>NC_133866.1:2517688-2573684 GCF_044706935.1 Curcuma longa
ACAGATCAACCAATAACAAATCAATAACAATGATCCTCAACCCTTAATAAACTTATTCATCACATTCCACCACAAAATTCCTATTGTACAGGGATAAACCAAAGGCAAGGTAAAAATCTCACCTCTAATTCAGTTCGTCATCTCCTGCCTTTCACCTTCTTCTTCTTGCTTACTGCCGAAACAGATTCCACACCTGATCCGATCAAAATTCAATTGATCTGCCAATCAATCCAAGCTCAAGATCAATTAAAGAAGGAATCTCTACACCAAGATCAAAACCCTAGAATTACAAGGGATCCAATGCAACTTACCTACTGACCGAACCGATCCCTCTTCTTCCTCTTCTCCGATTGATTAATACCCGACTTCTCCCAAGGAAGAAGATAGATCTAACATCAAGAAGCCCTTCTTCACTCAGACTCCTCCTTCTCCTTCTTCACTAGCAGCCGGATCAAGGGATCAACCCAACTTCCAAATCAAGCTTTGATCTCCGATCACAGATCTGAAACCCACTTGAAATCACAACAAAATCTCGAAGCAAAGAAACCTAGGAACCCAAAATCTAAACCGATCTTACCTCTTTCAACTCCTTCCGCCCGATTTCTCTTCTCCTCCTCGCGTTTCCACCAACTGCAAACCGTGGATCGCCGGTCACCAACAGCCATCCACGTGAGGTTTGGATCGAACACCACTCGTCCGCGACCTCCGATCCAGCTTCTCCTTCGCCTGTCGCCGTCATCCGCCGAGCTCGAAGAAGAACAGAGGAAGAGGGCGATGAAACAAGGAAAAGCTCATGAGGATCGCGGCTACAAGGCTTTTTATGGGTTTCTTAACGGGCGGATTGGTGTTAACGGGTCCGGATCCTATAACCATTAACCCATTTAATCCTTAAATCTCTAATAGCTAGGTTAATTTAATCAAGAGCTAGATTAACCTCTAATAACATTAAAGTACAATGTTTTGAAAAAGGCTTTAAAAAATTATTATAAATACTTTTATAAAAACTATTTTTGAAATTTTGATATTTACTTGAGATTCGTGCTTGCTGGGTGTATCTATACTATAATTTTTAAAACATTATATATTTTGTGGTCAACAAGGATGTCCTAAGAGAGTGTCTGGTTCAGGGGGAGGTCATTCTTGAAAGATCTAATATTTAAAAGACCTCTTAAAAAAAATTTAAAAATTCTAAAATTATTTTTAAAAACTATTGTTTTGCAAAATATATTATAAATTGTTCTTTTAACTTGGAACAACCCCTAAGACACATTTAGGGGGAGATTAAAAGTTCAATTAAAATTATACATTAAAAATTATAAAACTATTTACTCTTAGTAAGTCAGACAAGGAAGCCCTAAGGGAGTGTCAGATTTAGGGGGAGTCCAAATTTAAAAGTTCAATTAAAATTATATTTCAAAAAAATTATAAATATTTACTCTATTTAATTTAGATTAACCTCTAAGACATTTAGGGAGTTTGCCTTGTGGTTAACAAGGAGCCCTAAGGAAGTGTCAGATTTAGGGGGAGGTCCAAATCGAAAGAGTAAAATTAATTTTTTTTAAAAAAAATTATTTTCCCTAAAATTATTTTCAAAATTATTTTATATATTATTCTTTTGATTTAGAATCAAACCCTAAGACACACGGGGGAGTTTGCTTTGTGGTTAACAAAGGGCCCTGAGGACGTGTCTAGTTAAGGGGGAGATTCTAATTTAAAAAGGATAATAAGTAATCTTTTAAAAATCTATCTATTTAAAAAAACACTTATTTTTAAAAATACTCTATCTCAAATCATATTTCAAAAATTATTATTATCCATTATTCTTTTAATTTGGATCAAACCCTAAGACATACAGGGAGAGTACTTTGTGGTTAACAAAGAACCCTGAGGATGTGTCAGGTAAAGGGGGAGATTCTGATATAAAAGAATAATGACTAGTTTTTCAAAACTTATCTATTTTTAAAACACTTATTTTGAAAATTCTTTTAAAAAAAACTATTTTAAGCTATTTTGAACAATATTTTCAAAACTCATGTTTGAAAACTATTTTGAAAATCTACTATAAAATTTATGTTTGCAAAAATATTTCAAAACTCACTTGAAAATCACCCTGAAAAATAATTTTTTACAATCTACTATGGTCTTTCAAGAATTATCAAGACTTAGGCGTGACCATAGGCATTACCATTATTGTTGGTGCAAGAGAGAATGAGCTAAAATTTAATAAATCTTTTTGATGTATGAAAAGGGGGAGAAGGGACCTTAAGTTAATAATATAGAATTCTCCCAGATAATTAAACCCTGACCTATATTAACTTAAGAAATTGTCAAACATCAAAAAGGGGGAGATTGTTGGTGCAAGATGCACTAAGATCTTGCCTAGAGTTTCGATGTTTGACAATACACCTAAGTCTGGTCAGTTTGACCAAGGGTTGATCCAAACAGGACTTGATGTTTGGATGTGTGGAAGTGAGTGAAGTCTAGTCAGATGACTAGCGAGAAGACCTAGTCGGTTAGACTAGGCAGTGGAAGTCCTAATCTGGACGATTGGGCAAGGGAAGTCCTGGTGAGTGAAGCTGGGCAAGGGAAAGTCCTAGTTGTAGGCTAGGCAAAGGGAAGTCCTGGTTTGGAGGATCAGGCGGAAGTCTTGGCATAGTCGAAGCACTAGGTGAAGTCTGGGCTGGTCTGGAGGACCGAGTCGCAGCAGAAGTCTGGGCTGGTCTGGGTGACCGAGTCGCAGCAGAAGTCTGGGCTGGTCTGGGTGACCGAGTCGCAGCAGAAGTCTGGGTTGGTTAGAGAGAACCGAACCGCAGCACAAATCCTAGGGGCTGAGGACAGAGCCGAGCAAAAGTCCAACAAGTCTGGAGGACTTGGTTGGCATAAATTCTCCTGAGTGGAGTGGGTAAGGGCGCGTTCCCGGAGTGGAACAGTAGGCGTCAGACTAACCTAGGATTTCGGTAGAAATCCGAAGTTAGACCCACAAGGTAAGGCTTAGGATTGTTTGTATATTTGTATGTTTGTCTTGCAGGAACCAGGAGATGGAAGCAAGATGGAGAAAATATAAGTGAAGCAAACAAAGTAAAGCCAAACCAACCAGTCCAGAGGATCCAGTCGACTGGAACTGGAAAAACCCAGTCGACTGAAGGGCCAGTCGACTGAACTTGTAAACTCCAGTCGACTGGAAAGTGGATAAACGAGCGGGAAGAAGTTCTATCTGCCACGTCGGCTGGAGTCGACTCAGATGGGGAGTTGAGTCGACTCAGGACCAGTATAAAAGAAGGTGAACGTGCACAATCAAGGCATTCATTCCAAAAAGTTCCCCTCTCCGCCTAGTGCTATTTCTGAACGCGAACGAGACCAAGCACGTGCAACCGGAGAAGATCCAGGAGGAGCGATTGGTGCTCAGGACCTCTCAGATCGGGCTGCATAGTTTGGTTATATTTTTATTGCATTTACTTTTTGCTCTTTTATTTATCTTCTTTATTATTGACTGTAAGACGGGTTTCTCCACCTCCGAACAAGGTTCGGAAAGGAGACCAATAGTGGACGGGCGCCTTCCCGTGCATAGGCCTTGGACGTACTAACCCTGGGGGGTTAGGAACCAAGTAAATCCCGTGTGTCCCCTGTTTTGTCTTCTAATCATTTCCGCTGCCAAGTTTCACAGAAACGAACGATTTTACATGAACTTCCAATGCGCTATTCACCCCCCTCTAGCGCGTACAAGATCCTACAAGAAATTATCAAATCTATTACTACGGAATGAGTTTACTAAAACAAGAATTTGCACATGCAATTAACTATCTGATGAAACTCGCAATGAAGCTATCAAAAGAACTGCTGTTTATCAGATTTAGAATGCTGATACGGTGTACAGTAACCTGTTGCAACAGAATATCAAGTTCAGATTCAATTTGCCGATTGAAAAACTAACCAAATGAAAAATCTATTGAAATCAAAGATTCAAAAAGTAATGGATAAACAGAGCAATTCAAATCAATCAGACAACCTACGATTTGAAAATATCAAGTTCAGAACTAAAACATTCAGAAACAAGCTCAAATTCAGAATTGGAATTCAAATTGAAACAAAATCAAATGCAGAAACAGATCTTGAAAACTCCCCTTACAAACCAGCCTCAATCCTGCCGTCACACAAGATTTAATGAAGAATTACAGATCCCAGCAAATTCTTATCAGCCTCGGTCTGATTTAGATCAAATTCATCTCTGGAAACTACAAATCAGAAACCCTCCAACAGCAGAACAGAGCTGAAGTTCGATCTGAATATCCAGCTCAAGATACAGTAGATCGCGTGCAATTAAGTGCTTGGAATCCACCAGTAATCTTCTAAGAACCCCTCAGAATCTCACTGACGGCTCCGATCATCGTAGATCCACAGATCACCACTGGAAATTGTCGCCGTCGAGAACCTCTGATGAAACCCTCATCGAAAGATTTCCAGCTCCAATTTGATGCCGAAACGAGGTCGAAGAAACTTGACGAGAACCGGAAACTGGATTGGAAGGAAGAATCCGAAGATCTCGCGATGAAGAACGAAGAAAAACGAAGAAGAAGCGCCGCGGGACGAAGAGCTACAGTAAAAAAATCGCGGACTCCAGATGCTACAGTGTTTCTTCTCTTTATACCGTGGATTTGAATTCCACTGTTCACAGCCGGCTTGATTTAAGTTGGTTCGACCTGAGTTAGCCTGAGTTCAGCCAATTCTATCCATTTAAGCTCCAATTAGCCCGATTTCAGCTCCAATCGAACCCTAATCTTGATCACGAAGTCTTGGGTTCATCAAATTAATCAATTTCAACTTGACTAGGTTCAATTTAGCTCGATCATGATTCAACTCGAGTCCTACAAAGATTAAAATCAATTAATACCACATTTACCCTCAAAATTACAGAAATTAAATCAACCATTCAAAAATACATAACATCACAAATACAATCCGATTATGTCAATTAAGCATTTAATTGTTCACAAAAATTCCAAAATGAACCATCAAAGTACCATAAAACCCTAGCTTATCAAAGACTTGACAAATGGTGAAGTCCCGGAGGTGCGGCCTCTTGGCAAATAGTGAAGTCCCGGAGGCGCGACCTCTTGGCAAAGGTGAAGTCCCAGAAGCGCGGCCTCTTGGCAAAGGTGAAGTCCCGGAGGTGAGGCCTCTTGGCAAAGGATGAAGTCCCGGAGGCGCGACCTCATGGCAAAGGAAGACTTAGCATGACGAAGCTGAGGGAAATGTCTCAAGCTAGTGCAAGGAAGGGCACGAGGCTTGTGGAAGACGTTTGAAGGCTTGCGTCAAGGCTAAGGGTTGAAGAAGAAGCTGAAAGGGGAGTTTCAGCTTGATCAGTCGACTGACCAGCTCTTCACCAATCGACTGACAGACCAGTCGACTGATCAGATTGATCAATCGACTGGTGGTTGATCAGAAGCACACCGAAGTGGACAAAAAGATCAGTCGAGTGAGCAGTCGACTAGCGTTGGAGCAGTCGACTGATAAACTACCGTTGGGTGACAATTGACCAATTAAATGCGAATTAAAGAGCCGTTGAAGCCCATCAGTCGACTGACCCTTAGAGCAGTCGACTGATGTACGGAATTCTATAAAAACGCAGTTTGACGATTGGAGAAGGGGTGATTCATTCTCTTACATTCTTGCACGAACTCCAATCTTTGTAAACTCTATTCCTCTTCCTCTAAAATTCATTAAACATCCTGTGAAAGGAAGAGATCGATTTGTAAAGGTTTCTCTGCCTTCAAAGTGCTCTTTAAAAAGGAGATTTTTCATAGTGGAATCGTCGACGGTGTGTGTGGATCCTTGGACTAGTCACCTCGTTGAGGTGGATACCAAGTAAATAACCGGGTTAGCGTTTGATCTTTTTCTTTCTTATTATTATTTGCTTCCGCTAACTATCTCGCAGAGAAAGATCGGAAAAGCGCTATTCACCCCCCTCTAGCGAACGCACCGATCCCAACACTTATCATCCACACTTGACCTTGTCGAGTCACGAGCTCCTCGTGCTCCCTGTGTGTCTTGAAGTCCCTACACAACTTAACACATATATATTAAATGCAAATACAAGATTTAACTTAAACCCTTTGCACAAGCATCAAAAATCAAAGGTTTAACTTGATCACTTAGGATATGATTGCATCAATAATCTCCTACTAGGTTATTCATTCCTCAGATGTATCAAGCCCTCATCTCACTCCACAAGTCATCCTTCATGCTTCACTATATTGTTCTCTTTCTTTCTAGCTACTGCCAATGTTATGTTTTGATGCTCCTCATCATGTAGTCTTTTGAATGTCTTATTCCATTCTTCTCTAATTCCTTGGGCCACCAAGTTAACCAACTTGGACGTGCTAAGTCAAGCTCTACGAATTACTCTAACAACACCTTAATGATTATTGTCTTGTAGTCCCTTAAATACTTCATACAATCTATGCTAAACTCTTAAAAATATAATGTCTAATTTAAACTCTTTGCTCAAACATCAAAATCAAGGTTGAAATTGACCACTTATGGCACGATGGCACCACTAGGGACAACATATTTGTTGGTACAATCAAGCTCCAACTAGGTCTTGTTAAACCAATGGTTTGTGTTTTGATGTTTGAATAATATGTTATGCCTTCATGTTTTTGCCATATGGTTTGTCGTTGGAGCAATTATATTTGAAAAATATAATTGAATTTAAGTTAACCTGATATGTTAAGTAGGTCAAGGGTGATTACTTAATTAATATTAGCTAAAATTCTAAATGAGTCAAGATTTATTAGACAATTGGTAATTATGAAAGTTTCAAAAGTGTTGACAAATGCTAAAAGTGTAGGATTGGAGAAGCACTAAAGGGGGCGGGGGTAAATAGAATAGTGCATGTTGCTTTTTCTCATTTTAAAAACTTCTTTTAACACTTTTCAAAGATAAACAATTGAAACAGTAAAACACAATAAAAACTCAAGTTCACAATGACATTTTTTTTTTTACTTGGTTCACAGTCTCAGGTTGCTATTCCAAGACTCGCGATCCTTGATCGCTTTAGTGGACAATCTACTATTAGTCTCTTTCTCAAAAGAGAAAGAGACTCATCTTTTTAAGGGTTTAGGAATGGTAACAAGTATACCGTTCCATTATAAAATTAAGTATAGAAAGACGAAAGAAATAAGGAAATGACAAATATACTAACAACTTAGAATTTGGAGATGAGTACAATTGTCAGAGCAATGTTGTCGTAGAATCGGCATTTCAGAGCAAGGTGAGAGTGAGAGGGCTTGAGCAATTGATGAAGAAGCCTTGGGTCGAGGCCTTCTTTTATAGACCTGGATCAATCTACTGATTGCTTTGATCGGTATACTGATCGCCTTGGAATCTGGATCCAGATCTAGTTGATTAGTCAATCGATCCATGGTGTCGGTCTATTGATTGATCCATCCACCACTCTGCTTCTGCCACCTTAGCTAGTCAATGAAGATCCTTACCACGTTAGCGTCACGATCCTTATTCTCGACCACACCCTTCTGCCACGTTAGCTGGTCAAAGTCTATCTTCTTGTGACGTTAGCACATTCGTCTTTATCCTGTGTCACGTTAATCATTTGAGATTCATCCAATCCACGTCGGATGCCACGTCGACACACTAGACGACCAAGCTAACACATCAACATTCAGTATACCAAACTAGCCTTTCGGTCTATCATTCGATCTACTGATTGGGCTGATCGATCTACTGATCCCTACAAAATTGACATAGTTAGCACTATTTGATTTCGACTTTGAAATTCATGTGAATCTCTAGGTTGGGCTGTCACCAAAGAATGCACCTATAAAGAGGATTCATCCTTACCCGTTCTTCCTTTCGGAAGAACAACTCCATTCCAAGAGCGTACCTCAACATACTGTTGGCCAAACCATGGTCCTCCAAACTCATTTGGGCTTCCTCTGCCTAGCATTCGACCACTTGACTCCTAGGACTTTTGGCTTGATCTCTGTTTTCTCTGACCCATCAAGTCCCTCTTGCCAACTTTACTATGAGAGCAAATAATGTTGATCGTCTATTTGCTGCCGGAGAGAGCTGATCTTGTTCGTCAATCGAGTCCAGGTGTTTGTAGACTATCTCCTAGAATTGTGCATTTGAACTCTCCCTCGAGGATCTTTTATTGGATTATCCGGGCACTTGGAAGCCTTTCCGGGTGCTTCCACGTTGATCGTCAATCCACTATCGATGCTGCTAACTCGGTATTTCCGGGTGCCTGCATCGCTTTTCAAGCGCTTCTATGCTGACGTGGAGGTTCTGGATCAACCTTGATTTCGTAACGCCTTATCTAGATCAGGATGCCTGGAACCAATTCGGGCGTCTGAAAATTGAGGTGTCCTGACTATTGGGACTCTGCCACCTGATCGCTTCGTTGACCCCGTTCCGCTGACGTCTAGTCGCTTGGAATCCATCCAGGCGCTTGGAGATCCGATCGCTTGAATCTAGATAAGGGTGTCCAGAATACAAAGTTTCAGCCCCTCCTTTCTTGCATTACAAGTTAATATAAAATATAAATATCATAGGAAAAGTAATAGTTTTAACAAACTATTTTAGTCTTGACTTTGGATTTCCAATGAAATCCTCGGTCAGACCGATGCCTACTGTTCTCCTTACCGGGAATGTGCCCTCACCCACTTCACTCGAAAGAATTTACCTTGTGTCAACCAAGTCTTCCAGACTTGTTGAACTTTTGCTTAGCCTCGATTCTTAGCCCTCAGGATTTCCACCGCTAGACATCCAGTCCTCCAGACTTACCTAGTCTCCCACTTGGTGTACTTGATCTGCCAAGTCTTCTTATCTAGTCCTCCTGACTAGGACTTCCTTGTCCAGTCCTCCAAACCAGATCTTCTCACCTAATCCTCCAGATTAGGTCTGCCCATCCTCCAGCTAGGACTTCCACTACCTAGTCTCACCTAGAATTTTTCCTGTGCCTAGCCGCAACTAGGGCTTTCCTGTACTACCTGCACACTTAGTTCAACTCATCAGTAAATGCCACACACTTAACTTGAATCTTTTGCCATTATCAAAACTTAGGTTCGATAATATAATGCTTCCTGCACCAACAAGGTCGACACTAAGTAATAGAAGGTCCCATCTTTCCTTAGTCCTATGCCAACTAGAGATAAATGTCTAAGTCCTATTTTGTCAATGTCTTTAGATAAGACCTTGACTCTGCCCAATACAATATTTACTCCTAAGGATGCCATAAATCTAATGATAATGTGACAATATGTCATATGTACCCTACTGGAGGTATTGATCCAAAATAATTGATAATGACCCTAAATATCAATAGTCCAATGTTTACATCTAGCCTAAGTCAAAATACATACATCAAGAATAAGTGGTAGGGTCTAATTATAGATAGGTCTATAGTGGACAGTGATAGGATACAATTTACAATGAACTTGTAAAGTAGGTTGTCCTGAATACTTAAGTTGACTGCATGTACTTTTCTATGGTAGGGGGTATGAAAAAACTCTTGATGCATGATGTCTAATGTGAGATGTGAAAATGATTTAGGCAACTATCTAAGGTAGTTGGGAAACAATGAAACATATTATTGGACTCTCTAAATCTTAGCAGGTTTATAACGTTTTCAACATCAAAGAACATATCTAGTGATGCAATCCTAGTCCTATAATGTAGGTCATCTATAGGAGTTAGGTTGTGGTAAAACTCTACACAATAGTCAAAGTTGACATAATGATGGTAGTGGACTAATTGTGTTAGGGCATAATAGTTGATTATCTCAACTATATTTGGACAATGGGTATGGAGAAAGTCCGCATCTAAGTATTGAGTACCTACAACCTCATGGGTCCTAGTCTCGAAAGACAACCTAAGTTCTTCGGATAGTTGGGTGAGAGGGGCCTTGTTCAAAATGACATTTTTGGCTACAATGAAAATATTCAAGGATTAATAACTATAAATTCCATGGAACTAACAAAGGATGGTTTAGAAATTGTTATCGAGGCATATCAACGAATTCGAATGCTTCAGATTAGGGGGCTTCAAAATCTATTAATGTTGTTGGGAGGAGAAGAGTGTTCTAAGGCGAGGTCCACTGATCCCAACCTCTATTTTTATAAGGTTAAATCGGTCTACCAATCCATTCAAGACAGTTCAATTTTCGAAGTGACATTTGGTTCCCGAGGGTTTTCGATTTACTGATGTGCATGGATTGGTCTATTGATCATGAGTGGTCAACATCAGCGATCAGTCAAATTGACGATCAACCTTTTTGACTGGGATCGACCTACTGATCAAGGCTTTCTATAGACAGATAAGTCAATGTTTTGTCTTTTCTAACACGTGTTTAGTGCGGTCTACATATCAAGATTTTTAGTGACCAATCGACTAATTTTTTAATTTTAGACCTAACTTTAAATTCACTTAATTTGATTAGTTATCTTAATTAGATAACTAACCTTTTGTTTCTAGCATCACTATCATAAGATAGAATCCTTCAATTTGGTTTGTCAAGTTCAAGCAATTTGTTTATTGCGAACAATAAAGGGTCACCTAGCTTGATCAATTTTATATTTTTAGTCCTGATTTATGATGATGCACTAATATAAGTATATGAAATTTAGGCTTGGATCTAAGTATCTCACACCAATCAAGGTGACTCAGTGCACAAATAAGTTAACCTTTAACATGTTTATGAGATGTTAACTGCCTACCTCTATAGGTTCATACTTTCTAAAGTAAGACTTAGGTTAATTCCAAAAAAATTTAAAAAATTATTCTTATTCTATCTATCTAGCCAGACCCTAATTTCTATCGTTTAAGTAGTCACATGTAGAATATATTTTTTTTTATTTTAACTTAATATCTCATCCATTCTAAATTATCAAGCAAGTTGATCCTATAGGTTTTGTGAGATGTATTTCAATTTTACTTATTTACAATTAATTTTGAAGTTAAAGAAGGTTATTTGACCTTATGTTAGATTTAGACTTAGTTTTGGGTCCGTCAAACTAGTGTTTTTAGGATAAGTATCTAGGCTGTGGTGAGTCACAATGGACATAATTAAAGTAACTATGTGCCTAAGATAAAGCTTTCCCAAAACAGTCTGCCCAAGGAACTTAGTACTAAATCCTGATCTAACTAGCTCATATTGAACTGAGGTAGCTTCAATTAGATCTGCTCAACTGATTGCACAAGGTAGAATGCTCATGATTCAACCTAGACATACTTTAACCTAGTTTTCTTAGACTATTATCATCTTCTGATACTATGTTGTTAGGGTTAGTTAAACTTTTTTCTATCTAAACATTCTAAATTAAGCATAAATTAAACTAAGCATGTAAAAAAATATTTAAATCAAGCAATCATGTAACTTTATCTAATAATAAAAATTAATTTTCTACTGGTTCCCCCTGAATCATAACTTTGATATGGTCTATCTAAGTAATGAATCTGATTCTTGATGATCCAATATTGATTTTGTCCAACTTGATTAGTCAAGCTTGTTTTAAGGACCCTGTTAGTGTTAGTCCTAGAGCCAATCATGAGATGATTGACTAGAAAATTTTTTATATCATATTTTATTAATAAAATTAAAATTTAAGTTATTATATTTACTTCATATTTGTGCTAAATGAATAAGCATAATAATGTCCTTGGGTAGTAGGTTCTAATTTATATCATATCAATTGATTGAATTGATAGTGAGATGATGTAGAGAACACTACTCTTAATTATTCCTAGTCAAGCATTAATATACAATGACAATATTAATGTGTTGAGACTAGCGTGTAGGTCAATTGATGACTTGATTTTACAAGTCATGGATATGCGATATCATATTGATACATGAGTATATATTAGAGAATATATACTGAATTGACCTGCTATGAGAAAGTTTCATAGATCGTTATATGAGTCTCATAAATTTTTATAATGACTATTAGTATGAATAGTCTTTAGATTTGAAGTCACTATAGTTTTTTACATAAAGAGTTGTATACTTTGGTATCGTCAAACATCACCCGTAATAGGGTGGACTATAAAGTCAATCATTGGGTATGCAATGAATTATGAGGAGGGATGTGAGTGATGTAGATGGAATCTATCCCTCCTATATGATGGGATTGATATATGTAGTCCCCTTGATCGAGTAAGGACTACTAGAACGCATGGTCATGCTCAAATGAGTCAATATGAGATATTGAGCTCATTTGCTTGATTGAGTCTACTTGGGGATCAAGTAACATAAAGATTGATAAGAGGATGACACGATCTATGCCTCATTGATCAATCTTGACATCGAGAATAGAAGGACAAAGTTATACATTATAATAGATACAAAAAGATTAGGTCGGATCTCGACTTTCTCATCGTTTGGGTAGCAATGATGCATTGCTAGATGTCATTCATTATTTATTTGTCCAAAGCAGTTTAGATACATTGTCAATATTACGAGAACCTATTGGGTCACAAATAAAGAACATGATGTTTCGAAGATAAGTTGATTGTAGTTTGACAAAAATGTGATCCAAAATTGGATTAATTGAGTTAAACTCAAATGAATCCAATTGGATTATGAGATTGAGTCTAATTTCAGTTAGACTCATTTAGATTAGACTCAACCACTTAATAATGGATAATATTCATTAAAAGGTTTAATGAAATATTATTAAAATGGAAGGCCAAGAGACATTCTATTCATTTTATGAATAGAAGATGAAGAGCCAAAAAGAATACCAAGAGTTTTTGATATTTATTGTGATTTATGGGCATTAAGAGGAGGGGAAACTCAAGTGGCAAAGACCTTTTGTATTCATTGGATGAATCCAAAAAGGCTTCTTGCAATTTTAAAAGAGAGAGTGCTCATCATCCCTCTTCTTCCTCCTCTCCTTCTTCTTGGCTGAAACACACAAGATGTGTTTTTGGTCCTCTTGTCTTGTGAACCATTTGTTAGCACGATTAAGGTGGTTCATCTCCGAGATTGAGATCATGCTCGTGTGGATACGATTAGAGGATGACCATTCTGATCGTGCAGAGCTCCGGTGAACCAAGGACTAGCGGGATATGCTAAGAGCACATAAGAAAGGTATAACTCTTAGTTAGAACTTTGTACGAATTTTTCGCATGGATTATTGGAAGGTATCTTATTTTTCACTGCATATATTATTATTTTTCGCATAAAAGATCCCAATAGTGGTATCAGAGGGACTTGCGAAAGATCGTACAAAGCTTAGTGTTTATATGTGATATAGAAATTGGACATGTATTTTATTATGAGTTGCATGATCATTTGAGCATTTTGTCGAGTATGCAACAGTTTGTGTTGATCAAACTAAATGATTGTAGCATTTTCATACATATTATGAATGTGTGCTATAATCCAATTGCATTCGATAAATAATTATAACCTAAGGTCTTCATGATGGTTGATGTGGTTGTGCCAATCTAGTGGGAACAGATTGTGAAAAACATTCACAAAATATTGTGAGCAGATTAAGTATAATATGATAGGTTATTAATAAAATAAGAAACTACATCATTATAATTATGACTAACAAATTGAATTTAAACTAAACAATGTGAACACTATAATAAAAAAGATTATCTAGACAATTATTTTACACACCTGAATGCTAGTTTAGATATCTATTAATGGTGATATACAAAATATATCATTATCTATAAATGCTAGTTTCGATATCTATTAATGGTGATATACAAAATATATCATTATCTATAAATGCTAGTTTCGATATCTATTAATGGTGATATACAAAATATATCATTATCTATAATGTTCCTAGAAAAGATATAATACAGATGCATCTATTATGAAAAATTAATAGATCTATTTTTCATGTTTAATGAGTGATAAACTAAAAAAAAGTTAAAGGCCAACACACCTCTCAGTCAACTACTAATCAATATCGTGAGGGTCCTAAGGATCTTGAGAGTCAAAAATATTATGCGACATTTGACTCATTCAAGCAATGAATTCTTGCATTTCTGCCCAATTTACTCGAATCTCGTTGGGCTTGCCGAGACTCTTGAAATTCTTGCTCTAATGTGAAGAGTCAATTCTTCAATTCTTGATTTTTTTTACTCTAAGACTTCTACTCTAGTAGATAATCCGCTGGGATGACCCTTTGCCCTAGGGGTTATCACACGATCATATACAACTCTCGCCTAGGACTCAAGACTATAGAGGATGGAAGTCTTTTTCCTTCCATTGACCACATCATAATAAATCTCATTTACTTAGTCGATGGATAGTGTCTCGTCTCACCTCCCTCTGTATTTGGTTGAGAAGCTTATGCAACTCTAGCAGTTATTTCTTTATATTAAAAAATCATATTAGATATACAATTAGAAAAGATTATCATTGTTAACGGTTAAAGATATTCAATTTTATATTCTTATGTTTAATGCATCGACGATTGATAAATGTGTCATCCTTTGACGTGTGTGTCTTCGTAAATACCTCCCAACAAGTAGGAGGTCGCTGTAGTTTATTTTCTTGAATATTAAATAACATGATTAAATCAAAATAAATTCATTAATAATTAAATAATTTTTATATAAATTTATTAATTATAAACTCACTAAGTCTATGGCATGCTCTACGATCGATTGGAATCCAACTGTATGTTTTGTGGAATTGATGCTAGAGCCAACCATCTCAATGTTTCTGTAGACTCGAGTTGCCTCTGAATTGGACTACAGTCTTTCTGCAGTCAGATGGCTTGTCATGCAACCCAAACATTATCTGGTACAAAATATGACCTTATTCTCTTTCTTCTATATTTATGTAATAGATCCTTATAAGGTTTAGCACAAGCATTGTTTCAGATTTCTTTAAATATTATCTCATGCCCTAGCTCCCAGGTATATTTTTTCTACAATAATAAGTTCACAAATTAGTATAAAAAATAAAAATCTGGATAATAAAAATTACTTATCAAAAATTTCTAATAATAAAAATCTCTCATCTCTTGATCTACATGTCTCCATGTAATACCAGAAAGGTACACTCATTCTTTAAATTTGCTTGATATGTATGCTGCCAATTGATGACTATTTAGAGTAAAACTATAATAAAAAAGTATAAATATTAGACATATGTTATCAAAAAATAGATGAATTAGAAATTATTAATAATATCAATACTTACCAACCCCTAACAATCTATAATACAGTCTAGCCACTTGATACTGCTACTTGATCTGACATATCTATATCTATAAAATAATATTGTAACACATAAATATTCAAAATAATAATCAAATCAGAATAATAATGTCTAATATGATATAACTAGAGAATTCTACATGTAAAAAACAAACATTTTTAACTTAGTCTAAATTGGTGAACAATAATGCTAATATTTAATTATTGTTGCAATCTAATTCATTAACGTTAACATTTTATAGGTCCTCCCCATTAGACTTAGTTAGTTCAACAAGTCCTCACTATTAGGCATCTCTCCATCATCATCTCCTCATAAGATACATTAACATCTACAGGTAATTGAGATGTTGATTGAAACTGAGAATCTACTGAATATATCTCTACTTCTTCATTTTAAAATGCATCTTGGTGTTGGGTCATAATGGAGTTTGATATTTCTATGGTCAAGCAAGCCTTCATTCGACAAATTACTAACCATTCTCTAGCTCTTCTTCTCTTCAATGGGGATTCAAGATAAAAAAACCTAATCTGCTTAAACCACGAAAATTAAAGGTTCAAACTTGTTGAACCTTTTGTTTACATTAACCTCAACTAAATTGTAGTTTGAATGTATTCTGGTACCTATTCTTGG
This sequence comes from Curcuma longa, assembly GCF_044706935.1. NCBI lineage: Eukaryota > Viridiplantae > Streptophyta > Magnoliopsida > Zingiberales > Zingiberaceae > Curcuma > Curcuma longa. The sequence continues at coordinate 2,533,530 of NC_133866.1, forward strand.
AGTCAGATTATACCAAGAACACTTAAATAACACTTACCTTTTTATGGGTAAGATAGGATATTCAACCTCTATGATTTCTTCAAGTCTCCCGTAATAATCAAACTCAAAATTATTATTGTTGAAAAATACTTTTATGTAAACACCAGAATTAAAGGTTAGTCTACGTGAATCTCATTATGCCACGTGAAATTTGAAGCCATTAACATAATAACCAGAGTACACTTGGATCTTATGGAGAGGTCCAGATGCAAGATTGGTTATCCTTTCATCTTCCAAATTTGATATTTTATGATCATTCACCTACAAAAGTAATTATGATATAAATTGTGTCAGAATTTGATACGAATATAAGCAAAATAATTTATTCTCTAATTTACATAGATTTGAAACCACAATTCAAATTTTCTCTCTAACTCACTTGCACTGATTGATGGATTTTGTATTTTTAGTTGTTGTTCGCAGAAGCTATCATGGAATGCAAATTTAAGACAATTAGAATACCAAACAAACATAAGAGGATAAATATTTAATTATATCAGTTAACTAATCTTATGTAGGGTTTACCTCGTCACAATTCAAAAGTATATATGTTCTTGCAGCATGATATTCTTATTGATTTAACCATCTCGAAATAGATGCACCCATTGTTGATTTAATAGTGGGAGGTCAATCAGTGCAAGCATAGTGTGAGGCCATGACTGACCTCGCAAGCACAGCGCGAGGTCGCAGCTAGCCTCGCGGGCAAACACGACATCATGGAATGTTTTGGGAATTTGGAATAAAAATCATTTCTATATATATGTACTTTTAGGGTATCCTTATCACGAAATATTGTATTTCTACATTTGCAATGATTACACGGACAACGTAACTATGCACCATACAGACATTCTACTTGACTCTTAGCAAAATTCACAAACTCTTCAACTCCAGCATAATATTCATCTCAGATAAATCTATTTTCTAATCTATTATATATCTAAACTTTATTCATATACATGGTAACCTAATGAGAATAAAATATGCAACACTATTAAATGTGTAAAATTGAGCATGCATATAGTCTCAATTAAGCTTAATTATATCATTCAAACCTAATACTATCAATATCACTTAAACTAAAAATAAACATTAAGTATGAACCTCAAAAGAAGGGTAGCTACACTGAAAGAGAAGATAGCAAAAGGGCGGGAGAAACCTGCACATAAAATATTATTAAGTCAACATTCCCAAACATAGGGGTGCATAAACAACATATAATACTTTTGATAATTTTTACCCAAAAAATAGAGGTCTACATGCACACATGGCAACCAAAGCTACAAGGTCGACTGGCCTGGGCTGCACACATGCCCAACTGCCCTACCGATCGCCCACGACTGCACTACTGCTCAACTAGGCTGGGGCTGAGCTCGTAGCCGGCCAAGGCTGAGAGGTCGGGGTGTAGTCTACGGTCGCTGTCATGAGCACAGGGTGTAGCTGGCCTCGCTAGCATAGCTCGAAGTCGGTTGGTATGAGCACAGGGTACAACCAACCTCATGAGCATAGCGAGAGGTCGGTCAATGTGAGCATAGTGCTAGGTCATGGTCGACCTCGCGAGCACAGGATGAGGTTGTGGCCGACCTCGCGAGTACAAGCCGAGGCAATAGCCGGCTTCGTAAGCACAATGCAAGGTCGGTTGATAAGAGTATAGTGTATAGCCAGCCTCGCGAGCACAACAAGAGGTCGGCCGGTGTGAGCACAGTGTAAGGCCGCGACCGACCTTGTGAGCATAGTGCGAGGCCGCAACTGGCCTTGTGAGAACAGCACAAGGCTGCGGTCGGCCTTGTGAGAACAGCGCAGGGTCGCTGCCGACCTGGTGAGCACAGGGTGTAGCCGGTCTCGCGAGCACATTGGGAGGTTGATCGGTGCAAGCACAGTGCAAGGCCACGATCGATCTCACACACATAGCGCGAGGTCGCCGTTGGCCTCGCGAGCACACGCGACGTCAACGAGAGCCCACGGTCTCACCGTGGTTGAAGGGGAAAGGGCAGGGAATAAAGAGGGGAGAGGGGAGAGGGAGAGGGGAGAGTTTTACTTCACACCGAAGAGATCTTGCATCGGAGGGGATCACATCTGACACCGAGATCAGATTAGATGAGATAGGAAGAGGATAGAGAGATCGGTAGAAATCGATAACCCTAATTTTGTGATAAATTAATGATGAAATTAATTATTCGTCGCTAATTTAGCGATGGATAATTATTTCCATCACTAAAGTAGCGACGGATAATTAATTCCACCACTTATTAATGATAAAATTATATTATCGTCACTAATTAACGATGGATAATTATTTTCATCGATAATTTGGTCGCCAATGATGGATTTTTTTGTTTGTAGATATCACTCAAAGTTAAAAAAATCTCTCAGTTTATATCAAGAAGTTGTGGAACCCATAATTGCCTTAACCATAATATTTCATCTTAAAATTATTCGATGAGATATGTCAGAGTTGATCCAACTAGTTCACGGTCAATCACTTAGCTCGTTGCTAGGTCAATAGCTTAAACTATTGGGACATCAGTATGACAATGTAAATCGCGTCCCTTAAAATTCTTGACACCCCTTTCAAATTGACCAAGCAACTTTTTAGCTCGATTGACTCATTTTCTTAGGATGGTTATGACCAACAAGTGTATCATTAATTGTCAAAATGCCCCGCTTTTGGCATACTATCATCATGGGCTTAGTATTGTCGATCGATCATTGAGTTATCCCCTTGGGATGGTGAAACAACCTTGTGAGTATGATTACTCCTTTGGAGATATAAGGACGGGAAAAAGTTCACTACAAGAAAAAACTTAATAGACAACGCTTTTAATGCGTTGTCTATCTGGCTGAAAAAACGTTGTAAAATCTACTGTTGTAAAAGAGGCCTCTCAAAGACAACGCTTTTTAAGCATTGTCTTTGTTAACATCGACAACACTTTTGCAACGAATAAAAAATGTTGTAATTTTATTCCAAACTGCTTGAATTTTACAACATTTAACAATGTTGTCTTTTTTTATCTCACAGTTAAAAAAACATTGTCTTTTGAAATGAAATAAATATTTTTAGCAATAAATAAAAATCATTGTATTTTTCATATACAAAATCATTGTCTATTATATTTACCAAATGACTTCCATATACAAAATCATTGTCTATTACAAAACCATTGTCTGACATGCGAACTACTTATAATACATTACATAGACTTAATTACATAATATGCTTCTACCAACTTTGAAATACATTGTTGGAGTGATATGACCTCGATCCAATGCCCCTCACACATGCTTTTTCTCCATCTCAAGTGCTTTTGTAATCACATCCTCTTTTGTCCCTTCAATTTGAAATATGGAATATATAAGTAACATCTATATTTAAAATAATGTGTAACATAGAAATAACATAAACAAATAAGAATTAAACCAATAAGAACTAATGTCTAAGTTAAAAAAAAAACCAATATAACTGTAAAGGTTTTAGCTGCATGTTAGTACCTTTGTCCATTGGTAATAAAAATATAGTATCTATGTTTTTCTGTATTACTCCACAAATACGGCAAACAAGACCAAAGTCATCATGGAGCAAGTAGGAATGGTCACATTCTTCTTCTTCTTCTTCTACTTCTTCTTCTTGCACAACTTGATTGTCGGAAGCATCATCCTACGAGAAAAAGGTTAACGAATAAATTATAAAAATAGAAATGTTAAACATAATCTACATTTACTAGAACTATATGAAAACTACAAGGCCATAATCCTTGGATTAGTATAACACATATAACTCTTTGCTGAAAGAAGCATTCTCTATGATGATGAATCAGGAAAAGAAAAGAAATAAAAGATGACCAAAAGAAAAACACAAATATGCAACAAAGCTCACCTTTGTAAATTCTATTGCTAATGACATATTTTTCCAAAGATCTTCCAATCCATCACTTTCTGGCAATACTTTTTCGTCTTCATTGAAGCTCCTGTAGTATTTATTTTCAACATAAACAAATGCAGAGGCAATTTAGCAAGCACAAAGCATGGACTAAGAAGATAGTAAGGACAACAAAGGACCTGATACACAATGACAGATCCATATAACCCAATGAAGATACTTGAGACAATAGCCAACAGGAAACTCCCAAGAACAACTGAAGGCCAAAGTAGAATCGTGAGACCAGCAATAGGGACACAAGTTGTCTCAATAAATGGCCCTTCCCCACTTATAAGATCCTGTAGTAGCCTCTGCCAGCCTTTGAATAACATATAGGGACTTTTTACCAATGCAATAACAGTGTAAAGTGGAATAGCGACAACTAAGCCCATCAAAGCAACCACCACACATGCAGGTATCTCTATAATCCTGCAGAACAATAGAGAAGCCGTAATACTTCTCAATAGGCATGAATATCAAATAAACTCGACTTGAATTCATGCATGAGTACGGAAATTAGTAAAATTGTTTAAACTGAGACAATAGTATCACTGTTTCTTAAACATGCAGTGTAAAAAAAAAGAAGGATAAAGTTAATAAATAAAAAAAAACTTTACTACAAACATTTCATATTGTAGAGCCCATTGTGTTATCTACTCTAGATAATGTTGACTGGCAGCTATCTGAAATTTAATAATCAAAGGAAGTAAAAGGATTTAGCTTATATACCTAATTGAATATGACTGATCATCAATCGCTTTTTCTTGCAACTCTTTTAAGTAAAGAGGAAAGGAGTGGTAGCAGATATCTACAAAATCTCTCACCACGGTGCATCTTCCTTTAATAGTGCTCCATGTACAATCTGCTTAATGGAAAATGATAAGAGCAGGTGTAATGGAATAACTAAGAAAATAATACACAATCTCCATTTAAACAGTTTGTTACCACAATGGAGTGAAATATTATCTATGTTTCATTGTCCTCTCGGAAGGCCTCAAAAGTTGACACCCATGGTGTGAAGAAACCATAACCAACTCCGACAAGTACAGTCCCCGATATTGCAATGGCCAGCCATAGCCCAAGGAATACAGGTAAAGCAAACAATAACACAAGTTTTAGTGCTTTATTTACACAAGTCGATTTGCAATTGACCAATAGAACCAGAGTCAGTAACTTAAAAAGCCTTGATGAACAAGTCCATAATCATATATACTACTAGAATACAAGTAGAACTGTAGTGCTTTCCCACTAGAAATCATAGTTTTGCTCTTCTGAATTGCTTACTTACCTTTTCCTTCCATTTTTGCAAATCAAGTAAAATCCCCTTTTATCCGCTAATGTATGGCTAAGAATCTGGAAAAGTAAAATTTTGATTCTAGGTTCTTCTATTCTAGGACCCCCATCAATTTCTCAAACCAAGTTTAGTGGCATCATAAAAAGCACTTCCAAGCAATGACTCTCACCACTATTTTAAATAGAATTTTGGTTATTGCAATCATGCAAATGAGAAGCACACTTCGAAACATGGCAATTAGATTAGCATACAAAAGATAGCAGTTAATTCGACACAGATTTTAGGTTGTGATGATTTGGCATCGGTTAATGACCGGAAACGGTCATTAAAATCCAAAGTAGTTGAAGACCTAATTAATAACCAAAAGTCCCTCTTTTTTCCCAAACAAAAAATCTGAAGTCTCTGGAAGGTCATGCCTCACCTCACAATAGAGTATATGGTCCAGCCAACATGAGCCGGAAACAACCCCAATATCACCCCAATATCGGAGCCGATGACGCGCGATGATCGGGCGGAGGAAAACGCGGCTGTCCAAGGCAGACCAACCACCCTAGGGTTTTCGCATCCTTTAAATCACGTTCCTTGCGATTTCTCCGCTGAGGAATCTGCAAATCGCGTCGCCAGAGAATCGCGAGATCCTCGCGTGCCGCGGCCAATCGGGGAGGAAGAAGATCACGCGGAGACAGCTAGGGTTCCGCCTCTCGCCGTTCGTCACCGCCGCCAGCTAGAGTTCCTTCTCCAGCGCCGCGCGGTTGAGAAGAGGAAGAACCTTCTACAGCGTCGCATGATTAACAAGTGGAAGAATAGTAGGGCAGAAATCGTGATTCACCGTTTATAGAGAAGCTACAGTCCTTCTTAAGTTTTTGACGCGAGCGAAGTGAACCGGACACAAGAAGTGCGCGGACATAAGAAGATTCTCGATATCTTTAACGACAATATTTTTAAAAAAATCATTATACCAACAAAAAAAAATATATCTTAATAGATAATATTTTTTTTTTTTAAAATTATCTTTGACTCAAAAAAACTGCTAATAGACAATATTTTTATTAAAAATATTATCTTTTAAAAATAAAAAATAATATTTTTAACTAAAAATATTGTTAAATAAAAAAAGATAATACTTTTGATAAAAAATATTATATTATGTTGTCTATTTTTTTTTAAGTAGTTATACTATTTCTCTTTAACATGTTTTCATCATCCAAGATAAAATGTCGACCTTTGAATCAAAAAGTGAACACTCTATATTCAATTCCTAGTGAAACCTTCGAAGTCTTAGAACTCATTTAAAGAGGAAAGGGGGATGAGATGAGCTCAAGAGCAAAAATTATAGTTTGAGAAATTTGAACAAAATTTTCTAATTAATAGAATTTGTGGTGTAGACCACGTCGACCTGTAATTGGTTGGCACGATAAATAGTTGTCTATTTTGATTCATCATTAATGTGTCCATTTCAATTTTGAGACAGATAGGAAAAATTAATCCTAGTGATAAACAAACTGTTCATTCAAAATCACTTGGAGCTAATAATTTTTTTATTCAATTTTCCAATACTATATTTGCTTGTATAGTAGTCAATGTCTGACTAATTTTTGTTACTCGAATAATTTATAATATTAATTTCTCATTCAGTAATATATATTAGTTTGTTTATTGTGAAAATAGTAATTCAAGATAATAATTTATCTTTAGGACATAATTGAATTGGTTACAACAGAACAGAATTATATTGAAGTGGATAAGAATCGAATCTCAAAAAAGCTGAGATAATATCCTTCCTTCATCGTGGCTAATTATAACTTTTTAATTTACCTGTTCATAGATGATCGTGAGATTGATCATGTGAGACTGTTAGAACGATGAATTCATCTTTTACTGAAGAAGAATGAGAATAACTTTAAAAAAATAAAGTTAGTAAACACTGTCAACAAATGGCATTGACCGCTTGAATGTTGCGTATGTGCAGGATCGCCACTGACATGGCCACCAAAAATAACCCAAATTCCAGTATAAGAAGAAGGACCCGACCTGAGATTTAATTTCAGAGCAGGAACACAAACAGAGAAGAGCTAGAAGAGTGCGATCGATCGATCATCGATCGGCTCGTCGGCATGGCTTCGTCGGCATCGTCAGCGGTGGCTCTCGCTCTCCTCCTCCTCCTGTTGGTGGATGCATCCGCCGCCTGGGAGCCGTTGGCCAACTGCAAGTTGAACCCCAGCTGGCTCTGCGAGGAGGACTGCACGAAGAGAGGCCATTGGTGGTTGACTTGCGACTATGCTTGCGCCTACTGCACCAGCACCTACATTGGAGGTGGATTCACCATTGCACCAGGTATTTATTTATTTAATTATTTAGGTATAAATTAATTAAAAGGAATGATAATGATAGTTTAAAATGTTTCTTGTAAAAAAATTGACTATTTTTTTCTACATCACTTTCTAATCTTTTCTGTTTTTTTATTTAATTTTTGTAATTTGTAATTTGTAATTTTTTGCAGATGATGACCATGCTAAAACAATACAGAATCTTTTGGCACCGGCAGCCGCGCCTGCATTTGCACGAAAGCTTCGGCTTCAATGAGATTCAAAACTCCCAAAGTGTTCGAACAGTTCGTTTGCATTTTCATTAAGAAATATGCAAAACAATTTTCTAATATAAACCTTTCTTTTAATGCAGTCTTAGTGGATTACGGCATGATCATATAGAGAGCAGCATATAAGATTAGAAACTAAAAAAGTATTGTAGTGGCTAGATCCAAAAGTAATTAGAAATAAAAATATATATATATATGATTCTTGAAGTTAAGAGTTATAGCGACTAGGTTTTCCGTTTGATCATTGTGACTGACTTAACAAATCACCTATAGCTTATTGAAAAAGCATTAGGATTAATCAAAGGATTCGATGGAATGGAATGACAAAGAGTGTGTGATGAAGAATAACCGGTTTGGGTTGGTTAGAGTCAAATTCAATCAACATTGGATCTTGTATTTTGATAGGAGGTTAGGACGTTGGAACTCGTGAATCTTATGTCGTGCACTCAGATGTCCAATTACAAATCCAAAGATGAGAGAATTTATGATTGGATCACGACCAGTGAGTATCTCTATATGTGTAATTATAAATGTATTGAAATTATCCCTAGTCGAGGAATTGATGAGCATTGACGTCATTGATTCTGTTGAGACTAGCACATTTAAATTCCTTGGCTAGCCAAGCAGCTGATCTCGCTAACTCGAGACATTGGATGTTGGAGTTAAACATGGATGTTGGTTAAAGGTAACCAATTCATTAGAGTAACCTGCCATGAGACTTCATATAGTTCTATAAATATGTCAATGAAGATCTCAGTGCAACTTAAGTGCGAGTTTCCTTTGATTTGCGTTATTCAAGTCACCTTGGTCATGGAGGCTTATACTTTGGCATCTTAAGTAAACATCTCCGAGGAGGTGTAGACCTAGGATGATTGAGTATAAGTCAAAGTGCTCGAAAGTATTTGAATAGCCCACAAAGGATTCACCGCTCCTTGAAAAGGAGACATATACCATGTGGCCGCTTGTCAGGATTGTTACTAAAAGTCTTTGGCCAAAGCATTACATGTCAAGAGTAAAACACTCTTGGACACATGTACAAGTAATCCACGGGACAAGAAAGCTAGTTTGGGGTAGGTGTGATATAGTCAACCTAGTGGGGATTGACACACATAGACCATGTCCTGAACTAAGCGGGTATAAGATGGTGAAATGAACGAGGCACGTTTAATTGAAGCTGCTAAAGGATTTAGAAATGTTCTGGAATCAATTGTTGATTTTTTGATCAATTGGGGATCATGATGTATTGCTAGGTGCCACTCATGAGCATTCCGTAATTAATGGTTAATTACGGAAGACCAACATAACTGGAACCCTATTGAGTCACGCGCACTACAAGTTCTCCGAAGGACTTAAAACGAGTTTAAGAATTGAATTCTTAGAATGAGAGAAATAAAGTATAGTTGGACTAGACAAAGGATAAAATAATAGAATTCGTCTTATAAAGACGAAATGAACGAAATCGATTTCGTTCAAATCAGAGGTGTTTTGATTATTGAACCAAACGATTCAGTTTTGAACTAAAATTGAACTAATTTGGTTTGTTTCATGATGGAAGAGATTGTGGCAAAACGGATGCGATAAGAAACTTCATCTTGTAAAGACGAATTGAACAAAATTAGTTTGGGTCAAATCAGAGGTCGTTTGGTTATTGAACCAAACGAACTAAGAATGAACCCGGTTTGCTACAATGAACATGAGCTGAACCCGGTTCAACCTAGGTTATTTTTCTTCTCCGATTCAGCCCTTTAAGCAACTCTATCGGCGCCCCAAAACCCTAACCAATTTAAAAGCACTGTAGCTCCTCTAAATAAAAGGAATCGTGAGAAAACATTGTAGCGCCCCTGTTCATCTTCTCTATAGGGAACGACGCCACTGTGCCTCTTCTTCCCCGGGGGTGCACAGCCGTCCACGCCTCCCATCCACCCGAGGGCATTACCGGATGGGAGAGCTACCACCACCGATCACGTGAGATGCGATCTCGACTCCGTCGATCAGGAGAATCACAAAAAAAAAGATCATAGATGCAGCACTGTGGCTAACCGCCGGCCATCACGTGCATCGATTCCCCGTCGACCGTCGCATGCATCTGACAGCACCAGCCATCGCACACTTTAGACCTCCCCTCGGTGAGCCCTCAATCTCCCAAGCTGGCCGCCTTCCCTGTTTCTTGATCGCATGGCGTCGCCAACCGAGAAGCCCTAGCACCGGCCGATTAGCCTCCTCCGAGTGAAGTCGACCATCGTAGCACCCCTGTTTCGGCCGAGCTAGTTGCGCGGTGGTATTAGGTTTTTGGCTCATGGCTGTGAGGAGATAAAAGCGCATGAGGGTTTCCGACCACATGGGAGAGACGCACACCCCTTCTTCGGAATGGTGTTGAGGGATCGCCGGTGGCTGGTTCTTTTTAGCGCTACTGAGCATAGCCAAGATGAAGGGCCATCGATGTTGGACATCGGTGGTTGGTGCCATCCAGCACAAGTCGATCAGAGCAAGGGTAGAGAGTTTTATCATTAGTCACTGCTATCTATTGTAACATCCTAGATACTTGGAAATTGTTTTCGACCACTGGAAGTCGTTGTCGGAAGCTAGGGGTCTGCTGCTAGCATTTTGCTACTGAAATATGCCATTGCCGGAAGCTTATGAAGCGACTGAATAACGTTCCATCAACGTCGAAAAGGTTCTGACAATTTGTTCTAAATCAGGATCAAAGGTTGACCACCAAAAACTACACTGAGAATACAATTCCCGGTGAGTTAGAAAATCACGAAAATGATCACGACAAACGCTGTTGCGTGGAGATTTATACTTTGTCATCTTAAGAAAACATCTCTGAGGAGGTATGGACCTGGGACATTAGGTATAAATTGAAGTGTATGAAAGTATTTGAATAGCCCATAGAGGATTCACCGCTCCTTTAAAAGGAGACGTATACCCTGTGGCCGCTTGTTAGGATTATTACTAAAAGTCTTTGGCCAAAGCATCACATGTCAAGAGTATGGCACTCTTGGACGCATGTACAAGTAACTTGGATCCATAGGATAAGAAGCAAGCTTAGGCTAGATGTGACGTAGTCAGCCCAGCGGGGACTGATGCACATAGACTATGTCCAGAACTAAACGGGTATAAGACGGTGAAAGGAACGAGACACATTTCATAATAACTACTGAAGGGTTTAGAAAATGTTCTAAAATTAATCATTGATTTTTCGATCAATTGAGAATCATGATGTACTACTAGGTGTCACTCATGATCGTTCCGTAATTAATGGTGAATTACAAATGACCAATATAATCGGGAACTTATTGGGTCACACGCACTACAAGTTCTCTGAAGGATTTAAAACGAGTTTGAGAATTAGATTCTCAGATCGAGAGAAATAAAGTTTGGTTAAACTGGACAAAGTACAAAATGATAGACTTCGTCTTATGAAGATGAAATAAACAAAACTGATTTGGTTCACATTGGAGGTGGTTTGGTTATTGAACCAAATGATTTAATTTTGAACCAAAATTGAACCAATTTAGTTTAGTTCATGATGGAAGATATTCTGGCAAAACAGAAGTGATGAGGGGTTTCGTCTTGTGAAGAAGAAATGAACAAAATTAATTTGGGTCAAATCGAAAGTCCTATGGTTAGTGAACCAAGCGATTTAGTTTTGAACCGCATTAAACCCAGTCTGGTTTGCTACAATGCCGATTCAATTCGCCTAGGGTTGAACCTGATTAGGTTTCTCCAATTTTCTTTTTCCTTCTCCGGTTCACTGTAGCCGCGACACACCCAAAATCATGAAACCCTTCTCGCTCGACCGACGCATGCCCAGCTCACTACGGCGGAACCACATGCCCGGTTTGGCCTCCTCTCCCGAGTTTGCCGACGGAAATCTCGGGAGGCACTGGTATAAGGGCGAAGCCAAAACCCTAGCATTGTGAGATCCCTTCTTCCCGAGCTGTCACTGCCTTTCGTGTTTGCGATGGGTGGAATCGGAGCTCGTCGCCAGCCGACTGCTGCTCTCAATGGCTGCTCGTGACAGCGGCTCACAACGGCTGCTCGCGTTCATGGCTCGCGAATGGAGAAACCCTAGAAGCTACCACGTCTTTCTCTCCCGCGCACCCTGACTACTCTTGCTGCCGACCTCCTTTCTTCTCCTGAGACCAACAACCACAATGGGGAAGAATCCCACCTCCGGTTAGCCTTGTTTCTTCCAAGAGACCACCACTGGAGTTTGCTGTCAAGCCGCCGGAGGGATTCTACACTGGAGTTGTTGATCGTGCATCGTCTGTCTCCGTGGTCCCGCATAAGAAGGGGATTTGGCGTTGACTACCACTTTGGCGTCTTCTTGGAGTGAGCATGCCCTCCACCACCAGAGCTACTGTAGCTATTGGTTAGAGTTGGTTGTTCAGCCGTCGGTGCTCTTGTTAAGGGTCGTCATCAGTCGGTGAAGTGTTCATCGAGGACAACCGTTGTCAAAGAAGAAACATCGTCAATAATTCTCGTAAACAGTTGTCCAATCATTGTCAATCATCTTTAGTCGTCTGACGACCATCGATCATTTTCATGGAAGCTTGTGAAGTTTTCGAAGATCGTTCTATCTTCGTCAGAAAGAGTTCCGACTATTTGCCCCTTTATCGACGGTTAAAGGTTAACCATCGAAAACTACATTGGGAATACGATTACCAGTGATAGTTAGAAAATCTTGAAAAATAGTCGCGATAAACGTTGTTATGTATTTTCTAGAATTAAGTTTTTTCTCTTGTATCAACCATTGTCGATCGTCAGCTAGTACCGAAGATGGTGATGTGACTCGTGGCTTCAGAAGTCGTCCAGATGAGAGCTTGGCGTGTATCACCAGTAGAGGCAGTGACAAGGGTTGCTCGATTGATATCAGCCCTACTCAACGTCATCTATGTTGGGATCGAGGCGTTCGCTAGGGGGGTGAATAGCGTTTTTCGATCTTTCTCTGCGAGATTGTTAGCGGAAGCAAAATAATAATAGTAAAATATAAAGATCAAACGCTAACCCGGTTGTTTACTTGGTATCCACCTCAACGAGGTGACTAATCCAAGGATCCACACACGCAGCCAACGATTCCAATATGAAAACAACCTCCTTCTCGAAGCACGCTTCGAAGGCGGAGAAACCTTAACAACAGAGTTTCTTCTTCGTACAAGATTTGTAGTGAAGTATGGAGAAAGAGAAAGAGTTTTTTCAATGTAACAAAGCAATCAAGAATATGAGAGATTTTAATATCTGTGCTCTGTGACGTTGACCGCTCTTTTTATAAAATTCAGTGCACCAATCGACTGCTCCTAGGGCCAGTCGACTGATGGGCTTCAACAGCAATTAAATATGAATTTAATTTGCCAATTGTCGCTCAACGGTAGTCTACCAATCGACTGCTCCAATCCCAATCGACTGGTACCAGTCGACTGTCCACTTGATTGATTTTTCTGTTCTTGGCTGTGTGTTCTTCGGATCAACCCCAGTCGACTGCTGGTAGGGCTAGTCGACTGCCTAAGCTGAAAACTCCCTTTTTCAGCTTCTTCTTTGTCCCTTAGCCTTGACACAAGTCTTCAAACACCTTCCACAACCCTCGTGTACTTCCTTGCACTCGCTTGAGATGTTTCCCTCAACTTTGTCGTGATAAGTCTTCTCTTGCCAAGAGGCCTCGTCTCTGGGACTTTACCTTTGCCAAGAGGCCGCGCCTCCGAGACTTCACCTTTGCCAAGAGGTCGCGCCTCCGGGACTTCACCTTTGCCAAGACTTCATTCCTGGACTTTCCTGTGAACTCAAGTCACACATGTTAGATCACCAACATTGTCTAACTTAAACTGATTTAGCCAAACATTAAAATCCAAATCACTTGGGAAAAATTGCCCCAACAATCTCCCCCTTTTTGATGTTTGACAAAAATCATTTAAGTTAGGTCTTTAATACAACATGTATGATATCACCATAAATAATTATGCTTTAATCAGAATTAATCAAGTAAGCATAAATACTGAGCATGAATAAGTATGAATAATCATGAAAGCTAAAGTCTAACTTTACCATTTCATTCTCCCCCTTTTTGACATACAGCAAAAAGCAAGAAAAATAAATACTGAGCATGAATACGTAGACAAATTTTTCAAGAGGAAGGAATTGTGACAAGCGTTGTTACTTTCTCCCCCTTAATCTTTACGTCTCCTTTGTTCAAGCACTAAAATTAAGATAAACACTTAAGCACATCATTGAACAAAGAGTAAGTGACAAGATGGAATCAAAAATCTATTTAAAATTAAGCATAATTCAAAAAATAGAGACATCAGTCGACTGCTATCTACATCAGTCGACTGATGTCTGATAAACTGATTTTCAGTGCCAACTTTGAAAAGTCTTAACTAATTCATATTAATTCAGGAAAATATGCAAATTGACACTCTGATTTAAAAACCCAAGAGCAATTATGGAAAAATAGTTTCAATATATTTTCAATCTTAAAATACCATTTTGATACTATCTGCCAAGAGATTTTAATTGTTACGAACCATGCATTAGTATCAAAATATTTTTGGGTATTGAGGTATTATTTGTACCAGTCCTATTTACCAGTAGAGTAATTATAGAACATACATCAAGCATTTGATGTCAAGGAATAGTCAATTTTCAAGGAAACAGGTCAAAATCATAATGGCACAGAGATATCAGTCGACTGGTATCTGCATCAGTCGACTGATGTCTGATAAACTAATTTTTCAGCCCAACTTCAGAAATTCATAACTAATTTAATTTTCATCCAAAAATTATAAAATTTGACATTGTAATTTATTAATCCATTTGGTGTGAGAGAAAATTGGTTTCATAAATTTTGCATCAATAAAAAGTCATTTTGATAACATGTATCAAAAACTTGAAACTTTAAGTTTCAAGGAACTAAGTATCATCAATTTAAGTGAGTAGATAATGTCACTCTTTAAGGGTTCTAGGATGTTTGATGTCATATAAGAAATGTCATGAGATCTTAATTTATTGAAATTTGTGAATTTGTTTTATCTTAGAGAGTTATTGGAACCAGAGATGCTCCCCCTAAATGCATTAGATTAAAAAAAAATCTTTTTTTCAATCTAAAACTCCCCTTTTTATCATGCAAGACATATAACCTAAGGAAAAATTGTAAAACCCTATAAATTTGAAAAAACATCACCATTGATTCAAAATAGTCACCAGTCAAACACGACATCCTAAGTATCCTTAAGCACATCCGTAGTTATATATACAATCATTCAAATAAGTCTCATAGCTACATGTCATCATCACTAGGTGGAGGAGGCCGAGGAGGAGATTGAAAATGCATATGCATTTTCTGCACCATGTCACATATGAGCTGCTGCTATGCAAAAGCATCCTGTTGTCTTTGTGCGACAGCTCAAACTTTTTGACGCAGAACACGGATCTCTGCAAGACAGATTTTGACTCGCCCATCAACCTCAGAAATCATATTCTCCAGACGAGTAAGCCTCTCATCATCACTTGCATCTTTGTCTTCCTCAGAGTCAGAAGAAATATTCACTTGAGCTGCCTTTTGGATCCAAGTCATAGCACCATTGGAATAGACAATCCTTGCTAACTTCAAGTGACGAGGACCAAGTTGATCATAGTCTTTTAATAATTGCCGTATGGCTTCTACTGTGATATCAACACCCTGGAATGCTAGAAATTGAGTGATGATATGACCAAAAGGCATATAGATCTTTCCATTCGTGGAATCGGAGTGGTAGAGAATGGATCGATAAATATGTAGAGCAATGTCGATATCAAGATGCTGCTCTAGGGCATACATCATGATTAGATGAGGTATACGTATCATAGCCCGTCCTCGAGTCACTATGGGTAAAATACAGTCAAGAATGATACGATACTAGACATAATGATCGGCAGTGTTGGCGTTCTGGATCTCCGTCCTGCGTCTCCCTATCCTTGTGTAATTGTTGAAATGTTGTGACGTTGTTTAAAATCCGCTGAGCAAGATATCTATTAATTAGACATTTAAAGATTCTATCCGCTCCGAAAAGCATAGAACCCCACAGGACAAAAATTTTATCCCGCCTGGATCAATTGACAAAGTCTACAAAAGACTAAGTCAATCGATCCTCAGGATCGCCGATTCCTAAATTACTAACTACGGTTTATATGACTAGTTCTAGTAAAATTAAAACTGTGGAAAAATATAAATTTTACCAGAACCTTGTTGATGACCTCGGAGCCTTCCGCTGTATTCCTTTCTTCTTCCTGGACGTTGGGTGGACAACGATCCTCCAGAAATAAAGAACTGCAACCTCCGGATGATGAAGCCTTGGATCGCCTTTCTCCTTCTCGCAGCAACTTCGCCTTGTCTCGTCTTCTTGCTAGGATCCGGCCACCACCTTGGACAAGGAGGTCCGGCCACCTCAAGAGAAGAAGGGGAAGGGGCGGTGGAAGAAGAAGAAAACGAAAAAGAGAAGGAAGAAAAAGAAGAGGGGCGGCGGCACCTAGAAGATGGAGGGTTTCCGAAATCGTTTCGGAATCTCTTCTCTTCTCTCTTGATTGTGTTATTGCCGCCCCCCCTAGCCTCCTTTTATAGCCCCACGCCCAAGACCAAGCTCCCTTTGCCAATTCTAAATTTTTCTATAATTTTGATTGATTCCGCGAACCAATTCTAAATTATAGAAACTTATTAGATCTGGGCCCTTAGATTGATTTGCTTGGTTTCTAGCCGTTAGATCTTTTCAAAATTATTTAAAAAAATAATTCCAACCTTATCTATAAGTGGCCGGCCACTTTGGATTGAGATTTGGTTCAATCCGTGAACCAACTTTATATTAAAAGGAAAATAAAACCGAACCGAAGAGATCTCATCCATCGGATGCAACTTAATCTCATCTAACGGTTCTAATATAATCTCCTTTAATATAACTTGATCTCTTCGATCCAATGGCCATGATTGATCCTCTTGGGCGTGTGGTTCAATGAACCATGTCTGGTTCACCTCGTGAACCGGTTCTTCCTTCCAAAGAGAATTAAAACCGAACCGGAGAGATCTCGTCCATCGGACGCGACTTAATCTCATCCAACGGTTCTAATCTATTCTCTTCTATTCCTCTTTATTTATTTCGATCCAATGGATGCAACTTGATCTAATCCCACGGATACAAGTTGATCTCATCCATTAACTCATCCTACGGTCGAGAACCAATCTCATCCAACGGTCGAGATTAAATCTCATCCGACGGCTAAGAACTAATCTCATCCGTTTGATTGCATCCTTTTGAAGATGTCTTTAGGCTACAGTGGGGACCTCGAGGAGGTATTAGATCTGGCCTTCTGATGGGTTTCGGATCCCGTATTCAACCCCGAATACACACCTACATCCATCAATAACGATCCATTCCACTAGAGGATCATTATTGCACTACCAATCTAATCCCCAAATTACGTTATGGGTTCCTTCTTATTATTTTATGCATTGCTCCCCGTGTTTAAGATATCGTATGTCCGTCAATTATCTGAGTTCACTGACAACTCAATAATCGACATCTAAGACCTTGAATAGTACCACTCAACCTTATTGTCAGCCGGACCAAGTCCACTTGCAAGATTTGACTTGACAATCCTTATGAGCTCTCCAAGGGGACATCATCAGCCCTACTGGGACACGGATTCCTTCTATAATTAATGGCACACCGTATAGATAGTAACATCACCCAACTTACCGAGAATATTTGATCTGACGGAAAGATCTCACCCTTTGGTAAATCAAAGCAATAATTACTAAGTATAGGTGCCCATTTATTACATCGGGATTAAGAGTGCATAATTATAATAACAGAGGTCTTGTTCAATTTGCGAGTCAGTGTAAATCGAACAACCTCAATGGTCCTACTCAATACACACAAAGTGCACTAGTGTAATTCTACAGTCAAGACAGACAGTCACCGAATTACACTACAACCGTTCCCGATGGTTTGTTATCATCTCACATATCATTCAAAACACCAATACACATTCAAGGTCATCCTAATATATTGTGAGATGTAAAAGTTCATGTTGTTGGCTTATAAAATACTAAATACTTCTATTCCACAAGGCACATTCCTAACCCTCTTCTTATTTTTGTGAATTCAGCTTCAGGTAGTGGTTTGGTGAATATATCGGCAAGATTTGACTTTGATTCAATATAGCTTAGTTCTATATCACCTCTTGCCATATGATCCCTTATGAAGTGATGTTTTATCTCAATATGTTTAGTTCTTGAATGATGCACTGGATTTTTCGTTAAGTTAATTGTGCTCATGTTGTCACACATGATTTGAACCTTGGAATAATTTAGCTCATAATCCTTAAGTGTATGCATCATCCATAAAAGTTGAGCTACACATCCTCCTAAGGCCACATACTCTGCCTCTGTAGTAGACAAAGCTACACATGGTTGTTTTCTACTACTCCAACTAACTAAGGAGGCTCCAAGAAATTGACATCCACCACTAGTGCTCTTTCTATCTAACTTACATCCTGCATAGTCTGAGTCAGTATACCCAATTAGATCAAAATTTTGGTTTCTTGGGTACCAAAGACCTACATTTAAGGTTCCCTTAATGTATTTTAGAATCCTTTTTACAGCCGCAAGGTGTGATTCTTTTGCGCATGATTGATACCTTGCACACATCCCAACCGCAAATAAAATATCCGGTCTACTAGCGGTTAGATAGAGTAAGCTACCAATCATGCTCCTATATTGCTTTGAATCTGTACTTTTACCCTCATCATCTTTATCCAGTTTCACATTTGTTCCCATTGGAGTTGATATTGTTTTAGCATTTTCCATTCCAAATTTCTTTATCATTTCTTTTGCATATTTAGTTTGAAACACATGAGTTCCCTCACTCGTTTGTTTTACTTGTAGTCCTAAGAAGAAAGTGAGCTCTCCAACTAGACTCATCTCAAACTCATCTTCCATATGTTTGATGAATTCATGTAGGAAGTCATCATTAGTTGACCCAAAAATGATATCATCAACATACACTTGGGCAACAAAAATATCACTTTCTTTTGACTTTATAAACAATGTTGGATCAATAGTCCCTCTCCTAAAGCCTTTTGATATTAGAAAGGTTGATAACCTCTCATACCAAGCTCTTGGAGCTTGCTTTAACCCATATAAGGCTTTCTTAAGCTTATACACATGGTTGGGAAAATCAACACTCTCAAAACCGGGAGGTTGCTCTACATATACTTCTTCCTTAATGAATCCATTTAGAAATGCCGATTTTACATCCATTTGATGGAGTTTAAAACCCATGTATGCGGCATATCCTAGAAGGATTCGAATGGACTCTAATCTAGCTACCGGTGCATAGGTCTCATCATAATCTAGTCCTTCAACTTGATTGAAACCTCTAGCCACCAATCTAGCCTTATTCCTAGTTACAATTCCTTGATCATCTAATTTGTTCCTAAACACCCATTTTGTGGTCACAATTGTCTTGTCATTGGGTCTTGGAACTAGTTCCCATACATTGCTTCTTTCGAATTGGTTTAGTTCTTCTTGCATTGCTAGGATCCAATCCGTATCACTTAGAGCCTCATCGATTGTTTTAGGTTCACATTGGGAGATTAAGGCGATTTGACTTGTTTCATTTCTAAATTGAGACCTAGTTCTCACTCCTAGTTCTATATCCCCTACCACTTGGTCAATAGGGTGATCTTGATGATGCCTAAGAGTCCTAGTCTTAATGGGCTCCTCACACTTGTTATTGTTGCATTTAGGCTCATCCTCAAGGTCATTTCTTCCTCCCCCTAGATTGTTGCTCTCTATTTGTAAATTTTCCATTTCTTTGGTTATTTCTTTTGTTTGTGCATTTATATCCTCATCAATTTGCGATTTTCTAGGGTAGGTGTTACTTGACTCGTCAAATTCAACATTTGATGATTCTTCAATGGTTTGAGTTCTTTTATTGTAAACCCTATAGCTTTTACTAGAGGATGAGTAACCCACAAGGATTCCTTCATCCGCCTTGGCCTCAAACTTCTTCAACTCATCCTTAGTGTTTAAGATATAAACCTTACATCCAAACACTCGAAAGTAACTAATCTTTGGAATTTTGCCACTCCACAACTCAAAAGGAGTTTTTCCTAAAAATCTATGAATTGCTACCCTGTTTTGAATGTAGCAAGCGGTGTTAACCGCTTCTGCCCATAGATATGTGGGTAGTGAATATGCATTTAGCATAGTTCTAGCGGCTTCTTGTAAAGCCCTATTTTTCCTCTCAACAACTCCATTTTGTTGAGGGGTCCTTGCACATGAGAACTCATGCTTGTATCCATTTTCTAAGCAATATTTGGAGAATTTTGAATTTTCAAACTCTCCACCATGATCACTCCTAATTCTATTTATTTTAGTGTTCTTTCATTTTCAACCCTTTTACTAAACCCAATAAAAATGTCTAAGGTATCATCCTTATGTTTCATGAAAAATACCCAAGAATATCTTGAATAGTCATCTACTATAACCAAGCAATATTTATTTCCATTCAATGAAGGAGTACTATGACAATCAAATAAGTCTAAATGCAATAATTCCAAAGGTAATGTAGTACTAGTTAGGGTTTTACCTTTGTGTGATGATTTTGGTTGCTTACCCTCTTGGCATGCATCACACATTTTGTTCTTGACATACTTGAGCTTTGGTAGTCCTTTCACCAACTCCTTGTTTGCCACTTTTGCTATGGTTTTCATGTTGATGTGTCCAAGCCTCCTGTGCCATAGCCATCCTTCTTCTTCTTTTGACATGAAACACTCAACATACGGGTTAGAAGCAAAAGCCAAATTGAGATAATAAAGATTTCGGTTCCTATAGCCTTCTAGTATGACATTTTTCTCACCAATTTGCCTAACCAAATATTTATTTGCATGAAACTCAACTTGATAGCCCGAGTCACATAGTTGACTTACACTAAGCAAGTTAAATTCCATGTTTTTGACTAATAGGACTTTATGAATTTTAATTTTGGATGAGACCTCAATGGTACCTCTACCTATGATTTTGAGCTTTCCACTATTACCAAATGATACTTCTCCTTTCTTTATGTATTTTATTTTCGTGAATTTACTTACATCTCCGGTCATGTGTCTTGAACATCCACTATCCATAATCCACATGCCCGTATCCTTCTTCTCTCTCACCTAAACAACATAAAATACATCACATTTTGGAACCCAAAAACTTGATTCACTTACATTTTGCAAATACTTTTTAGGAACCCAAGCTTGTCTAACCTTGTCCTTAGGTGATTTGTTTAACACCCTTTGTCTATCTACTAATGAAATGTAGGACACCTCTTTAGGCCTATATCCTAGCCCCGCCTTGTTGTATACCGCCCGTTGACTGTTTAGGATCATGTCAAGGTTTCTAGACCCTAAGGTGAATTTCTCTAAGCATTTCTTTAGATCCACAATTTCATTTTTCAATTTTTCATTTTCTTCACATAAGTCATGGTGGTCAAGGTTGGTATTCCTAGTTGTTCTAAGTTCTTCTTTTAATGCTTTGACCTTAGATTTTGATTTAACTAAAGCATTCCTAAGATAAGCCATTGTACGAAAGATAAGTTTTTGTTTAGCACTATCCATTACCTCATCCTCACTTGAGGAGGATTCATCTTGCTTGATTCTTCCTCTTCACTTGATGTGTATTGATCATCCTTTTGTGCCATGAGCGCCATGTGCCGGGTAATGTGGCACACCTCTTCCTCATCATCTGAGGATTCACTACTTGAGGTGTCCCATGTGGTTTGTGCAACCATCACCTCCTTCTTCTTCTTCTTTTCTTTTGAGTCTTCTTTCTTCTTTAGATCCGGGCAATTTGGCTTGATGTGTCCCCTTTTGTTGCATCCATAGCAAGTCACGTTAGGATTATAATTTGAACTTTGACTTTTACCTTGGGGTGGTATGAACATCTTCTTGATATTTCTTCTGGTGAGCCTCCTTGACTTTCCCATCATCCTTTTGACATAGTGTGTCATTTCTTTGGGTGTCATCTCTTCATCACTATCGGAGGACTCTTGCTCGGATTCGGATGATTCTTCTTTCTCCTTCTTTTTCTTCTTGTCCTTCTTATCTACAAGCAAAGCAATACCTTTCTCTTTTGTGGACAAGTTAGCTTGCTCATGTAGCTCAAACTCACAAAATAATTCATCTAGTTTTACCGTAGATAAGTCCCTTGATACTTTATAAGCATCGACCATTGATGCCCATAGAGTAGTTCGGGGGAAGGCTTGTAGCACATACCTTACTAGATCTCGGCTTTCAATCTTTTCACCAATGACATGGAGACCATTTACGATCTCCTTGAACCGTCCGTGCATTTGACTCACATTTTCGTTGGTCCTCATTGAGAATGATTGAAGTTGACCCACCAATAAGTCTCTTTTGGCTCGCCTTGTTTCGCTTGAACCCTCATTGAGTTCAATGAGCTTTTCCCAAAGTTCTTTGGCCGAGTCGAATGGACCAACCTTGCTCAATTGTTCTTTGGAGAGTCCGCATTGCAAGGTTGTTGTGGCTTTCGCATTGGCTTGTGCCTTTTTGCATATATCCTTTGTCCAATCCTTTGTAGGAAGAGGTTTTCCAGAAGCATCCTTTGGCTTTTCGAATCCATCTATGATGCTAAACCAGTTATCAATATCATTCATTAAATAATACTCCATCCTACCTCTCCAATATGCGAAGTCGTTGCCATCGAAGTAGGGTGGTCGCGCGGTGCTGTATCCCTCTTGAAACGCCATTAAATTCTTTCGGTTGAATGTTACTTCGCGCGAAAGGGACCAGGCTCTGATACCACTTGTTGGGATCGAGGCGTTCGCTAGAGGGGGGTGAATAGCATTTTTCGATCTTTCTCTGCGAGATTGTTAGCGGAAGCAAAGTAATAATAATAAAGCACAAAGAACAAACGCTAACCCGGTTCGATTTACTTGGTATCCACCTCAACGAGGTGACTAATCCAAGGATCCACACACGCAGCCGACGATTCCACTATGAAAACAACCTCCTTCTCGAAGCACGCTTCGAAGGCGGAGAAACCTTCACAACAGAGTTTCTTCCTCGTACAAGATTTGTAGTGAAGTTTAGGAGGAAGAGAAAGAGTTTCAACAATGTAAAAGAGCAATCAAGAAATGAAAGAGAATCAGATATTTTTGCTCTGCGACGTTGACCGCTCTTTTTATAAAATTCAGTGCACCAGTCGACTGCTCCTAGGGCCAGTCGACTGATGGGCTTCAACGGCAATTAAATATGCATTTAATTTGCCAGTTGTCGCCCAACGGTAGTCTACCAGTCGACTGCTCCAACACCAGTCGACTGGTACCAGTCGACTGTCCACTCGACTGATCTTTCTGTTTGACCCCAGTGACTGTTCTTCAGTCGACTGAACTTTCCCACTTGGCTGTGTGTTCTTCGGATCAACCCCAGTCGACTGCTGGCAGGGCCAGTCGACTGACTAAGCTGAAAACTCCCTTTTTCAGCTTCTTCTTCATCCCTTAGCCTTGACACAAGTCTTCAAACGCCTTCCACAAGCCTCGTGCACTTCCTTGCACTCGCTTGAGACGTTTCCCTCAACTTTGTCGTGCTAAGTCTTCTCTTGCCAAGAGGCCTCGCCTCCGGGACTTCACCTTTGCCAAGAGGCCGCGCCTCCGGGACTTCACCAAATGACTTCACCAAATGCCAAGACTCCATTCCTGGACTTTCCTGTGAACTCAAGTCACACATGTTAGATCAACAAACATTGCCTAACTTAAACTGATTTAGCCAAACATTAAAATCCAAATCACTTGGGGCAAAATTGCCCCAACATCATGTAGATAATTTGATTGTTTACATGAAAAGAAGATAAGAACTGAAAATCCCTTATAAAATAATTAAAACTAATACCTTCCGCTAATATGGATAGAATCAAAGTTTAAGTTCTTATTTGAGTTGTTAGACTCTCACCAAGGCCGATTTAAAATTAAATATGTTCGAACCATTGAGATATGATCTCATGATTAGCGGGCTAGCTTTAACTTGAAGCGTTGATTTTTTGAACTCTCTCCAATGTCAATGTGGATAGAGGTGAAGTTGGGTGTTATGCATATGATGTATACGTGTCAATGTGTTAACAACCAGATGTTTATATGAATATTCAAGTAGTTGATAGCATCATATGATAGTTATGTATATGTGAATATAATCGGTATATGATACCTACTATTGTAGCTAAGAATGGCTTGTTGACCTCTCTCCCAGTTGTTTTTATCTATAAGTGAATATCAACTCATTTGGAGAGTACCTATAATCTCCCGAATTCAAAGTAAGGGCTTTTGAATTCGTAAAATAAATGAAATCAATTAATGTATGTAAATACATTGCAAATCATCTCTTTTATATGCTTGATTATATTTCTAAATTTAATTGATTATGCATGTTATTTTTTAATTATGCATAATTTAAGACACAAATAAGTTGACTGACCCTAACTTTTAGACTGATATACAAATTTGAGAATTGCTCACAATTTTAAAATTGCAAACTTTATCATGAGTCTGTAAAGAAAAAGTAGGCATGTGATACCTCATTCGCTTGAGATAATTTCGTAATTGAATGTCATACTATTTTCTTAGACATTCAGGAATTGGATACTGGGTACGGCTCTAATATATATGATGACATATAAGGCTTAAGGAATGGTAAAAGACTTGTCTTAGAATTGGAAATTATTATTATGTTCCTGTTTTAATAAAGAATATTCTTTCTATTTCTTGCTTAAATAGAAAGGGCTCCTAATTTTGAATGAAATTCTTTATGGGACTGGAACATTAAGTAATAATATCTACATGTTAGATATTTTTAACAAGGCATTCAATATCGAAACAAACAACAAGCATACTTGAAAAGATAATCAATTAACCTCTTACTCGTGGTATTATCATCTTAACCATATAAGCAAGAAATACATGATCGAATTCCAAAGGATTGGCAATTTGGAATCATTTAAATTATATTCACTTGATACATGTGAATTATGCTTTAAAGGCAAGATGATTAAATTACCTTTTACCTAAAAAGATGAACTAGTGGGAGAATTGCTTGGACTTATGCATACTGATGTGTGTGGTCCAATGTCAACTCAAGCACGAGGAGGTTATAACTACTTCATTACCTTTATTGATGATCATTCACGATTTGGGTATATGTATTTAATGAAATACAAATCTGAGGGCTTTGAAAAGTTTAAAGAATTTAGAAATGAAGTAGAGAAATAGTTTGGCAAAAGTATTCAGATACTTCGATCCGATTGAGGTGATGAATACCTAAGTCAAGAGTTTCAAGATTATCTAAGAGACAATAGAATATTATCTCAGTGGACTCCGCCGTATACGCCTGTGCATAACGGTGTATTTGAGAGGCGAAATCGAACCTTGTTGGGCATGGTGAGGTTAATGATAAATCATGCAAATCTTCTCAGAACTTTTTAGGCAATGCACTTGAGACAACTATTTACTTGTTAAACAGAGTCTCGACCAAGGTAGTCTCTACTACTCCATACGAGATATGAAATAGTAAAATATCACTTATTTTACTTGAGGATATAAGGTTGTCCTACTTATATGAAGTGGATTGTATCAAATAAGCTGGAAGCTAAATCTGATAAATATCTATTTATTAGATACCCTAAGGAAACGAGGGATTACCAATTCTATTCTCCCGTGGAACAAAAGTATTTGTTTCAAGGCATACTATATTCATACAGGAATTTCTCTTGTAGGAAGTAGTGGGAGTAGAGTTAGAACTTAATGAAGTTCAAGTGACTCAAATATACATTAATGAGACACCTAGTCAAGAACTACGATCGATTACTCATAGTGATGAGCCATCGATTAAATCTTAAGAGATACAACATCTTCGTAAATCTAGTAGGGCATGCATTATTCTAGAGAAATATGGATTTCTAGTAAGTGAATCAAATGACATGCTACTCATCGAGGTCGAGTAAACTACTTATTATGAAGAAGTTCTGAAAAGTTTAGAAAGGGATAAATGGTTAACAATCATGTAGTCAAAAATGGATTTCATTAAAGCCAAGTTTGGAACATGGTGGAATATTTATTTTAATGAAGCAATCAAAGAGTTTGATTTCTCACAAAATCTAGCAAACCCTTTGTGTATAAGAAAGTTAGTAGGAGTGCGATCATATTCCTATTATTATATGTTCATAATATATTAATAATAAGAAATGATATGTTTATTCTGCAGTCAGTCAAACTATGGTTGGTCAAATGTTCTCTATGAAAGACATGAGAGAAGCAACCTATATCCTCGAGATTAAGATCTATAGAGATAGATCGAAGAGGTTGCTTGGTCTTTCACAGTCTACATAAATAGATAAGGTGCTAAAGTGGTTTTGCATGCTTGAATCCAAGAAAGGTTACATACCTATCAAGCATGGAATTCACCTTTCGATGTCTACATGTCCACAAACAAAAGATGAGAGGATTTACATAAGTTTCCTTATGTTTCGGCAATAGGATCTATCATGTATGCTATTACAAGGTCTAATGTTTCATGTGCTCTGAGTGTCACGAGCGGATACTGATCAGATCCAGAAATGGATTATAGGACGGCTGTTAAGACAATCCTTAAGTACTTACGAAAAACTAAGGATGTATTCTTGGTATATGGAGATAGTGATATGGTTACACGCGGGTATACTAATGCTAGCCACCAGACAGACACGGATGATTCAAGTCTGGGTACATATTCACTTTAAATTATGGTACAATAAGTTGAAAGTGTTTCAAATAAGACACCATTACAGCTTGTGAAGCAGCAAATGAAGTGGTTTGAATCAGAAAGTTCATCACTGAACTTAGAGTAGTTCCAACCATTGTTGAAGCATTACTTGCTTACAACAACAATAATGGAGCAATCACATAGACGATGGAACCTAGGTCTCACCATCGATCTCGGCGATATCAATTGATCAAAAAGATCTTTAGTAGAAGAGAAATACAAATCAAGAAGATTCCCACCAAAAGAAACCTTGCGGATCCTTTAATCTCTACCTCAAAGTATGTTTGAGGAATACATAGAGGCGCTTGGTATTGGATACCATAGCAATAGACCTTAGGCCAAGTGAAAGTCTATTATATTTGAGAAGTGTCCTAAGGCAATCGTTTTATGGTTATAATATTTATTAGATAAATAGCAATTCACTATTTAAGTGCACATTTTCTATGTGTTTGATTGGATCTTAAACTCATTTACTGAATATCCGCAAAATGATTGATAACATGAAAGAATTTATGATTGGATCACAACTAGTAAGCATCTTTACATGTACAATTATGAATGTATTGAAATTATCCCTCATTGAGAAATTGATGAGCACAAACGTCATCGATTCTATTGAGACTAGAACATTTCAAATCCTTAGTTTACTAAGCAACTGATCTTACTGGCCAAAGACATTGGATGTTGAGAGTTAAACGTGGATGCTAGTTAAAGGTAACTAGTTCATTGGAGTGACCTGCCTTGAGACTTCATATGGTTCTATACATATGTCAAAGAAGATCTCAGTGCAGCTTAAGTGTGAGTTTCCTTAGACTTGTGGTATTAAAGTCACATTGGTCATAAAGGCTTATACTTTGACATCTTAAGCAAACATCTCTGAGGAGGTTTAGGCCTAGGATGATTGGGTATAAGTCAACGTGCCCGAAGGTGTTTGAATAGCCCACAAAGGATTCATCGCTCCTTGAAAAAAAAGACGTATACTCTACGACCGCTTGTTAGGATTGTTACTGAAAGTCTTTGGCCAAAGCATCACATGTCAAGAGTAAGATATTCTTTAAAAAATATACAAGTAACTTGAATCCACATGATAAGAGAGTAAGCTTGGACTAGATGTGACGTAGTCAGCCTAGTGGGGATTGACACACATAGACCATGTCCTAAACCAAATAGGTATAAGACGTTGAAACGAACAAGACACATTTCATTATAGCTGTTGAAGGATTTAGAAATTATTCTGAAATCAATCATTAATTTTTTGATCAATTGAGAATCATGATATACTGCTAGGTGTCAGTCATGATCGTTTTATAATTAATGGTTAATTACAAACGACCAATATAATCAAAAATCTATTGGGTCACACGCACTACAAGTTCTCCGAAGGATTTAAAATGAATTTAAGAATGAGATTCTTAGATTGAGAGAATAAAGTTTGGTTGAACTGGACAAAGGGCAAAATGATAAACTTCGTCTTATGAAAATGAAATAAACAAAACTGTTTTGGTTCAAATCGGATGTAGTTTGGTTATTGAACCAAACGATTCAATTTTGAGCCAAAATTAAACCAACTTAGTTTGGTTCATGATGGAAGATATTTTGGCAAAATAGAAGTGATGAGGGGCTTCATCTTGTGAAGACAAAATGAACAAAATTAGTTTGGGTCAAATCGAAAGTCCTTTGGTTAGTGAACCAAGCGATTTAGTTTTGAACCGCATTAAACCTAGTCTGGTTTGCTACGGTGTCAATTCAATTCGCCTAGGGCTGAACCCAATTAGGTTTCTCCGATTTTCTTTTTCCTTCTCTGGTTCACTACAACCGTGACATGCCCAAAATCATGAAACCCTTCTCGCTCAGCCAACGCATGCCCAGCTCGCGACGGCAGAACCAGGCCCTTGGTTTGGCCTCCTCTCCGGAGTTCGCCGGCGGAAATCTCGAGAGGTGCTGGTATAAGGGAGAGGTCGAAACCCTACCATTGTGAGATCCCTTCTTCCTGAGTGGTCGCCACCTTTCGCATGTGCGATCGATGGAATCGGAGCTTGCTGCTGGTTGGCTACTACGAGCGACGGTTGCTTGTGATGGCAGCTTGCGATTATGGCTTGCAAACGGAGAAACCCTAGAAGTTGTTGTGTTCCCTATCTCCTGCATGCCCCGGCTACTCTAGCCGCCGGCCTCCTTTCTTCTCTTGAGCTTGGCAACCACAATGGGGAAGAATCCCACCTCCAGTTAGCCTTGTTTCTTTCGAGAGACACCACCATCGAAGTTTTCCATCAAGCTGTCGGAGGGATTCTGCATTGGAGTTTGCCGATCGCGTGCCGCCTGTCTCCGTGCTCCAGCGTAAGAAGGGGATTTAGCGTCGGCTGCCACTATGGCTTCTTCTTGGAGCGAGCATGCCCTCCACCGTCAGAGCTACGTAAGTTGCTGGTCATAGTTGCTTGTTCAACCGTCGGTGCTCTTGTGAAGAGCCACCATCGGCTGATGAAGTGTTCATCGAGGACAACCGTTGTCGGAGAAGAAGCCCGTCAATAACACTTGTGAAGAGTTGTCCAATCATTGTTAATCATCTTTAGTCATCCAATGATCATCGATCATTTTCACAGAAGCTTGTAAAGTTTCCGAAGATCATTCTATCTTTGTCGGAAAGAGTTCTGACTATTTGCCCGTTTATCAACGATCAAAAGTTGACCACCAAAAACTATACTAGGAATATAATTACCGGTGATAGTTAGAAAATCCCAGAAAATAATTGCGATAAATGTTGTTGCGTATTTTTTGAAATTATATTTTTTCTCTCGTATCGACCGTTGTCGATCGTCGATCGTCAGCTAGTACCGAAGACGGTGATGTGGCTCGTGGCTTCGGAAGTCGTTAAGACGAGGGCTTGGCATGGATCACCAGTAAAGGCGGAACTTCGACAAGGGTCGTTCGATTGATGCCAACCCCACTAAATGTCATCTATCAGGTCCACATAGAATAATTTATTAATCTGTAAAATTTTCAATTTTCAATTATGTCATGTACTTGTTATATACTGTATTTACTTGCGTGTGTTGTAATAATTAGGCGTAATTATTAGTTTATTTTCGCTATGCATGTTTGCGAAATGCGTAAACACGCGCAATGCACCAAGACGATCCCAACATAGACATCTAGTGGTAGAAGTCCTGGGGGCCAAGGATCGAGGCTAAGCAAATGTCCAACAAGTCTAGAGGACTTGATTGGCACAAGATAAAATTCTCCCAAGTGGAGTGGGTGAGGATGCGTTTCCAATAAGGGGAACAATAGGCGTTGGTTTGATCTAGGATTTCACTGAAAACTTGAAGTCAAGATCAAACAGTTTGGCTAAACTATTTTCTTTTCTGTTACATGTTGTATTTTGGACTAACTTATAATGCAAGAAAGGAGAGGCTAAAATTTTATGTTTTGGGCACCCATATTTGGATCCAGGCGATCAAAAGGTCTAGGCGCCCGGATTGGTTCCATGTGACTAAACGTTAGCGGAACGGGCCAGTGAGGCAGGTGAGGTAGCAAAGTCTCAGTGGTCGGGACATCTTAGCCTCCAAGCGCCTGAAAAGGTTCCAAGCGCCCGGATCTGGATAAGGCATTGCCGAGTCAAGGTTGATTCGACGCCCAAAAATAGATACAGGCGCCCAGAAGTACCAAGTCAATGTCGAAAGTGGATCGACGAGACGACGTGAAGGTACCCAAAAAGTCTTCCAAGCGCCCAGATCAGTAAATAAAAGAAGCCTCAAGGGGGAACCCTAGACACATCTGATTATGACTCAACGACGACCATCTACACAAAGATATTACATCCAAAATGTTGTTGTCACATTGAGGAGCTGCAACGAAGTCTGTGCATCCATACTCTATCGGTACAATAATTTAGTATTTTATTTTATACTTAAATTTTAGATCAATATAGTTTTTACCGATCCTACTTATTTTGTAAAGCACTTAACTCCTTTTGTAAGAGGGAAGTTACTTAGTGGATTATCCGTCAAAAATGATTTCTGATCGTGGGCCTTAGAGTAGCAGCCTGTGGCTATGAACTAAGTAAAACAATCGTGTACTTGTGTTATTTTTTGCTATCTATTTTTTTAACATATACAAGTTTTACGGATATTTCAAAGATTGTAAAAATGTCCAAAAGCGTTATTCACCCCCTCTAGCACTCCTAATGATCCTACATTTCCTACTCCATTTAAATGAGTTTGTGAAACTATAGGAAAAAGTAACATTTGCTATTCACCCCCTAATTAGGTCATCTAATCCTCGACACCATCGTGGCATTTGTACCTAAGAGGATGGCCAAAGTTAGAATCTCTATGGAGAGCTAGACTCAACCATGATTCAAAATCAATGGTTCGACGGTTCAAAACCAACAATTTGATGGTTCCTAATATGTCGACCCTTAACCTTAATCATCCAAGATGGTTACGATTCACTGATTGGAACCGTCGATTCATGGTTTGTCACGATTCATCATGATTTAAGGTTATCTTATTTTAAAATTATAAATTTATAAAAAATATAAAATACTTGCACTCATTTAAGTTGCTTACATATCTTCTATGATTTAAAAGGAGTATCACCATCAGTACTTCTTTATATCTTGGGTGTCAAAACTTATTTGAACTTATCATCAATAAATTGAATATCATAATCCTCATTTAGATTGATTATTTATTTTTCCCTCAGAGATCGAGATGATGAACTTCTTCCTTCCATTATAATTGGAGAATTGAAGTCAAAGCGATCGAGATTTCAAAATTGAGAGATGAGAGTAGAGAAGATGATGTGAAAAATGATAAAATGAGCTCTTTATTTATAGAGTTTGAAGAATAACAAACACTAAATCTTAACTATTAAAAAAATTTAAAAACTTTTCTCACCCAACAGTTGAAATTATTTTTACTCCTTCTCTCTAGCATAAACGAACTATTATAGAGTTGAAAGAAATTATTTAGTCTCTTACATTTCTTCCAACTATTAAGAATATCAATATAATAAAAGAAAATATTGATTAGTTATTAAATAAGTAACTAACACTTAATAATGTCAGTAGTTGTAGTTTAGTTGATTGGAATATTCTGCTCTTAACTGGAAGACCCGGGTTTAAGTCTCGGCGATGGAATTATTTTTAACAAATTTTTAGATATAACAACACCTATAAAAAATTCATCGGTTCATTGGTTAATTAAGCCCATGACTCGTAACTAGCTCGGCCCCTATTGAGTCGATTACGGGTCGAGCTCAACAACCCAGGTCAACGAGTAATTAACCCATTGACTCGGTTGCCGGCCTGGACCGGGTCGGGGTCTAGGGAGAGATGTTAAATTTGAGGGGTGTCCTAAGACAATCGTCTTACGGTTATACTATTTATTAGATAAATAGCAATTCACTATTTGAGTGCACATTCTATATGTGTTTGATTGGATCTTAGACTCAAATATTGAATGTCCACAATATGATCATAGCATGAGAGAATTTGTGATTGGATCACAACTTGTGAGCATCTCTACATGTGCAATTATGAATGTATTGAAATTATCCCTAGTCGAGGAATTGATGAGCACGGACGTCATCGATTCTGTCGAGACTAGCATGTTAAAACTCCTTGGTTAGTCAAGCAGCTGATCTCACTGCTGGATACATTGGATGTTGAGAGTTAAATGTGGATGTTGGATAAAGGTAATCAGTTCATTGGAGTGACCTACCTTGAGACTTCATATGGTTTGATATATATATGTCAATGAAGATCTCAGTGCAACTTAAGTGCGAGTTTCCTTTGACTTCCGATATTCAAGTCACCCTGGTCATGGAGGCTTATACTTTGACATCTTAAGCAAGTATCTCCAAGGAGGTGTGGACCTGAGAAGATTAGGTATAAGTCTAAATGCCCGAAGGTGTTTGAATAACTCACAGAGGATTCACCACTCCTTGGAAAAGAAGACGTATACCTTGCGGTCGCTTGTCAAGATTGTTACTAAAAGTCTTTGGCCAAAGCATTATATGTTAAGAGTACGGTACTCTTAGACACATGTACAAGTAACTTAAACCCACGGGACAAGAAAGCAGCTTGGGCTAGGTGTGACATAGTCAACCTAGTGGGGGCTGACACATATACCATGTCCTGAACCAAGCAGGTATAAGACAGTGAAAGGAACGAGACACGATTTAGTGGAGCTGCTGAAAGGTTTAGAATTGTTCTGGAATCAATCGTTGATTTTTTGGTCAATTGAAGATCATGATGTATTACTAGGTTCCACTTATGATCGTTTCATAATTAATGTTTAATTACGGACGACCAACATAATCGGGAACCTATTGGGTCACACGCACTACAACTTCTCTGAAGGACTTAAAATAAGTTTGAGAATTTGATTCTCATAATGAGAGAAATAAAGTCTGGTTGGACCGAACAAAAGGACAATATGATGTAATTCGTCTTATAAAGACAAAATGAACGAAACTGATTTCGTTCAAATCGGAGAGCGTTTGATTATTGAATCAAACAATTTAATTTTAAACAAAAATTGAACCAACTTAGTTTGGTTTATGATGGAATAGATTTTGGCAGAACGGATGCGATGAGAAGCTTCGTCTTGTGAAGACGAATTGAATAAAACTGATTTGGGTCAAATCGGAAGTCGTTTGTTTAATGAACCAAGATTGAATCTGGTTCGCTACAGTAAAAGCTGAACCTGATTCAGCTGGGTTATTTTTTTCCTTCAGTTTAGCACCGGTTCAACCTACATGCGCCGACCCTAACGCCCGATTCGGTTTATCCCAAGCCGCCGCACTGTAGCTTCTCTCTAAAAGAAGAAATCGCGCAAGTTGGGTTCCTGTTCATATTCTCCATTGCAATTTTAGGGTTGTGCATGGCATTCCTCTGCTCCGCACGGTCTCACCGACCGTGTGAGAACGCCGACCAATCGTCAGAGAAGTAAGGAGGAAACGAGAGGGAAGGCAGCAAAAACCTAGCCGCCGCGCACATGCCGTTTCTCCTCCGTCGCGGGCTTGCTGTCCACCGGAAAAGCATGCGAGTAGGCAGCTTCTCAGAGGGCAACCATGAGAAGCCAAAGCCCTCCAGCACCATCGGTGATTGCATGTTTTTGTTGTGATCGCGTGCCTCTACGCAGGCCGACCTCGTAGGATTTCCATCAGCGTTCACCGGCACCTCTGCACCGGCATTCACGCGCTGCCTGCCTAGAGCGGCCAGCCATCGAGTCTCCTTCTTCATCCCACCGTCGGAGCTCAGTTGTGAACAGAGCATCCCCTGGGATTTGCTTCTGCCAACCAGAATTTGATGACCGTCGAAGAAGCCCGAGCTTCATCTTGTGGGAGAGGAGGAGAAGGAGAATACTGGCCTATTTTCCCGTTGGCAGCCAGCACCACCGGGGACCAGGACCGGAGCATGTAGTCCACGGGTGGTCATTTCTTCCGAGAGCCACCACCACTGAGATAACCATCCAGCAATTTCCAGGAGCTTGCGAAGCTCCAGAAGATTATTCCATCATTGTCGGAAAGAGTTTCCGGTTGTTTGTCCTAATTTGGTGGTGAATCCATGGTTGACTACCAAAAACTACACCAAGAATACGATTCTCGATGATAGTTAGAAAGTCCCAGAATGATCGCGACAAACGTTGTTGCATGGTTTCTGGAATAAGGCTTCTCTCGAATCGATCATTGTCGATTATCGGCTAGTACCAAAGACAATGACGCGACTCATGGCTTCGGAAGCTGTCCTGATGAGGGCTTAGTGTGGATCACCAATAGAGGCGAAACTTCGACAAGTACTACTCGATTGATGCCAACACCATTCAACGTCATCATCCGTGAGGTACGTGCAGAATTATTTAGTTTTCTACAAATTTTAATTCTATCATACCTTGTATGTTGTTATTTCCTGCTATGCATGCATGTGTTGTGTAATAATTAGTTTTAATTATTTGTTTATTTCTGCTGCGCCCGTTTGCAAAACGTGTAAATATGCACATTGCACTGGGACGATCCCAACCGTGGTATTTTAGCCAAGTTGGGACCTATAGTTTTTGGATCCCAAGGTAGGAATGCTTGGGATACTAGAATGGTTTATAGAATGTGTCAATGGGTTTGGAGATGAATAAGGAATCTCAACCCCTAGATATGCTCATTAAGGGGGAGTTTCATGCATAGAATGTGGGATATGTTCAAGAAGCAAGATATTAAGATCCAATTATATGGAATGTTAAATAAATTGATTCTATGAGTGCATTTTAGTTTGGGTTTGGTATATATAAAGAATGAGAAACAAAACTACGACTTTAGATTAAGGTTTAATTGAACTATTTAACTAGTTTTGGATTGTACATCAAACATGAGATTGATTAGGATTTTTAGAGGAAAAATATTTTTTCTAAGTAGATATCGATTAAACAAATCTCTTCATAAAATTTGATAATTTTAGAAGGTCTGTAGAATTTTTAAGGAGTTTGTGAAAATAACAAGGTTAAGCTTTTCAAAAACCCAGTTGATTGTTTTTTAGCAACAAGTCGACATGATCGGTTGACTGACACTCTATTGGAAAGTTGAATATGGGGTTTCAACTTAGGAGAATGGACATAGAGACTTAGTGTTTATGTAAGAATATATTCGGGGATTTGAATACAAATTGAGAGTCGTTTTAGATGCTTAAGACTAATATTTAGGCTATTGTTGGTGCATCTTTTTGATGTATAACAAAGGAGGTGAAGAGAAAAAGTTTAAGTGGAAAACTTTATTCTCCTCATGGGAGATTCTCCTATGTTGGGTTTAGGAGGAACTTTGAAATTGGGGAGAGATTAGAGGAAAGGTTATGGGAATTCGTTCTCTTCTAATGATAAATTTAGTATAAATTTAGAAAATTCCTAGCTCTAGGGTTAGTTTAAGTGTAGGAGGAGCCTAGATGTAGGTACTAGTGCATGGTATTGCTTTTGTTGTATGCGTATGAGCATTTCATTACTTTTTATTTTTTTAACTTAAACAGATTATCAAATATCAAAAAGGAGATATTATTAGTGCAATCATGTCTCAAATTGTACGGTGTAATCTTGAGTTTTGATAGATATGTATTTAGGTCTTGTCCTATGTATTTGATATATATGTTTGATGTGCAAGGATTTACAAGAATATAGATAGAGTTTGTAGAGCTTAGTGCTTGGTGAGGTTAAGTGTTGGATGTTTGTTTGGTATGACCAATGTGACACAATCAATGGCTTAGAGGTCCTATGAGATTAGAGAATGAAGGTACAAAACATCTAAGAAATAACAGAACGAGGAGCATTGTTGGAGCAAGGAATGATGATCTAGCATGTCCACAGTATGAGGAGTATGAAGGCAACGAGGACAAAGGATGACATTTAGAGAAGTTGGGGCTCATGCACATCTAACGGACTAAATGACTTAATAGAAGATGGGTGAGGGGTAAAATTAAGCTACAATGGTAAGTCTTTGGTGAGTTTGTGAGTGTTGAATGACCTGTATCTATGGGGATGAAGGTTAGAACTCAACATAAGTAGACTCGACCTTAGAAGTGGTTGTAGTTAAGGTCACCAGTCGATTGTTGTTTCAAAAATTGAATACCCTAAATGATTTTAGTGTTAAAGGGATGACTAGTCAATTCATGTGGAATCCAGTCAATTGGTAGTTGAGTCAATTGATGAAATAGACAATTGACTAATAAATCAAAACTCTAAAGTTGTGGTAAACTAGGGCTTGTGTGGTTTGGAATAGTTAATTGATATAACTTCTAGTCAATTGGTGGAATAATAGAATGGGGTAGTCGACTAGGTCCAAGGAACACCCTAACAAAATAGTGTTGATCATGGATCTCGATTAGAAAACGGATTGATGTTGATTGTTGGTAAGTTACCAATTGATTGATTGTTGATGTGGGAGTCATTGTTGTGTGATAATAGTTTGATCACAAAGACTAGTTAACTGATGATGTAAACTAATCAATTGCTATGTGCAATACAAACTTACAATTAAATTTCGAAGACTATAAAAAGAGGGATTTAAGGTGGCTTCATGGTTGACAAAATTGATCTAGTTAAACTCTATTAGAAGTATATTATTTTTTGTGCTTTCCTCTTGTAATTTCTTTGTAATCCCTTGAATTTGTAAGAGATTTTTCAACACTCAGTAGTTGACTTGGAAGGAGAAAGCTAGTGATACTTTTCGAGAGTCATCCACTAGCAGATCATATTCCTAGAGTAGGAATATGGGGTTGTTGAATCATATTAAATCTTGTTTGTTTGTGATTAGTAAGTGTGATTGAATGTTTATTTTATTTTCATTTCTAATATTGTGTTTATGGTCGTGCTATTGATAGAAAGAGTATATAGAATTGTTATTCACCCTCCCCCTCTAGCTTTGCCATTTAGTCCTAACATGACCATCTAACTGTAGATTTGATGATGCCAGGAAGATGAGTAAAGTTATCATCAATCAACTCAAGTAGTCAAATGATGACAAGTAGAGTCAACTAAGAGATTCATTGGTAGACTAAATACTATAGAGATCGTAAAAAATAAAATGGAAATGCAGTTAGTTAATTGATCAATAGTTGATTGATTGGTAGCAAAATAGAAAAGTAAATTTGAAGACAACTTGAAGCTAATCTCTTGTACCCTATTATATTGATAGTTTTAAACGTTCAAGTTTTCACTAGTTTTAAATTTTATAAGAAGTTTCTCCGCCTCTAAAAGTGTTGATCTTTGTACCTGTTGTAGCGTGCCTCGGTTGAGATAGCTCGCATCGGAGGAACGATCACGAAGAATCGGAAGGTTCCTCAGATTTTCACAAACCAAATCCTCTGATCTGGGTGTTCTTCTTCTCCGGCACAGCAAACGCATCCACAGTGCTGTCTTTCCCTTCCTTCGACTTGGACGCAACCACTGCTTCCCAGGTATGCTTCAAATTAGGGAAATCAGGGAGACGAAGGGGTGTCTTTCCCTTCGTCTCCTTCTGTTTATCGAAAACCCACGAACGAAATACAAAATAAATGCAAATAGATGAAGTATAGGGGCCTCGAGTCATGTTTTTCCAAGGACTAGTAGAAAATTGCCTAAATTGAGCTTATTGTGTCGTTTTTTTTGGGTTTTCAATAAAAATGGGGATTTGGTATTTTTCAAACGAAATGTACTTGAAAATCAACAAATAAGTGAAAATTCCAAAGATGACACCCTAAAGCAAGCTAAACCTATCATCAAAAGCATTAAACATACAAATTAAACATGAAATGCAAACAAGTAATTTAGCTAGCAATGCAATCCCTACTCAAATTAGTCTACCTAGTAAACTTATGCATGAAGTCTAAATACAATCTAAATGAGATTCAATGCTGTTGATGCAAGCTCAAGATAAAGGAAACAAGTCATGCCTAATCCGGAGAAAGCAATTTGGCACGGGAGGTGTGGCTTTGGCACGGAATAGCAGGTTATCAGAAAACAGCCGGTCATCAGAATTTGCAGAAATCAGATCGATACAATGAAGTAGAAGCTAATAGCATGAGTTTGCAACTAAGGAAACAACTAAACTAGCATTAAGAATTAATCAAATTCAAACAAATAGCAACTGTTAACGGAAAATGCGATGAAACCCAATTGTTCAGTAATCGGAAATTCAGAAACAGATTCAGAAACACATCCAATCTTCCCCTCTCCTTCAATTTCCTCAGCTCGGTGTCAACAGCCGCCGAATCTAGCAATGTAGCTTCGATAAGCCTTGAAGACGGTCACTTGTGTGTCTTGCTCGCTGCCAGCACCTCGAAGCGCCCGGAAAAACCCTCTCCGGTTACGAAACCGACGCTGTGCAGACGAGTTTCAGCTGGCAAAAACCGGAGTTCCTCGTGCTTCTTCGAGCTCTGATGATGAAGCCTTGGAGTGTGTTCCGCGCCCTCCTAGGAGAACCCCTCCATGAATCGCGGCCTCGTATTGTGCAGCTAGTCGCCGGAAAACCAAGAAAACAGGGTCGGCGCCGCCGGTAGAACCCCCGCCGTCGCACGCCGTCCGGTCGCCGATTTATACCCAATCAACCGGTTGAGCTTCTCAAGGATGGAGGATTGCAATGGAATTGGAAAAATTGGAAGGAGCTGGCCTGATTGGTACGTCGCGGGGCAGAGAACGCTCGCGGGAGAAGATGAACAGTAGCGGCGAGCCACTGTTCATCCCGAATGTTTAAGCTTATATACCCTTGATTAATTGATTAATCTCGGCCATCCATCTCTGATTCAACGGTGCACATTTGATCTAGGCTTTAGGGCATCTAGGGTTTCCCAAAAATTGTGAAATTTTGATCAGGCTCGATCCGAGTCATATCCTTCATGTTGGTTCGATCAATTTGACAATTTGATTTGATTTGACCCCGGTTGAGCTCAAGTCGGATCCGAGTTAGCCCTAAAATCAATAAAAATCCATTAAATGCCAAAATTTCACCGTTAAATCATAAAAAATTATATCAAGCCTTAATTTAAGCAATATAGGACAATTAAAGTCAAACTGATCCATTTTATAATTTATTTAAATGTAAAAACCCAAAATAAATCATTTAAAATTAATAAAAATCCTAAATCATCACCGTGCCTCCCAGACACGGCCGTGCCTCCAAACAGTGAAGAGACTAGACATGGCCGTGCCTCCCAGACACGGCCGTGCCTCCCAGCAGTGCAGTGACTGAGACATGGCTGTGCCTCCTAGACACGGCCGTGCCTCCCGACTAGACATGGCCGTGCCTCCCAGACACGGCCGTGTGACGGGGGCGTGCTAGGGTGTGCTTGGACCCTATAAATACATTCTTATGCCCTCTTTGAAGGGTATCTTGGGTCATTCTCCAAAACCCTTGGTCTTGGCTTGGCGGCTGCGCCTCCCCCTCTCTAGGGGAGGCCCTTAAACGCTCCATCTTTCGCCATCCACCTCGCCATTCATCTCCACCGATCCATCCTACACCGGAGCAAGAAGATCTTCAAGAGGGATGACCACGCTTCAAAGATAAGTCTTTCCTTTTCTTGTGGATGACTATTTTCATGTATTCCTCTTGTAAACTTCTTGTAATGGAGTAGATCACTGAGTTTAGGATGTAGGATGAACATTTGTGCAATGATGGTGATGTATGAACTAGTTTATGTCATTTTCCCTATTCAATGAAATATTTACCTTTGTTTCTTGTGTATTGTGCCTTGAACATGTTTGATGAAATGTTTGTGTGAGAATATGCATGATTATGAGGGGTAGATTACTTTGTAGGGAGATCCTAGGCCGTACACCGGGCGCTTTGTGACAGGAAGAAAGCCTTAAACCGGGCGAGTCCGAAGTGATTCCTACATAGTGGTAAACCCCCATAAAGGATAACTAACAATTGTTTATGTTTGGGAAGAGGTTGCTAACGTCGGCGACTGCATCTCCGTTCTGCGATCCGGATCCTATCCGCTCCGAAGAAGCATAAGACCCACAGAACAAAAAC
>NC_133866.1:2573784-2578689 GCF_044706935.1 Curcuma longa
CATTAGAAGGAGTTGGGAAACTGGAACCCCGTTGGGAAGGCCCATACCGGGTGACATGTCGACTCAACGGAGGATCCTACTACCTGGCTGATCCACAGGATAACGAGCTTCCTCGACCGTGGCATGCTACACATCTCCGCCCGTATCATGCCTGAACTATATCCTTCTATGTATCCTTACCAAGTTTTGTATACTCTTTATTTGATATACAAAATGTCAAAATCTTGGTCATTTCTACCTCTCAAATACCTTAGCCCTCTCAGCCCTGTCGCTGATGGCCGCAGCCTTACTACAGGCAAGGATTCCTAGCTCCGCGCTAGCGACTTCAGAACTCCTCGGCCCTCTCAGCCGTATCGCTGATGGCCGCAGCCTTACGACAGGCAAGGATTCCTAGCCCCGCGCTAGCGACTTCAGAACTCCTCGGCCCCCTCAGCCGTGTCGCTGATGGCCGCAGCCTTACGACAGGCAAGGATTCCTAGCCCCGCGCTAGCGACTTCAGAACTCCTCGGCCCCCTCAGCCGTGTCGCTGATGGCCGCAGCCTTACGACAAGCAAGGATTCCTAGCCCCGCGCTAGCGACTTCAGAACTCCTCGGCCCTCTCAGCCGTGTCGCTGATGACCGCAGTCTTACGACAGACAAGGATTCCTAGCTCCGCGCTAGCGACTTCAGAACTCCTCGGCCCCCCCCCCTCAGCCGTGTCGCTGATGGTCGCAGCCTTACGACAGGCAAGGATTTCTAGCCCCGCGCTAGCGACTTCAGAACTCCCTGACCCACTCATTCATGTCACTTATGGTTTCAGCTCAGTGACCAGAACAGTGCTGCAGAGCAGGCTCCTCAGAGCTCTTATCAAGGGCTCCTCAACCTTCATCAATTCTTATCGAGGCTCCTCAGCCTTCATCAACTCTTATCAAGGCTCCTCAGTCTTCATAAACTCTTATCAAGGCTCCTCCGCCTTCATCAACTCTTATCAAGGCTCCTCTGCCTTCGTTAACTCTTATCATGGCTCTACAATCTTTCTGGTTCTCATACTATGGCTTCTCGGCCTCATTGGTTTTCTTATATGGCTCCTCAGCCATCCCGGATTCAGTTATGGCTTCTCAGCCTCAGTGGTTTTCTTATATGGCTCCTCAGCCACCCCGGATTCAGTTCTGGCTTCTCGGCCTCATTGGTTTTCTTATATATGACTCCTCAGCCTCCCCGGGTGATGCTTTCCCGGGCTCAGCCTTCTCGGCTTCACGGTATGACTCCTCAGCCTGCCCGTTATGCTACATAGGGACTTCTCAGTCCCATGGTTTTCTCCAGCCCGTCTTCCCCGGTTTCCCGAACAACTGGAGGATGAATAACAAGAACTACCCGGGAGGCGCTGAACAACACCGGTGCTCTTACCTGTGTGCCGAGGCCTCACCGTTCATGCTCAACTTTGGACTACAATTCCCTAGCTTACACGCTTTTGGCGAAGCTCGGTTCTCTCACACGGCCACGATGTTACAGGTTCTATCATTCTTTGACATTTACTGTCGTGCAATGCATTATTTACCTTATAATATGCAAGTTCATACTGGTACATGCTCTTAAGTTCATACAAATACTTATCTCAGAACATTTAAATTCATGCGAATACATACCCTTCAAGTATCTTTATTCCATCACATAACAAAGTTGGTGAAATAGAACAAGTTTTATTTCATGACCCCACTATTACATAGTACAAGGAAAACAAGCCCCAAACGAAACATAAGGTTAGGATACCAAAATTATTACCGTGTACTCACGGTAATACCCTTCAATAGGTCAATGGAATATGATATTCCATCGACCAATGGAAGGGATTAACCCCGAGGTGCCCTGGCACAGCACCTCACGGCATGCCATGGGAGTACGGGCGTCTAGCCGTCTCCAATGGGTTGCCGATGCCGCCAGGAAGACCCACTCCCAAGGAAAGCAAAACTTGGCCATTCTCGGGTCTCCAAGGCAGATGGGGTGGTAAAACTAGAGGTCGCGACGAATGCTGGTGGCCGCCGCCGCTGAGTCCGAAGTGGAAGGGGGCGACTCCCCCCGTAACGCATCCCGCCTCAGGGCATCCACTGACTCCCCCAAGAACCGCGACTCCTGAGAAAGCCGGGCCAGACCCGTAAGCAGAATATGGTTCTGCCGTTGAGCCTTAGCAGCCTCCGCCTCCACCAAACGCACCTTGGCCTCGGAAGCGGCCAGCCGTTCCTCTAGTTGGGCGTTCTTGTCAGCCAAAGCCAAGTACTTCGGCTGAAGCTTCGACAGCTGCTCACGGGAGGTAGTGGCACTCAGGATCCAGGACTCTAGAATCTGGTCCATTTGCTCTTTCTCCTTCTTCAGCTTTTTAAGTTGTTTCTCCATTACAGCCGGATCCATCAGTAGGGCAAGGAAGGAAGTGACAAGGGATGGGAATGCCGTGGTAAGAAGATTGCCCCTTATGGTCCTATATATAGCCCCAGGGACACGACCGTTACCGTCCGATCATCTTCGTCATAACTCTTCACCTCGAGATCTGAAACGTCACTGCTTAGTGAGTACAAGAAACGAGGAGTCGACCATAACTCCTCGTCGTTTTCTGAGAACCTCCCTTTTGCCCGGTGGGCACACGGAACGAAAAGTCTATTGTAAGCCCCATCACTTCAGGGATTTCCCCTTTCCTATCCCAAATATTTTGGCGTGTTCAACACGCCAAAAGATAGCACGGTAAGGCCATCCCCAATGACACATGATCTGACAAATCATCTGACACACGGATATGGGCTATTTTGAATCACCCAGACACGCTACTTAGTCGTGGAAAATTCAAATTGTCGTCCGTATCAAACCTTTACAAGTTGGCAGTT
Organism: Curcuma longa; assembly: GCF_044706935.1. Classification (NCBI taxonomy): domain Eukaryota; kingdom Viridiplantae; phylum Streptophyta; class Magnoliopsida; order Zingiberales; family Zingiberaceae; genus Curcuma; species Curcuma longa. The sequence goes on from NC_133866.1 coordinate 2,576,637, forward strand.
AACCCGTGACCATATTTATTATTAAGAGAGAATGACCTGAAAAGGCCGGTCATACAAAGTTAGATTATTTGATTATTGCCCTTAGTGCCTGGCTCACCCTGAGAAGGTGCCGTCGGACCAAAACCGGAACCCGGCTCGACCAGTTCACGCTCCATTGCCCGTACCCGGGCAACTCCTTCCATGAATTCTTCCTTCAGTTCCCTAGCTTGCCGGAGATCTTCCGCCAAGCTCTGCTCGAACGCCCGCGCACGGTTGAGGGCGGCAGTTCAGGTCCTCCTGTAATACTGCTGCCCGAGCCATGGCGTCACTATGCTCCTGATCCCGCGCCGCGAGCTGATTGTTGGCCTCGTCCCGCTCCGCTTCCAGCCGCTGAGCACGGGCATGATGGCGGGCCGCGCTGAGAGCCCAAGTCCTAGCCTCTCTTCTCGCTGACTCCTTCTCTTCTATCAGTTGTTGGATATACCTCTCTACGGCGGCGCTATGCATGATGCTTCTGTCGATGGACTGAAGGAACCGGAGGAGATAGAACAACTCACCGGAAGAATGGAGATGAGACGAGACGGCGTAACCCCCAGCGTATTTATAATACGGGCGAAGGAACCGACGACGCCCCTCATTCGCCGTTATGGCGACGGTTCGTGTTTTGGAGCCGGGGTAATAATTAACGTTTAATGAGCGAGGGAGAAGCGAATAGACGGGTAATTAATGTCAGCCGCAGTGATCGAGATAGCGCACGAAGATCTTTCCCGACATAACAAATCAATCTGAGTATCCCGTAGCGAATAGAATTAGCAAGTTCAGAAGAATCTAAGGATTTTACCCTACTCGTGAGCACACTCATTCATTCATCATTTAGAAGATACAAGACACGGGATTCATAATAGGATACACAAGAAGGGAATAAAGAGAGAAGAAGCAATAGAAGAAGGGAGACAACGGCGATAGTTCATTCATTTGCCTGAACTAGTTTCGCCTGGCCCTTCAAGTGGAGAAGGGGAGGTAAGGTAAGCTTTGAGGAGAGCCACCTGGTCTAACCCTCGTTCCAGCTCCTCCAACTTCTCCCGTTCTTCCCGAAGTATTCTTTCAGAGGACTGGATCTCTGCTTTCGCCGCCTCCAACTCTTGCTGAACTTGTTGAGCATGACCATGAGCCTCCTTGGCCTCTTGTTCCAATTCCTGCACCCGCTGTCTTAGCAACACGTAGCTCCTGGGCTAACGAGAAAGCCCACTTGCTGTTCGTCCGGCGCTCTCGCTCCAAGGCCAGAGACGCTTCAAAGAGATCAGCCACCCTTCGTTCCCTAGCTTTGGCCTGCTTATCAGCCTCCACCCGCTCCCATATAGCATCCTTCAGATGCTGGATTAAGGTAGCTACATCCATTTCTTCTTCAAGGAAGGCTTTTCGAAGTATTTGAGAGAAGGGCAAGACCCTTGCGAATCTATATATAGTCACTTGGCTACCATCCTAACCGTTGGATCTGACCCTAATGGGTTTGGGGATTCGGATCACTGAATACGAAGAGGTCGAACGTCAACGGAAAAAACAAAGCACGGGAGAAAACACGGAGAAACAGTGCGACCCATGCCATGAATGCCGGCTTAACACAGGAATCCAGATACTTGTAACACACCCCTGTATTTATTACAAGGTTGTCCAAGAAGAAAGGAATAACCCGAAATCGACTAGCAATTCACTCGGCTCTTATCGGCCATGGGAGCCTCGTCAGTGCCTGGAGAAGCTGGATAACGGGGACCGAGCCAACACCCTGTACTGGAACAGCCGCTATAGCCCCGCTAGTGCTCGAGGAAGCTTGCGCGACTGATGTGGACCAGGTCCCTTGCGCCGAGCTTGCTGCTCTTTTCCTCTTCAACTCCGCCCAATCCCGAGCAAGTTTAAAGATGTCCAATTTTTGGTCACGCGAGATAAGGCCGTTTCGATGAAGTTGGCGAAGAGCCGCCATAATCCCGTGTTGGAAGGCTTGGAACCCCTCTTGTTCCACCACCTTAGCAAAACTGGGCGAGGAAAGATAGTCCTTCTTCGCTCTCTCCAGGCGTTC
>NC_133866.1:2578789-2716395 GCF_044706935.1 Curcuma longa
AAAATTTGCCTAGTAATTTTAGCTTATCGACAATATATTTCATCCGATCAAAAGAAACAACACCGCCATAGTTTCAAATTGATTTAGACCTTTCAATTGCAATTTACTACAAAAATTAAGTAAAATTCATGTCCAATTTCTAAAATATTGATCTGTACGTTGGAACAACAATCACTATTGAGTTTATAAGAAAAGAGGTGAAATATAATTAAGCCTCTTTAATTACCTCAATGTTTCTTCATTTCCTTTGAATTCAAGCCATTAAAATGAGCTAGGTTAATTAAGGGCCCTGGAATGTCTTTAGGTGTAGAGTTCCAAAAACAAGCATCCATTAGTGGATCATGCAAAAAACCACAGAAAATTTCTGAAGCTGCACCAATAAATATTGATGATGATCAAATTTCAAAGTGTTCCATGCTTACACAATGGCAAAAAGGATACTGAAATTAAACATGTTAAATTACAGGTAATTAAAGAGTTAGTGGCAATAATCTGTATGTGCACAGCATAATCTTCCTTGAGCTCAATCATTAGCATTGAGCTAAGCCTCACTTTCTTTAGTTAGCAATGTCACACAGAGTAAGCTAGCTTCATCCTCATCATATGAACAGAGGGACCAAAAAATTGTGGGCAAAGGGTGAAGAATCAGGCAAACAAGTGCCTTTCTTTTGTTCCAAAAGTGTTCAAACTGATTTCTGAAGTGGAGGCCATGAGACAGATAGAACAAGAGAGAAGAGCTGCAAAGCAAACTGATTGCTGTGAATTCCTTGGTTAAGCTCCAAGACCATGTTCTTATATATGATCGGTTGTGTTCTTCTCGGAGGCATTAGTTCTTAGAACATGTCTGATGCACAATACTGAACCATCATCATTTGAATTTGTTGCTTCCACTGAAGTCATCTCTTCCAATCGAATCTGAAAAGACATGATCTTTTCGGTGGTATTTCTCTTCAGGCACCAAACAATTTTGAAACTAACTAGTTTACTGAAGAGTTTTTTAGTGTCTAAATCCTTCCTAATCACAGAAAAATCATTTTTTTTCTTCTGACAAAGCCTGTCTTTGTTGGTGCAAATCCATTGATTCTTGAGAATTGCTCTTTGATCCTTGATTGAACTATCAACAAAAGTGTCAAAACAAATAACAGAATTATAAACAGTAAGTTAATAGGAAACTAAATTACCCTTACAAACTAAAAACTCAACCAATCTAAGTCAAAATTTTTAGGCTAAAATTTTTTTTAAATAAATTTTCTTGAAGATTTTTATCTATCAAAATGAAATAAAATCAAATACATTCAACCAACGTCCACCTTTACTATTATATATATAGTTAATGAACACGATGTTGAATCTCGTGGGATATTTTTGAAATACAATAAGTTTCAAGAGCATCTTTTTATTCTTTATATGGATGTGGAATATGAATAATTTTATTATTTTTTAAATAATTATTTTATATTATCCCTTAGCCTCAATTATTGGAGGGATGGGAAGAATCAAATTAAACTTTTTTATTATTGTGCTTTTGATCATGTCTCATTGAGTGCGTAGTTCATCAACTTTTATAATTACTTAACCGATTAATTAATAAAATTAGGTCAGAAGTGGTTGTCATATATAAAACAATTAAGAATACAAAGCAAAGGTAATTGCCAATCAAAAGTGTTGATCTATTAGCCACTTGAGAATATTGCTTCTAAATTTAATCATAAAAATTAATTAAACTAATGATCTCCTTTTTTTTCTTGTTGATGATAATGACATGCACTATTAATTCTCATATATTGACCCATATGTTGATCCTGAACGCCTCACATGAATATTAATATTGTTTATAAACTTTGTTATATGGTTTGAATAAGTTTTTTCTTTTCCCTAACTTATTGTCTATATATGTTTTCAAAAATTTGCTTAGTAAATTTGAGCCGATCAACAAGTTCATCCAATCAACAGTTACAATTTACTCAAATAAATTAATTAAAATTTATATCCAATTTTAAAAAATATTAATTTGAAGTTTGGAACAACAAGTACTAAAAAGTTCTAGAAAAGACGTGAAAAGTCTCATCCTTCAATGGTGTTGTTATGAATAAGTCTGATCACATCGATTTCTAACGGGTGTGGAATGCCGCCTTTCCTCTGAAAGTGCTATTATTACTGGACGAACGAGTTGTTTGGAAGAGGCGGTAAGGTGAAACCTTTTGCCACGGATAAGAAAATATGTGAAATATAAGCCGCTTTGACTCGGAACGTTTCATATCCTTTGAAATCAAGCCATTAAGGTAGAAACATAATGGTGTAAAACACTATCAAATGCAGTTGTGTCTTCTCCTAAAGCCTCATCCCTATATTAGAGATAACAAGATCTAACAATCAAGAAAATAATGACATTGAATCTATGGAGCACAAAATAAACCATGAGGACCGGAAGGAGATAGATTTAGTAGATCTAGAATGTGTCGTCTTCCTACATAGAATCTTCCTTGACATTTTGTGAAACTTTGATTAATTGCTTAATTACAAGGATGAGATATCTGGAGGAGCAACTTGAGATTTAAATATTTTGTAGCGTGTTGTCTTTTTCACCAGTAAACATGTACATATCATTTTGACACAGGCACTCAATTAAATTAAATATCTACTTAACCTTCATAATCCAACTTAACCATGACTTGATAGATTAATATCATGGATAATCTTATTGGAATACAAGTAGCATATATAACAACTTGCTTTGCCTTGATAGATCCAAGTACTACTAGACAAGCTATATAAGTAGGAGCCAAGTAAGTTGATTGATGACTGAGAGTGATTCATCATCATCTTCTTCTTCTTCTTCTTCTGTCATAGTCCAAGAGCCCCCCACTTTACGCAGATGAGACTACTTTTCTTTGTGGAAATCTAGAACATTTCTATCAATCAATGTTCCTCTCTGAAACTAAATACACCCTTTGACAAATTATCACAATTTTATTACTTTCTCACTTATCTTTTAGGTGGATGACAATGCAATTATTTCTTTCCTTCCAATGCAATTGCTCAAACTAGATTTTGGTTGACTCGATCAAACAATATTAACCTCTTGATAGCAATAATTTATTTCTTTCCAATGCAATTGCTCAAATTATATTTTGGTTGACTTGGTCAACATTATTAAAGTCTAGACAACTTCTCATAACAATGATTTATTTCCTTTATTGCTCAAAGTAGCTAGATTTTGGTTGACTCAGCAAGTCAAGATTCCAAATTCTTATCATTCTAATGTTTAATTTTTTTTGTTTGATTTTTGTATTTCTTAATCTAATAATACTCTTGCATATCTGAAATTCTTTTGGTTGTAGATTCTTAATCTTTGGCACGTTACCTTTAGTTTGAAGTAGTTTTATTTCATTTAATGTCACAGTTGTAATTTTGTTTGATATCACCATTGGATTATATATAGCATGATGCATGATGGCACCTAATTAGTGACATGGTTTAGACAAATTTAATTGGATCTTCTTTTTGTTAACTTATTATCTATGTTTCAAACAATTTGCCTACTAATTTGAGCCAATCAACAAATTCATCCAATAAAAAAAACACTGCAATAGTTTGAAATTAATCTGGCTTTCCCGTTCCAATTTAATTAAAAAAATTAATTACTTAAAATTTTTATCCAATTTTTAAAATAGGGATTTGAGCCGTAGAACAACACCACCTATTGATTTTTTTTCTTGTTGTTGATAATGACATCCAATATTATCAAGTAACACAACTCTAAAAAAATTAATTATATTGGTTGTGCTTGATACATTTGTGGAATCTGCTATCCCAGCGGTTCTATACAGTCAGTCCCACGACCATATATAATGAGGTAAATTGAGAAACTGCAATTGGCCACGACGGAGGAGAGCATTATCTCAGCTTCGTCGAAATTCGAACCCTTATCTACTTCTGCAACTCTGCTCTATCGTAACCAATTGGTCACGACGGAGGAGGACATTGTTTCAGGAAATTCGAATTCTTATCTACTTCTGTAATTGTATTTTGTCATAATCAATTCAGCTATGCTCTGAAGCAGATTGTGCTTGATACATGTTCCAAGGAGAGATTGCATTACCTAGAAGAATCTATTAGAGATAAGATCTTAGAATCAAGAAAGCGACATTGACAGTGAGGACCGGAAAGAGATAGATTCGCTAGATTTATAGTCTTCTTCCTCAACAAAATATCTCTTAGCATTTTGTGCAACTCGAGGAGATTGTGGGCTCATAAATTAATTATTTAATTATAAAGATGAGCAAGCTGAGATTTAATTAAATAATTTTGTAGCGTCATTTTTTTCATCAGTAATCATTATTTCTACACAGGCAGTCAAATTAAATATCTGTTTACCTCTGTAGATCAAACTTGACTTTATGCATGAATCATTTTCGCAACGTAACAACTTGTCTTGCCTTGATAGATCCGGCTAGACCCGTAGGAGCTAGGTAAATTGATTGTACTTCAAGAATTATCAAGATTAGTGATAAAAATTTTCATCGTTAATCGATCGCTAAAATCATTTAGCAACGAAAATTAAAATTTTTTATCAAAAATGAATTTAGTATATCTTTGTCATTAATTAGTAATATAAATCATATTCCCGTTGTTAATTCACTAAAAAAATAATCAGCATTAATGATGAAATTTCATTAATATGTCACTAACAACATTTAGCCATCGATTTTTCTCATCTTTAAAATTTAATCGCTAACATCATTTAATAATAAAATTTGAATTCCGTCGTTAATTAGCGACAGAATATATAATATCTGTCGTTAATTTTATAGATGAAAATTTAACGCCGTAAATAATATTAGAGACGGATTTAAATTTCTATTACTAAAATTAGCGACGGACATTATATATTCCGTCACTAATTAACCACGTAATTAAAATTTCATTGTAAGACCATAAACGGAATGCACTGTTTGATACATGAGCATCCAACAACATAATTAGTTTATGTCTTCTGATACAACTATATTTTTCGAGTTGTGACGAGAATAACTCGAGATTACTAACCTCCCTTTTAGGTCTTGAAGAAAAACGATTGAGATTACCGACAAGGAAGATGATCAACCCGTGGTCTCCTGATGTAGGATGATCTGAAGATTTTTATTATTAATTTTGTTAATATTTATTTTTAGTTTTTTTAGAGTTTTTAGTATTTAGAGAAGTTTTTAAAAATTCTATTTTTTTTATATTCTAGGATTTTAAATCCGTTTAATATTTTTAAAATTTTGAGTCTATTAAGAATTTTTTTAGGAATTTATATTTGAAATCTATTCAGGATTTTTAGAATTTTGAGTCTGTTAAAAGTTTTTTCTTCGAATTTTATATTTGAAATCCGTTTATAATTTTTAGGAATTTGAGTCTATTAAAATTTTTCTTTTTATTAGGAATTTTTCTTAGGATTCGAGTCTATATAAACATCTTATGAGTTGATGTTTAGGAAGAAGAAGTTTTGGTTGATTAAATATTTTTTTTTGGTAAAAATCCTAGAAGCAACGTCGTTGTGACTTTCTACTCGTTTTTTCAAATTTCTCAACTCTCCCTAATTCTCCTCTAATCTTTTGCCTCCAGAATAATCATTATTCTGTCCAACATCACTATTCCGCCTCTGATCTAGCTAGTGATGGATGTTTAATTCCATCGTTAAATTTAGCGACAACGATGGATTTAAATATCCGTCGTTAATTAGTTACGAAAATTTAAAATTTTTATCACTAATAGCTAATAATTTTTTACAATTTCTTATAGTTATCGTAGTTGTTTGTTTATATTTTCATAAATAACCATAAACCATCATAGGCAATGGTTTTGACAATACATACAATTCAACAACTTCAATAAACAACTTTACAATCACAAACCAATCCAACAACTTAACAAATTCAATATCTTTAACAATCCAATAACGATACAAGTTAAATCAATACAACGACTTAACAAATTCAATATCTTAAATCAATCCGATCACAACATATCAAATATAACTAATAAATATATTCAATATATCAAATATCTCAAATTAAACTAATTAAATCACAATACAAACACAAATATCAAATATTTGAATATAATGATAATATATTAAATGTCTCAATATAATCACAACCTATAAAATATCTAAAATATCTAACTAGCAGTATCAAATCACGTAAAAAATATAATAAAATAGATTAATAATAAAACAAGGATATATATGTATTATAAAAATTAATAAATTTAATTTACATATACACCAGTGATAATTTATCATTAGGGATGTTATAGCATTGACAGAATGATCTTGAAAGTGAGATTTGCGGTTAGTATGGATTCCTTGATTTTTATCAAATGTTTGTCCGACCCATAGTCAACAATTCAATCCACTTGTTGATATTCACCATTACCTTTGATACAAAAGAATCACTATTAAAAGAATCCAATTTAGATGATACAGTAGGTTCTACATAGACCAGAGAGGTTGGTTTATTGAGAAATTGATTGTTCACAGCCTTACTAACTCTTTCATTTGAACTAGTCGATTGCATATCCTGTTTTTTTTTTTTTTTTTTTTTGCATTGAACAAAACCCAAGGATGAAAGTTCTTCCTTTTCAACTTTTCCACCAATGGCGCCTTTGTCGGGGAAATTATCGGTGCATGAAACTTGCAACACGTCATCATCAATTTCATCGACAACTTCATGCATCTAATCATCATCATAAATTGGATTATCAATTGCCACAATCTTGCTTTCCATGTCTTCCTCATATTGTTGTTGTCTTGTGAGGACGGTTGGATAGAATACGAATCTTGAGGATGAGCTAACCAACAGTTTTAATCGCTCCTAATCATTAGTTTTCGATTTTGTGATTTTTTACCAACTAGGGCACATTGAAAACTTGCACTCTGCCTCAAAGTATGAAGTAGTTGAAATAAAGATCGAGTGTATCCAAAGGGAAAAAGTGACTTTCCATCTTCTTTTTCATCTTCTCCCAATGATGATCTTGACTTCGCTTTATTTGTCTCGTAAGCATCGCAATTACTCCCACTAGACCAATGCTCACCCTTTAAGTTTGATCACAACCAGTTTGACTTTCATACGACCAAGTACTTCCTCGTAATAAATTTTTTTCCCACTTTGTTAAGTCAATCAACAAATCCTTTAACTCGAAATGTACTAGAACACTCAGGAAGATTAATTGGAACCCTAATATCTCCATGTCATTCCTCTTGACCATGATTTCTACGGTTGTTATAGGGGTTTTGCAAAATGGAATCCGAATTAGGATAAGGGAATTTAGACCTTTAAGAGACGTTGAGTTAATTTTATGACTTTTGATTAAAAATCTAGTCTTGGGTGCTAAGATCATGATGTAAGGTTTTTTTCAAGTGGAATCTGTCTGTCACGATCACGATCACGATCACAATGATCATCCATCGGATCTAATAAACTCTGATACAAATTTACATCGAATTGGATAGCGATTATCCTACGAACTATATTGATTTCGTTAGTTCGACTACAAATTCTGAAATCAATCTTTTAAAATATATTGATTTAGAAAAATTTTAAAAATAAAAAAATAAATAACATAGTTAAAAATATTATTAAATTAAATGTTTATCTTAAATATCAATTAAATAATTATTTAAGTAAATTTAAAATTAAAACATAATAAATTTTTTTAACAGAAATATTAAAATATAAAAAATAAAAATTATTAAAAAAACTCTAAATCTTCGGATCCTCATGTAACATCCACGCTGAGGTCATCAGGAAATCCAAACCTATCTTCATGTGGGAGGGTATGGCCCCACATGATTTCATTGGGATTCCATCCTTAATTATTATGATAATTCTATTATTATATGAGGACATTTAATTTTTGTCCACTAATTAAAGTGGCAGTAATGGTGCTGTCCTTTCGTTAGCTAGCTATCAATCAGATGGCATAGTGGCACGACTGTCGATGTAATAGACAGATATTTATTTGTTGGCTTGATGTTAAGAAAATCAAATTAAAATAATTTTAATTTAAGTTAATTTTACCTGTCTGATTTTTTTTTTCATTTCTTGTCGGTATAACGAACTAATCTCTTGAGTTTCTTCATCTTTGTTTTTGCTTCCCTTCTTCCCTTGCCTTACTAGCTCTCTGCAAAGGAAACAAATCTCTAGTTACTATAAAATTTATCAAACTTGAGAATTTATCAAATTTCTAAACAACTATAAAAGTTAAAAAATAATCCAATCCAATTTAAAATTTTTAAACTCCTTATAGGTTTAATAAATTCTCTAAAAATAGGGCAAATTCAAGTAAATTCATGCCCATCCCTTTCACAAAATGCAACGAAGGTTATTTTAATATTTCGAGGGTAATTTTGGAAATATGTGATTTTATTTGTTTTTAATTAATTAATTAAATCGATTGTCCTTTCAAATCACATAGCCTAGTAGTACGGTTTATTTGTCGTTTCCTTTAGCTTAGCTGTAAAGCTGTGTAAACACGTGGCTTGATAGTACAAGCCTGAATATAATAGACGGACTTTTTAAACCGTACGGTTCCATTAATTTGAGTGGCTTGACAGTGTTATATTGTCAAGCAACGTGATTTACCAGACCTGGACCTGTAAGAGCACCGCCACTTTCCCAAGTCTGAGAGCCTATCCTCCTCCGAGCAGCGAGGCAGGTTGCCGAAGCGATCTAGGTTAGAGCTGCCCTACTGGTGATTTATTGCCTGCCTTTAGTTCTTCTTAATCGTCTCTTTGCTTTTCTACGTTTTGTTAGGTTTTGCGTATTCATATTTACGAGCAATATATTTAAGTTTGCTTAAGTTCTTGGAATCCAGAGCTACAAGTCTGCAATCAACTTTAGATATCCTTCAAAGGTTTTTTTTTTTTTTTACTATAAGAGATGGAATTGGAGGTTGCCGAAGCGATCTAGGTTAGAGCTGCCTACTGGTTATTTAATCATCCTTGTTTGCCTGCCTTTAGTTCTTCTTAATCGTCTCTTTTCTTTTCTACATTTTGTTAGGTTTTGCGTATTTCATATTTACGAGCAATATATTCAAGTTTGCTTCATTTCTTGGAATCCAGAGCTACAAGTCTGCAATCAACTTTAGATCCTTCAAAGGTTTTTTTTTTTTTAAACTATAACCGATGGAATCGGAGGTTGCCCAAGCGACGGAATCTGTGCCTACGGCATCCGTCAATCTTGATATCGATGGCTTGTCGAGGAGTTTCATGGAGACACTGAGCTCGGCCTCAGGCAAACCGAAGAAAGACATCCAGGCGACGATCTTTCGAGTTCCTGAAAACATCCGCAGAGCCAATATCGATTCTTTTGAACCAAAGATGGTCTCCCTCGGCCCCTACCACCGTGAAAACCAACGCTTCCTAGCCACCGATGAAAGGATCAAATTGCCTTGTGCTAACAACTTTTTCAGGCGCCAACCCGGCCTGGTCATGAATTTTATCAGGAAAATCAAGGACAAGGAGTCGGATTTACGTTGTGCCTACTCGGAGAATATCAAGATGAACAGCGATGACTTCGTGAAGATGATGATGCTCGACTTCGCTTTCATGTTCGAGTTTCTATGGGAGCAAGCGGGGGGGCATAGAACACAGATGGAAGAGTACTACTCGTGCAAGTGGGCAGCTCCATCGATTATCAACGATATGTTGGTTGTCGAAAACCAGTTCCCTTTTCCTACCCTTCTTTTTCTTCTCTATGCGTACACGGCTGAATTGTATCGCCATGATACTTCCTTAACGAAATTGGCGGAATTCCTCTGTTATGATCTCATGAACAAAATTCACCAAAACCTCTCTCCGACCTCGACCTCGAGCTTGAGCTTGACCTTGAACAAAATTCACCAATACCTCTCTCCGACCTCGACCTTGATCTTGAACAATATTCTCCAAAATCACTCTCCGACCTCGAGCTTGACCTTGGACTTGACCTTGAACTTGAGCACTAGAAGCTTTGAAAAAAGTGGCCATTTGCTCCATCTTTTCCATTCAAGTCTTGTTAGCGTGCTGTGGGCAAAGGAAATTAGCGAGCCGGTGGAAAAGAAAATTATCGACCTTAAAGACGTCGACTTATCTTCCTTCCCCAGTGCAGAGAGGCTCCGAGCAATGAGAATGCGATTTGTAAATAAAACCAATGGCAGTAGCTTCTTGGACATCACTTTCGACAAAGGCAAGAGATCCATGGAGATTCCTCAACTGGTCATCAACGATGACAACATCGCCCTCATCCGAAACCTCATCGCTTTCGAGCAGCAATGCCATGGGATCTACAACTGCGTCTCCACTTACATTTGGTTCATGGACTGCTTGATAAACACTGGCAAGGACGTGGCCGTGCTCCGGCAACAGAAGATCATTGTCAGCCGCTTGAACAGTGACGAAGAAGTGGCTCACATATTCAACGAGCTCCGAAGGACGAATGCCCTTGTCGCCGAATTCAACCATTTATATCTTGCAAAGGTAATGAAAGATGTGCAGAGCTACCGCAGAAACAAGTGTAACAGACTTTGTGCACTGTGGAATCTCTCATGGTTGAGGCAAAACTATTTCAAGAATCGGTGGGTGACTATCGGTGTCACTGCAGCTATTTTCTTCATCCTTCTCACATTGGTGCAAACTGCATTTGCTATTCTCAGTTACCTCAAGCAGTGAAATTAAATATATTGTAAAGTTGTGCGGAGCAGAACGAGTGTCGGTGGTCCTTTCCTTTCGCTTAGCTGTAAAGTTGTGTGTAGCAGAACAAGTTGTGTGGTCCTTTCCTTTCGCTTAGCTGTAAAGTAGTCTGTAGCAGAACGAGTGTCGGTGCTCCTTTCATTTCGCTTAGCTGTAAAGTTGTGCTAGAAGGAAATAATATATTATTTGGCCGCAACTTAATATCTAGTTGGGAAAAAATATTTCATTAATTTTTTTCTTATTCATCCAATTATTCCACCAACTTATACCAGTTAGAATTTTATATTTCGTCCTTGGAACAATGATGCAACGGTAGGATATTCGAATTATAACTTAGAGATTCATGATTTGATCCCCAGGGTCATCCTCCTCTTCGTCATCATCATTATAAATTGGATCATCAAATATTTTGATTTTGTCGTTGTCTCCATTGCCTCTTGTGATGAACAATCAGAAAAGTAAGACTGATAGTACTCGATATTGTCAAAGTTCATATCCTCATAATTGTCTCCACCGTTGCAGGAGGAAAGGGGGCATTGCAAATATCATTGCAATATTGTATTTCAAAGATCAACATTACTGTGATGTTGATTTTAAAAAATCAACATTTTATACAACACCGAAGTGATATTTATTTTTTAAATATAGTATTATGATATTAATCTTTGAAAAATCTATTTGATGTCGGCTACTGTATAGTCCCTCTACGAGAACTCTTCCTCAAAATATTCTAGTCCGATAGGGAAATCTTAATTCAATAGGCCTTTCAATATAAACAATCAAATAGATTAGTCCAAGGATGTCATATCTTAGAAGACTAAATTATGTGATCGAATAAATCCTCTATTTGTTATGGGTCGATGTCTATCTTTGATAATCCCAGTAGCCACATCTCTGGAGGTGGTCGGTCCGGTTCCACGGAAGTTTTCCACCGACCACCAGAGTAAATCGGGAAGCGTATACGGCGGCTAATTCAGATGCTCAGGATCCTTTGATTGCGTTCCCCATTTGGAGGAAAATTTCTACAAATACGCTGTAACTGGGGATCAAACCGCGGGTCCCTAGATTACAACCCAAATATCCTACCGTTACACTATTATCCCGGAGATCGATGTCTTTCTTTAAATTTGGCTAGGGGGGAATTGCTTCTAGCGGTTGGTTATAAACTGACCATCTTTTGAAAAATCTAAAAATTATGTCTTTTAAAAATTTAGTAATTTTAAATGTACCCCCCCCCCCTCCCAATTTTCACTCTCATAGTTTTCATATTTTTTAATTAATTATTTAATTAATTTATTAATTAAATTAGGCGGCGTGATGGAGTTGCTGCCCCGTGATGGAACTGGTGGGCGTGTAAAAATCGAAGGCAATATAATTGCTCTTTCATTTTGCTATTGAGGGTCCTCGGGACGTGGTGCCGCCGTTGAACATTCAGATTGTCAATTAGATATTTACCGTTCGATCCTTAACTACGGCGTTTGAATTAGTCACTGCATATATTTTTCGATTTACTCTAATGATCAATAGAAAACCTCCATAAAATTTAATCAATAAATTAAAATTTATCATATATATATATTTTTAGAGTGGTGCCATCACGTCGTTGAAAGCCATCACCGTTCATCATTGACCAACAAGATAATTTCTAAATTCTCTAAATTCGTAGTGACTTCATATTTAACTTAATGCCGAGAAAATCAAATTAAAATGACTATATTAAATTAATACTTCTGATTTTTATATTTACCTTTAGATGCGCGCTAACAAGGCGGCGAGGCAATGAGAGTTTAAAAACATTAAAAAGTATTTAATCTTTTTTTAAAAAATCTAAAAGATATATATAAAACTTGAGGGCAAAATAAGAATTTCTCTGAGTTCCAAAAATTTCTTATCCAACTCAAAATTTTCAAGATTAATATTTTTTTAATAAATTCTCTCAAAAATTTTTACGTATGGCACGGCATGACGATGAAATTGAATTGGATAAATTCAAGTAAATTCATGTCCACCCCATTATAAAAAATAATAAATTTCAGTCAATTTCATGGACTCAATTCCGGAAAAAATGATAAATCTCAGTCAGTCTCGTGGACTAAATCCCTGGGGATGGTCGATCCGGTCCCACGAAAATTTTCCACCGACTACCAGGGTAAATCAGGAAGCGCATACGATGGTCAATCCAGATGCCCAGTATCCTTTGATTGCGTTTCCCATTTGGAAGAAAATTCTTATAAATACATCGTAAATGGGGATCGAATCGCGAGTCTCTGGGTCACAACTCAGATGTTCCACCATTGTACCGTTGCCTCGGGACTCCACCTCTATCATAAAATATAATGAAGGTGATTTTGATATTTCGGGGGGTATTTTTGGAATACGTACTTTTATTTGCTTTTAATTAATTAATTATTCTTTCCTGTTTATTTATACGTTATAATTGTCATGACATAATGACAGGAACGTGGATGAATAGACAGACATCTTTGACAAAATTATTGTTTTTAAATTCATATTGGCTTTTATTAATTCGATAATTCTGATTGTTGAGTCAACGAATGTTTAAAAAGTTTTAATCAGTAGTATTTTTTGTTGTTTTTGGTAAACGAATCAATCTCTTAGACTAGTTTCTTCATCTGTGTTTGGCTTCCCTTCCCTTATTTGCTCTGCAAAAGAAGCAAATAATCTCTTGTTGCAAGTTAACTTCTCTTCGTCCATGGCGTGCATCAAACTAAATCTCAACGTAGACGTCAACAGTTGCCTGAGCGGGCTGTGGGCATCGCTGCGATTGGGCAGGCCAAAATCTGGCATCCAGAAGTTGGAAAAGGAAATGGAAAGATTGAGAGGCAAAAGGGACGACATCAAGAACCAGATTGACGAGGCGGAGCGCGAGGGGAAATTTCCGACCAATGAAGTGAACCAGTGGTTACAGAAGGTGGAGGAATTGGAAGGCCAAGTTGCTGATATCAACCAGGATTTCCAAACCATGAGTGAGTATTCTCCAATTCAATTGCAAATCTTTTTGTGTGTTTTGATCCATACAAGCTACTACTGTTTTTATTGAGAGAGAGAGATAGAGAGTTGTTGTTTCTGTCTACAGCTTAATTTGTTTCATTAGGTTGCTTCAGTTGCAATTGCTTCAATCAAATTGGCGGCACGTCGAGCCAAACACAGCAAGTAGAAGATCAAGTCCCTGCCAGAGAGTCATCAAATTGTTGCTCCATCATTCGAAGAGTGGCAAAGAAGCTTGGCGAGGCTAATGAATTGATGAGCCAAGCTGGTGCGCTGGATCCAATTGCCGCAGTTGGACCTCCGGAACTCACCGTGATGCTTCCCATCGCAAACCGACCGCCTGTTGGGATCGAGTTGTATGTGAAGAAAATTGTGGGCTATATCGATGGTGGAGAAGGCAACATCATAGGCATCTACGGAATGAGTGGTATCGGTAAGATCACCGTGTTGAATAGAATCCAGCAACATTATCTTCTTGAGCATATAATATTTGATCGTGTCATTTCGGTTGTGGCTTCCAAAGACTGCCAATTGAAAAAGCTCCAGATGGATATTGCTAAGAATCTAGGACTACAAACACTGAGAGAGAATGACGATGAACAAACTTGTGGTAATAAACTGTTTAGCTACTTGCAAAACAGGAACTGTTTGCTGCTTCTCGATGACATTTGGGAACATGTGGATCTTCAACTGTTCGGGATAGCACACTCGGCTACTGAACAACACCAGCAACAACAACAGTCGACTATTGAGCAAGGCCAGCAGCAACAACGCAAAGTGGTGGTGTTCACAACCCGTAGAAAGAGAGTGTGTGCACAAATGGAAGCACAAAAGAAAATTAAAATCAAATGCCTGGATCCAAATCAAGCATGGAAACTCTTTAAGGAGAATAACGACACGAATGTTCTCAGCTCAGATGCAGGAATCCAGTTCGTTGCAAAAGAACTAGTTAAAGAATGTGCAGGTCTTCCGCTTGCTCTTATCACCGTCGCCCGAGCCATGTTAGGGCAAGATTCTCAGGATGTTTGGAATTATGCTCTCCATCAAATAAAGGAAGAACATGAGTGGACAACCATTGATCCGTTAGAAGATTCAACTATAATGTGTAGGGTCTCCAAGGATGTCTGTATCTCCACAATGGCATGATATTGTCCACTTTGGGCCTAAGCCCTCATGGTTTTGCTCTTGGGCTCTCCTCAAAAGGCCTCATTTCAATGGAGATACTTTTTCATCCTTTTAAACCCATGATCTTTCCCATGTGTTTTAGATGTGGGACTATGTTTGCTCCCTTGCAACCCAACAATCCCCCCCTCAAACAAAGGACCACTGGAAGCTTCCCTACCATTTCTCATGGTCCGGCTGCCATGTCCCTCATGGTCCGAGCCTCCCTACTTCCTTTGTTTTTCCCGAGGGTCCCCACATGGTTAGATCTGGATCATGGCTCATCCGGCAATTAGTCCGGTGAAGAGCGGTCTCGCTCTGATACCAATTGTTGGGTCCAAAAGGATGTTCGTATCTCCACAATGGCATGATATTGTCCACTTTGGACCTAAGCCCTCATGACTTTGTTTTTGGGCTCTCCCCAAAAGGCCTCATTCCAATGGAGATATTTTTTCATCCTTTTAAACCCATGATCTTTCCCATGTGTTTTAGATGTGGGACTATGTTTGCACTCTTGCAACCCAACATAATGTATAATGCCTTCAAGGTAAGCTACGACAGTTTAAGAAATGACTCGTTAAGAGAGTGTCTTTTGTGTTGCGCTTTGTGGCCTGAAGATCATGACATCCACATATTTGAGGAGTTGATACCATGTTGGATAGGTTGTGGCATAATCCATAAATTTTATATAATCAATGAAGCTTTCAACGAAGGATGCTCTCATTTGCAAGCTCTCATGGATGCATCCTTATTAGAGTACTCCTCTAAACCGCAGAATTACTACGAGGCGCAACATATAAAGATGCATGATGTCATCCAAGACATGACACTATTGATGTTGAAAAAGAATGGAAGGAAATGGATTGTCAAAGCTGGAATTGGGTTGAGCCATTTGCCTAGACAAGAGGAATGACAGGAGGCAGAGCGAGCATCATTCATGGACAATGAGATTATATCTTTGCATGACCATGGAGCTTCTACTTTTCCCAAACTTTCTATGTTGAATCTCCATAGTAACCATCTGTCAGAGATTCCTCCAACTTTGTTCACAAACATGCCTCTTTTAACATACTTGAATCTCTCTCTAAATTTAGGTATTAAAGAGCTTCCAAAGGAGATTAGTAGCTTAACTGAGCTTCAATATTTAAACTTGTCCGAAACTAGTATTACAAGACTGCCGATCGAGTTTGGTTGCCTTGGCAAATTAGAGTATTTGCTTCTGAGGGATACTAAGCTTGAGATGGTACCCAATGGGACAATATCTAATTTATCAGTACTTAAATGGCTGGATATAAGAGAAATTTATCCTGAAAGTGAGTGGTGGTGGGATGAGTTAGAACATTTCAAAGGATGCCACTATTTAAGTCTGGGAATTACTATTAATCCAGCTAACTTGGAAAGACTGAAAATGTTCTCATATAATATCAAAGTATGGAATCTCACTGTGAGAGGATTGGATAGTTCCAAATTTCCAGAGTACAATCTGAGTACTTTACGATGGAAATATGAAATAAGTAACTACCTCGAGGGTCTAGAAATTTCAGATGTCCCAGGAGACAAATTAATGATGCTTGCAGATTTGAATTGGACATCAGATTTCAATAAATTGAAGACTCTCAGTCTTAGAACACTAGAACAATTGGAAAAAATTTGGTTTACTCAAGGTGGGTTGGAGTTTGAGTTCGAGTTTGGATTCCACAACCTTCGCGACATATACATTTGTGGTTGCAACAAGTTGAAGGATGTTTCTTGGGTTCTCCAGCTGCCACACCTCAGTCTTTTAGATATAAAGAACTGTGACGAAATAGAGGAACTAATAAGTAATGTTGGGAATTCCGGTTCTATATCTAACATCAAGATGTTGAGTTTGAATGGAATGAGAAATCTGCATAGCATTTCACATCAACCACTCTGTTTTCCCTACTTGCAATACATACGTGTGCTCTATTGCCGAAGGCTCAAAAAATTACCATTTGAAACTGATATGTTGAAAGAGATTGAAGGTGAAAAAGAATGGTGGAACACTTTGGATTGGGATGACAAGAGGCACAAGGATTCACTCACACCTTATTTTAGGTAATACTCATTTCTGATATATATTTTCATACCAAATCATTTATTATCTACTCTGTTTATGTGAAAGAAATGAGCATTTGAAACTGATTTAGTATTTTATAAAGTAAGCAAAATTGTATAATCTTTCCATTTGTCTCTTTCACAGGGAGGTGTTTTACTAGTTGTGACGCAGTTGAGCGTCACGTGAGAAGAGGCACGGCGGAATAGTGGAAATCACGGGTAAGTGGCGAAATCGTGATTTTAATTATTTTGAGGAGTAATAGTAACTTGAACCGGGATTACGATTTGGGCTAACTAGTTTGAAACCTAGGATTTTCTGTAGCCATTGAATCGGGTACTGTAGCGAACCAGGTTTAATCTTAGTTTGCTTGATTTACTAACCAAACCACTTCCAATTTAATCCAAATAAATTTTATTCAATTCGTCTTTACAAGATGAATCTTCTTGTCCCTTTTATTTTGTCAAAACCTCTTCCATCGCGAACCAAACCAAGTTGGTTCAATTTAGTTTAAAACTGTGTCATTTGGTTCACTAACCAAACTACCTCTAATTTAATTTGGTCTAAATCAGTTTTGTTGATTTCGTCTTTGCAAGACAAGTCCCATTCTCCCTTACTAGCATAATTTCTCGTATCTTACATTTAATAATCTACTATGTTTCAGCTTTAATGATTTATATGTTTAACCTAATTATAGATCCGACCCATTAACCTAAATGGGCTTGACTAATTGGGACTTCAACTCATTTAATTTGGCTCAATTAAAATTCAATCTTTATCGACTCTTGTTGCGAGATTTGCTTAGATCCTGTTTCGATATCTGTAAATGATTGCAAGCCACAATTTTATCTTGGAAACCTAAAATGTATGACCTTTAAGAGTTTTGCAGCTGAAGAACACTAAATATAGCATTTTTGCTATAGTATTATCTGATCTGATATGTTGATCGAAAGCACAGAAAATGCTAGGGGTCTGGATGAGGCGCGACTCGGTCCGGCATGAACTCAGACCGGATTCGATCTCTATAAGACCTAGCCCAAAGAATAACCGTCTACGATAAAATTGGGGAAGAAAAAAAAGCGATCAAATTAGCAAAGGATGAGGTTTGGTTTGATTCAATAATGAAAGTCATTTGTTTCATTGAACAATTTTGTTTTTGCCTTTATAATTAACCCCTTTGTGAAAATGTTATTTTATTTTTGTACACGGCAACATTGAGTAATTTTAGGGCATTAAAGGGGCCAAGAGCAAATATCAATTCGGTAATTCGATGAGAAAAACTTGTATTTCCCCTAGGATTAGTTAGAATGCCTATGAAATTTTGTATATTCTTTTCATTTCACTTAAACATTATTATTTTATTTGATGAAACAAAATAATATAACTGTGATATATAATATTCATCATTATTCTTCAGATGCATCAAGAGGGAAGCAATGAGAGTTTAAAAGTATTTATTTTAAAAAAAATCTAAAGGATATTTTTAAAAAATAATACAAAATTTGAGAGCAAAATTAGATTTATTTAATTAAAAAAAATATTTCAAAAATTTTTTTATGGCTATACATTTCAATAAAATATATAAGGAGGTAAATCGAAAAGCTGCAATTGACTATTGCAGGAAGGACATTATCTTGATTTCGTCAAGATTCGACTTTTGACCACTTTAATAAATTTATCCAATATTAATCAACTCAGTTATGTCCCAAGGACTTCCTATGACTATACATACAATAACAAAAAATTATTTTAATAAGTTTGGAAATAAATAGATTAAAATTTAAATTTCAATATGGATGAATATTTTAGAAGTCAACCTCTCAATATATATAAGTTGTATTTTAATTTATTCTATAAGCGAAAAAATTATTTGCCTCTAAAATTAGACCGACAAAACGCCCAGAGTCTTAATTGGATTATAAAAAGTAAAATCAAACTCCTAAACAGTCCTTGCTATTAAAAACTCATCCAATCCAATTCAAAATTTTTAATAAATTCTCTCAAAGATTTTTTGCATGACGATGGAATTGAATCGGATAAATTAGATCAAATTCATGTCCACCTCTATCATAAAATATAACGAACATGATTCTGCTATTTCAATGGACATTTTTTGAATACAGCAAATACTTTTAATTAATTAATTAAATTAGGTGACGGATAGAAGTTGTTATCATATTTAAAGCGAGTAGGCAATGGTGTAAGGACATTCGGGTTGTAACTCAGAGACTCGTGGTTCGATCCCCAGCTACGACGTATTTGCAAGAATTTTTCTCCAAATGGAGAACGCAATCAAAGGATGCTGGGCATCTGGATTGGCCGCCATATGCGTTTCCCAATTTATCTTGGTGGTCGATGGGAAACTTTCGTGGGACCGAATCGACCACCCCAGAGATGTGGCTACTGGGATTATCATTTTTTTTATCATATTTAAAGCGAGTATGCAATAATTGCCCTATCCTTTTGCTAGCTGGCAATGAGTGTAATGTAATAGACCGACATCATTGACAAGTCAAAGAATATTGTTTCTAAATTCGTATTGACTTAATGTTCAGAAAATCAAATTAAAATGACTTTATATTAATTCAATAATTTTGATTTTTGAGTTAAATTGATCTATCTGTGTTCAAAAATTTTGATTTTTTCCCTTCTAATAGAAATAATGATTATGGAGATTCTAATTAAGGGGAAGATAAATAAACAATTAAATCGGCAAAGGATAAGGTTTTTTTTGTTTCAGTAATGAAAACTATTTGTTCCATTGAACAATTTTGTTTTTTGTTTTTTTTTTGCCTTTATAATCAACCCCTGTGCGAAAATGTTATTATATTTTTGCACTTGGTAACCTGGAGTGGTTTTAGGGTATTGAAAGGCTTAGAGGAAAATATAATGATTTTAGATTTATTTAAATCATTATTTAGGGAAATTATGAATTAATAATATTTTTCGATAGCAATATTTATTTTTTAATATTCTTTCGAATTAATAAATTTTATTAATTTATATAATATAATATAATTAATTAATTAATTAATTAATTAAATTAGGTGAGAAGTCGTTGTCATATTTAAGCCAATAGGCAATAATTGTTCTGTTCTTTTAAGATAAAATATGCCGACATCTTTAATAAATTAAAGAATATTATTTTTAAATTCGTATTGGTCAAATGTTCAGAAAATCAGGTTAAAAATAACTTTATATTAATTCAATAATTTTGATTATTTTTTCTGATCCATAAGAATCAATCTCTTGATTAGTTTCTTCGTCTGTCTTTTGCTTCCCTTCCCTTCCCTTATTTGCTCTGCAAAAGAAGCAAATAATCTCTGGTTGCTAGCTGTTGCAAGTTAACTTCTCCTCGTCCATGGCGTGCATCAAACTCAATCTCAACGTAGACGTCAACAGTTGCCTGAGCGGGCTATGGGCGTCGCTGCGATTGGGCAGACCAAAATCTGGCATCCAGAAGCTGGAAAAGAAAATGGAAAGATTGAGAGGCAAAAGGGACGACATCAAGAACCAGATTGATGAGGCGGAGCGCGAGGGGAAATTTCCGACCAACGAAGTGAACCAGTGGTTACAGAAGGTGGAGGAATTGGAAGGCAAAGTTGC
This sequence comes from Curcuma longa, assembly GCF_044706935.1. Lineage (NCBI taxonomy): Eukaryota > Viridiplantae > Streptophyta > Magnoliopsida > Zingiberales > Zingiberaceae > Curcuma > Curcuma longa. The sequence continues at coordinate 2,599,357 of NC_133866.1, forward strand.
TGATATTAACCAGGATTTCCAATCCATGAGTGAGTATTCTCCTGCACGTATTTACCTTTTTTACTTTTTGCCTTTTCACGACAATTCAATTGCCAGTCTTTCTTTGTGTTTTGATCCATACAAGCTACCACTGTTGTTATCTATAAAGAACGAGAAAAAATGTTGTTGTTTTCGTCTACTGTTTTGTTTCGTTAGGTTGCTTCAATTGCAATTGCTTCAATCAAACTGGTGGCACGAGGAGTCAAACACAGGAAGCAAGAGATCAGGTCCCCATCGGAGAGTCATCAAACTGCTGGTCCATCGTCCGAAGAGTGGCGAAGAAGATCATCGAGGCTAATGAATTGATGAGCCGAGCTGATGCACTGGATCCAATTGCCACAAATGGGATTCCAAAACCCATCGTGTCGCTTCCCATCTTATACCGATCACCTGTTGGGATTGGGTCGTATGTGAAGGACATTGTGGACTACATAGATGGTGGGAAAGGCAATATCATAGGCATCTACGGAATGGGTGGTGTCGGTAAGACCACTATATTGAAGAGCATCCAGCATCACTATCTTCTTAAGCATGTCATATTTGATCGTGTTATTTGTGTTGTGGCATCCAAAGACGGCCAATTGAAAAAGCTCCATATGGATATTGCTAAGAATCTAGGACTACAAACACTACAGGAGAATGACAATGAACAAACTTGTGGTGATAAGCTCTTTAGCTACTTGAAGAACAAGAAATGCTTGTTGTTTCTTGATGACATTTGGGAACATGTGGATCTTCAACTGTTGGGGATGGCACACTCAGCTACTGAGCAAGGCCAACAACAGCAGCATCAACAACAACAACAATGCAAAGTGGTGGTGTTCACAACCCGCAGTCAGACAGTGTGTGCACAAATGGAAGCACAAAAGAAAATCAAAGTCAAATGCCTTGATAAAAAACAAGCATGGAAACTCTTTGAGGAGAATAGCGAGAGGAATGTTCTCAGCTCAAATGCAGGAATCAAGTTCGTTGCTCAGGAACTTGCTAAAGAATGTGCAGGTCTTCCGCTTGCTCTTATCACGGTTGCCCGAGCCATGTTAGGGAAAAAGTCTCAAAATGTTTGGAACCATGCTCTCTATCAAATAAGGGATAAACATGAGTGGGCAACCATCAGTCCATTAGAAGATTCAGTTGTAATGTATAATGCCTTCAAGCTAAGCTATGACAGTTTAAATGACTCGTTAAGAGAGTGTCTTTTATGTTGCGCTTTGTGGCCTGAAGATCATGACATCCACATATTTGAGGAGTTGATACCGTGTTGGATAGGTTGTGACATAATCCATAAATCTTATATAATCAATGAAGCTTTCAACGAAGGATGCTCCTATTTGGAAGCTCTCATGGATGCATCCTTACTAGAGTACTCCTCTAGACCGCAAGATTATTACGAAGCTCAACATGTAAAGATGCATGATGTCATCCGAGACATGTCACTAGTGATGTTGAAGAAGAATGCAAGGAAATGGATTGTCAAAGTTGGAATTGGGTTGAGCCATTTGCCTAGACAAGAGGAATGGCAGGAGACAGAGCGAGCATCATTCATGGACAATGAGATTACATCTTTGCATGACCATGGAGCTTCTACTTTTTCCAAACTTTCTATGTTGAATCTCCATTGTAACCATCTGTCAGAGATTCCTCCAACTTTTTTCACAAACATGCCTCTTTTAACATACTTGAATCTCTCTCTAAATTTAGGTATTAAAGAGCTTCCAAAGGAGATTAGTAGCTTAACTGAGCTTCAATATTTAAACTTGTCCGAAACTAGTATTACAAGACTGCCGATCGAGTTTGGTTGTCTTAGCAAATTAGAGTATTTGCTTCTGAGGGATACTAAGCTTGAGATGGTACCCAATGGGGCAATATCTAATTTATCAATGCTTAAATGGCTGGATATAAGAGAAATTTATCCTGAAAGTGAGTGGTGGTGGGATGAGTTGGTACATTTCAAAGGATGCCACTATTTAAGTCTGGGAATTACCATTAAACCATCTGACTTGGAAAGATTGAAAATGTTCCCATATAATATCAAAGTATGGAACCTCACTGTGAGAGGATTGGGTAGTTCTAAATTTCCAGAGTACAATCTGAGTACTTTACGATGGAAATATGAAATAAGTAACTACCTCGAGGGTCTAGAAATTTCAGATGTCCCAGGAGATAAATTAATGATGCTTGCAGATTTGAATTGGACATCAGATTTCAATCAATTGAAGACTCTCAGTTTTAGAACACTAGAACAATTGGAAAAAATTTGGTTTACTCAAGGTGGGTTTGAGTTTGGATTCCACAACCTTCGCGACATATACATTTGTGGTTGCAACAAGTTGAAGGATGTTTCTTGGGTTCTCCAGCTGCCACACCTTAGTCTTTTAGATATAAAAAACTGTGACGAAATAGAGGAACTAATAAGTAATGTTGGGAACTCCGGTTCTACATCTAGCATCAAGATGTTGAGTTTGAATGGAATGAGAAATCTGCATAGCATTTCACATCAACCACTCTGTTTTCCCTGCTTGCAATACATACGTGTGCTCTATTGCCGAAGGCTCAAAAAATTACCATTTGAGATTAATATGTTGAAAGAGATTGAAGGTGAAAAAGAATGGTGGAACAACTTGGATTGGGATGACAAAAGGCACAAGGATTCACTCATCCCTTATTTTAGGTAATACTCATTTCTGCTACTCTGTTTATGTGAAAGAAATGAGCATTTGAAAATGATTTAGTATTTTAAAAAGTAAGTAAAATTGTATAATCTTTCCATTTGTCTCTTTCACAGGGAGGTGTTTTACTAGTTTTGATAGATTTATGACCAATTTCAAGAAGAAGTTTGGGCCTTTGGGGGCAAGAAGGTGTTTGCTATTTTGTCTTCTTTAATTTAGTTTGTGATGAGATTGATCTATTTAGTTTTCAAGAAACAATCATGTTATTTTGCATTTTGCTTTCATAATATTTTTGTTTTCACATTCTTACTTTTGTATGAACAAATCTACTTTTGTGACACCAAATTAGTTGCTCTCATAAAGAATTTTCTATCAATTATCCATGAAAGGTTCTCTTGCAGCATTCGAACAGAGGAGGAGAAATGCTGACTTAGTTCTTCCTTCTCCATGCTCTCGCATGAAGTCTGAACGCCCGACTGAAAATTACAGAGGGTATTTGGTTGGTACAGTTTCTTGTCCCCTCCCGATCGCAAGTAGTAGATTAATAAATTATAATTCAGTCAAAAATCTAATCGACCTACCTCATTGATGTTGATGTTCTCCAATCCTTTCTTTCCTTCCACGAAAGGCAACGTGGAGTTACATTTGTCAAGATTGCTCCACAGATTGAAACTCGCACCATGTGTCACAGCACTTTCCTCAGCCGCCTCCTCCTCCTCCTCCTCCTGTTGCTTCACAGCGCCGCCGGCGACGGAGATGACTTCACCTTCAACGGATTCCGGGGAGCGAACCTCACGCTCGACGGCACCGCCACGATCACCCCCGGCGGCCTCTTGAAGCTCACCAACAACACGAGGCAGATGAGAGGCCACGCCTTCTACCCGTCGCCGATTCAATTCCGGGCTCCCCTTAACGGCTCCGTCGTCTCCTTCTCCGCCACTTTCGCCTTCGCCACCATCCTCAAAGACCGGTACATCGGCGGCAACGGGCTCGCCCTCGTGATCTCCCGCTCCGACAACTTCTCCGGCGCCTTGGGGAGTCAGTACTTGGGCCTCTTCAATCCCAACAACGACGGCAACTCCACCAACCACGTCTTCGCCGTCGAGCTCGACACCATCTACAATCCTGATGTCCAGGATATCGACGACAACCACGTCGGGATCGACATCAACAGCGTGGCGTCCAACGTTTCCGTCTCCGCCGGCTATTTCTCCGACGATACTGGTGTTTTCCAGAACTTGAGCCTCGTCGGCGAGCAAGTCATGCAAGCGTGGGTGGACTATGACGCAGAGAGCTTGCAGCTTAATGTGACCTTGGCTCGGGTTCCAATGGCGAAGCCGAGAAGGCCGCTGCTATCGACGACGATCGATCTTTCGCCGGTGTTCTTGGATTCCATGTTCGTCGGGTTCTCTGCTTCCTCTGGTTCGTATCAAACGGCTCATTATGTCCTCGGCTGGAGCTTCAAGATCAACGGCACGGCGATAGCTCTCGACTACTCGTTGCTCCCGTCGCTCCCTCGGACCAAATCCAATCACAGATCCAGGCTTCTGGCGATCGGAATTCCGCTGGCTTCCGCCGGAATTGTTTTGGCGATCGCCGGCGTCGCGGCGTTGGTGGTGAAACGAAGGATCAAGTACGCGGAGCTTCTGGAGGACTGGGAAAGTGAGTACGGCCCTCATCGATTCTCATACAAGGACCTGTTCGACGCCACCGGCGGCTTCGCGGAGGAGAATTCCCTCGGCTCCGGCGGATTCGGCAGGGTTTACCGGGGAATTTTGCCGAGGGCCAAAGTGGAAGTGGCAGTGAAGAAGGTATCACACGAGTCAAGGCAGGGGATGAAGGAGTTCATCGCGGAGATCGTCAGCCTCGGCCGCCTCCGGCACCGGAATCTTGTACGGCTGCTGGGCTACTGCCGGCGAAAGGGGGAGCTCCTCTTGGTCTACGACTACATGCCCAACGGCAGCCTCGACAAGTTACTGTACGATCGGTGCCGGCCATGTCTCGATTGGCCGACGAGGTTTAAGATCATCAAAGGAGTAGCTTCGGGCCTGCTCTATCTCCATGAGGACTGGGAGCAGATGGTGATCCACAGGGACGTCAAGGCCAGCAATGTTATGCTCGACGGCGAGATGAAGGGAAGATTAGGCGACTTTGGGTTGGCGAGGCTTTACGACCATGGCTCCGATCCGCAAACCACCCACATTGTCGGAACCATGGGCTACCTCGCGCCGGAGATGATGCGGACAGGGCGGGCCTCACCTGCGACCGACGTGTTCGCCTTCGGGAGCTTCCTTTTGGAGGTCGCGTGCGGGCGGAGACCGGTGGATTGGGTCGCCGACGTCGACCAGCTCGTGCTGTTGGAATGGGTGCTGGAGAATTGGCGGAAGGGGTCGATACTTCAGACAAGGGATGCCAAGTTGGGGGAGGAGTTTGTGGCGGAGGAGGTGGAGCTGGTGTTGAAGCTTGGGCTGCTCTGCTCGCATCCGCTGCCGGTGGCGAGGCCAACCATGCGCCAGGTGGTGGAGTATTTGGAGGGGAGCTCGCCGCTGCCGGAGCTGACAGCAACTTACTTGAGCTTCAAAAAGATAGCACTGCTGCACAATAAGAGTTTTAAGGATTATATGTCGCAGCATCCATCGTCGTCTTCGGTGGCTTCTGCACCTCCGATCGCCGGAGTTCGACAGCACAATACATGACCTGGAAAAGAAAAATATAATCAAATTATGTTTAGTATTTTTTTTGTTGGTGTTAACAATGATACGATTGGATGAATTGTTAGCATAAGAATGGATGAATTGTTAGAAACCCCATTCTTGTTCTAAAGGTACACTCACAAATGCTCAAGCAAACTAGAACACTAAACTATAGTTCACCAGTTCTTCAGTTTCTTAAGAAAACTTGACTAGATAATGGAACAAGGTTTTGACAAACTCGATAAACAAAATTCGAGGATATATCAAGGCGCAAAGCCCACAAAAGTAGATTAATTTTCGATAACAAGAAGTTGGATAAACTTATGCTGTTGCGATTTAGTGTTTCTTTGATGATTTCTTGAGAGATTGCTTTTTGGGCTTAAGCTTGCTGGCTGTAGAAGATCTCTCTCTCTCCTTTTCCATCTTTCGTTTCTTCTCCTTCTTCACGTTGAAGATCGTAACAGCCTGTTCCATGATGAACATAATGAGGTGGTACAAACTGCAGCTGAATATAAACGCAAACTACAAACTAATTGTATCTTGCCTTTTTGACGTCGAGTATGTCGTTAGAGCTTCTGGACATCAGCTGCTCAAGAATTTTGGCTGTTTGCTCTTGCTCTTTGGAACTCATCCCCTTGCCTTCGACGACAGGGAGAAACTATATGCGCAAAAGAAAGCAATTATTATGGCATCAGTTTGCAAGATGAAATGGATAAGCTCCAGAATAAGAAACAGGAAGGTACTCTTAGAGTACCACCCACCTTTCGATGCTTCCCGGCATGCTTGAGAGGTTTCTCTCCTGGAAGCTTTCTGTCAAACTTCCCACCACTTGCAGTTGCCGTTGCTGCCATCCCAGCTACATTCTCTAGTTCTTCTTTGCTTGATTTTCGTGGCACATCTGTACGAGTTCCTGTGATGGGCAATGCTGTTGCAGCCAGTTGTATGTGGCTGCACCGCAAATTGTGTTACCAGAAGATTAGAAGGTAATTTAAGTCAGACAACATTAGTAGTTCTTCATACATGGGGGAAAGCAAACAAACATAAGTTGCCTAGGATTTATGGTACGTGTTTGATACTAGTCAATAGTACTGCAAAACAACTTTTGAATACCCCAATGCTAGCAATCCGTGACCACTAAAATAACAGGATAGCCCGAACTATAGAAGCTTGCAGGCCTGAATAATCCATCTCAACTATTTAGTGTTGGCTACGTAGAGTTTTTCCAGCTATTGAAAGGATTTGTAAGACAGTATTAGTAGCATAACCAAAACAAAAAATATGGATGGCGATTGTCACTAAGAAAAGTAGTTATTTCCTTGTGTACTCTTAGCACCAGAGTTAAAAGGTAGAACAAGAACAAAGATAACCTTGGAAGGGCACCAGCTTTTGCAGCTTGCTTAAGGTTTCCCAACCGATTCTTCTCTTGCTTTTCAACTCGTTTCTTCTTTTCAGCCTTTCTTTTGTTAAACGGGTCTTCTCCTGGCTCTGCAAAAAATAGCAATAGATAAATCAAATGAAGGAAAAAAGAATAACCATACTTGAATTCCATTCAAACAATATCCGACATGAAACACTCATAGCTGTCTGTTAAACAAGACACATAAACAGTTGAAATGTCTATCACTCATAACACATACCACCACTGTAGGACACTGGAGGCAAAGTGATAAACAAATATAGAGAAAACAACCTGGTGCACGAAGCTCCGGCTAATGTGGAAACTTGAGGAAGAGTCTATAGTAAGCGATCTTATTTTGCATTGCAAGAGGTTGTTTCCATAATTCAAACCCGTTACCACCCAGATCATACGACAGTAACTTTACCATTGCACCAAAGCTCCCATTCAAAGTGGTAAACAAATATAGTTGTATGGAAATTAGGATTGAATTTTTTTTTTTCAAAAGTCGGGTGACAAGTTGGAGCTGGGATATTGGATTTTGAGTCTCATTATATGGCTTTGTCTGTTCAATCTTGAGACTGCTTTCAGTGTTCATAACCAAAAGAACAAATGATTTGGTCATTCCAATTCTGATCCTGAGTTAAACCAAAGAGGTATGCGCGCACACACACATATGTAAGATATTTTCATTTCAGTTCCAGTGAACTTCACTTTGGACTCATTTTGGGTTCCAAAGGCCAAGCTAGATGCTTCTTTTATATTATAAATAACAATATATGGAAAAACACATCTATATATTTCCATTTCAATTAAATGGCAATGTTGATCTACACATGAACTAATATGTACTTTGGTACCTTGACTACAACCATAAGACTCATTTAGGCATTGGTTATTTTCCAGAGTTCTTAATAGGGAAAAACATATCTTTTCTCCTTTTACTATTATATTATGAAATACAATTAATCTCAAAAATAAATTTCCCCAAGATTGAAAATCAATTAGCACATTAGAGATAATAAAAGGTAAAAAACAAAATGATGCCAACTTTAAATCAAATACAATCAAATGAACCATTACCATCTGTCAATTTGGCCTCGATAATTGGTATATCTTTATCGTCATTTACCCGATCATAACCATGAAGCCTTTTCCAAGCACCAGTTTGTTCATCAAAAGCACGCTTCCCTTTCTTCCGCGGCTTTATACCTGCAAAACGAAAGATGGTGATATTCAATTGTGTCACTCTAGATGTAGTAGCTTGTAATCAAGAAAAAAATACAGAAATATTTAAAACTGAATCAGATTACTTTAGGACATCAAGGGTCTAGTACGACTAACCTTTCATTTTAGCAAACAATTCCCACTTTGTAGGAGGCTTAGGTTTCGGGAACTGAAAAGAAATAGAAACTCAGTCAGTGCTATCAAGAATATATAAAACAAAAAGAATAAAAGTTGTCAAAGAATGATATAGGAAACTGCTGGAAGAAAATGCAAGGATAATAGAACAGTGCCTATTTGCGATGAAGTGACAATTGAGTATCATAAATCATTTGAATGAAGCTCTTTGCAAATGAATTTACAGTATCAGTTATTTTAATTCCTTGCTCAAGAAAATTGAAAGCAACAAAGAAACTTAAAACTGTGTAATTTCCATATGAACTGGTGCTTCACTTAGGTCAATGCAACATATCCTGAGCTGGCATGAACAAAAAAAATGAAATAATATTCACAAACTGATAAGAAACTAAGGCTAGTTACTCCCATAGATATGTTACAATTAAAAAAAGTATGAACAGTAACCAAATGGTTACAAAATCAAAGCAGAACAGACTGCAAATCAACACTCCATGCAACCAAACACCAAAAATTGGAGAGAAAAAAAGTTGTCAAACTAAAAAAGTCAAGCAATTTTTGTGCCTGCCAATTGTAGTTGCATGCACCTATACACTTGATCACTTAAGATTTATTAGTTCCCAGGTCTGGGAACTTGAATTACTAGCCATTTTCATGGCTAAAAGATATATTTTACTTTTCTATTTATAAAAAAGGGCATCGCACATTACCAGAAGTAAGAAACAAATGCTGTTACATATTCTTCTAATCACAACAAAATACAATAAATTTGACAATAACTCATGAGTGGCCAAATATCAGGATTGATGAACACAGAAGAAAAAATATACATGTTTTTCTCTGGGAAGCTTGGCAGTAGGCGGTGGCAATCGAACGATGGGGCCATCACGATCCTCAGTTGATGGAAGGGCGAAAAGAACATTGGCTATGGCTTGGACTAGCTCCGTGCCTTTCTCCAGGCACGCCTTGGTTAGCTCCTCCCTAATCATCACAGCGAAGGCAAATACAGAAGCTCACATAAACCAATAATCTCAGTTATAGTCCAACACCACTCAATCTCTAAAAATCCCAAGATTTTAGTACAGCTAAACTTCCAAATTGAAAATACAAATACAGATTGCACCAAGTAAGAAAAAAAACTAATTCACGTTTGGAAGTAAAAAAAAAGAAAAAAAAAAGTGTTACGAACCGAGAAGAGGGGATGGAGTCGAAATGGTGAGTGGGATCACATGCCATGAGGTTTCCCAAGTCGACCTGGTACTTCTCCGACTCCATGAGGAAGTTCTCTGATACAACGGAAACAATATTAGGTATCTAGCCGAAATGATGGAAAATACTCAATTTGCATCCGAGTGACTCACTCTTCTCCTCCAGTTGCGGAAGACGGCTGCTACCGGAGACGAGGAGAAACGTTAAATCCCTTCGAAGTTATAGTCTTCACGGAGAGCGACGGAGCTCTGCTGCGCTCGGCCGACGCTGCTGCGAGAGAGACGATAGCGGCGGCGACGACTGCTGCGGGGAAGAAGGATTTGCGTCGATTAGGTTATAGATCTCAATCCAAATTTAAGCGGCTCAAGATTTCAACCACATCGACCCGGTAAATCGAACCCGGTTCAAGTTCAAAGTACACCAGAATCGAGTTCAAGCTCTGCTTATAATTCTCACAGAGTTCTTAAGAATTCTTTGATTAATTTAAAATTTTATTTTTAAAAAAATTAATTAATTCAATATTCAGTTCAATTTTGATTTTTAAATTTTTTATTCAATTAAATCGAATAAATTAAATTAATTAAAATAAAAAAAGTAATTTATAAATTCTTAAATAAATCAACTTATAAATTCCTAATTAAATGATTAACTTTTTATAATACTTAAAATTTTTGATTATTTCGATTAGTTCGATCAAAAATTAAATTATCTGATTTTTTATCGATTCAATTTAATCAATTTTTATTTGAAAATTTGATCGATTCGGTTAGTTCAAAAAAATTTAATTTGGTTTGATTTAATTTTGATTAATTCAGTTCAATTTGATTTTAATCAAATACTCATCCCTAATCATATCATCTATGTTCCAATTAAAGATTAAGAGATATAACAACTCTTGTTAATACAGTGTAGTCACATGTATTATTGGATGTTAACCTACGTCTTCTTCTAAAATCATACTTCCGGAGAAACATCTTTCTTAGAATTGAATCACTATTGGAATGAAAACTCACACGCGAGGTTAAAGAGTTAGTCGAAAGAAATTTAACTTGGCCCCTTCGACGTCCAAGTCAAAAACACCATGGAAAATGAAGGAGACTAAGATGAAAAATAGAAAAAATAGAATGTAGTTTGTACTTATAGAAGATGAAGAAGACGTTTTCATTGTATTGCAAGTCCACAACCTCTAAAAATGATCCCAAAGGTTGTGGACCGTCTTGCATTATCTATCCATGCACAAAGCTCCACTCACTCAAAGAGAAACCAATGGCACTATGCACGGTCGAATTTAGCTAGCAAACAAGTGCCACACATCTAGTCTCACCGTCCTACCCTTTCGTCCTCACCACTCCAAACAAGGTTCATAGTCGCATAGTCACAACAATAGCGGCCCTTATGAGCAACTTGCGAGTATCTTTACTCCCAACTTGTGCGGCAATCCGTCCGGAGCCTACAAAGCCAAGAACACTTTTTTTTGCTTAGCCCCACTTCCCTTGCTCTCAAATTGAGACAAAACCCTAAGATGGCACCTTTTTGCATTAGAATGATGGAGGAATTCACTTAGGAGGATAGGGTACAAATCAACAGTACACCCCTTCCTTTTTGGCATATTCTTTGAGATCACCCTCATAAAACAAAAGCCAAATTGGCCAAAAGGCACCAATATGATAAGAAGAGGGAATACTCTTTTCTTCTTCGACAAAAACACTGATTGATTTGTACATGAAGGTCCACCTCTCAGGCACCAGATGCTGCGTGAGGACAAAGCTGACTAATGTAGCACAAAGCAAGAAGCTTTCCAGTTCTAAATGCTCCTCCTACCTTTTAAACTATAAGTGGAGAGATTAAACTATGGTATTAGTTGTGTGTAGTAGCTAAAGATAGGCCTTAGTAGGGTCGTTAGCCTTTGCGGCGATGAGGTTCAACGAGCTCGAAGGGTTGTCCGTTTGCGTTGGTCAGGAGCTGGACGACCTCGTTCATCGTTGGACGCAGCGAGGGGTTGCTGTAAGTGCAGCGGATTGCAATGCGGAGGAACTGGATCATTTCCTCCTTGAGGGGGTTCCATGCCAGCTGCTTGTCTAGTACTTCGTCCGTGCATTCTTTCGCGTTCATCTTGCTCGAAACCCAGTGGATGATGTCGCGGTTCTCTCCGAACTCGGCCTCGACTGGTTTCTTCCCGGTGACCAGCTCCATTAGCACGACTCCGAAGCTGTAGACATCACACTTGGTGGTGGCTTTGAAGGAATAAGCATACTCTGTGATAGGGAATGAAACGGATTTCAAGGGGTGAAATGTAATTTTTTAAAATTTTAGGAGATAAGTGTCAAATTCACCTGGCGCCAAGTAACCGTAAGTACCGGCAATAACTGTCGTGGAAGTCTCCCTGTTCCCGCCGGCCTGCAAAACCTTGGCAATGCCGAAATCTGCCACCTTGGGCTCGAAATCCGCGTCGAGGAGGATGTTGGAACTCTTGATGTCCCGGTGGACGATCGGGAAGCGCAGGTCGTGGTGCAGGTAGGCGATCCCCTGCGCGATCCCCAGCGCGATCTTGTGCCTGGTGGTCCATTCCAAGAAGCTCTTGCCGTGGTGCAGAGCGTCCCACAGGTTGCCGTTGGGCATGTACTCGTAAACCAGAAGCTTGCTGTCGACGCCGGAGAAGCAGCAGTAGAGCTTCACGATGTTCTTGTGGCGGATGCTCCCCAGCGTCTCCACCTCCGTCCTCAGCTCCCTGTCCAGGCTCCCCTGCTGCTCCTCCTTCGCCGCCGCTGGGTCCTTCGTCTTCCTGCTCCACAGCTTCTTCACCGCCACCCACTCCCCGTTGCTCAGCTCGATCTTGTACACCGTACCTGACCCTCCGTGCCCGATGATGTTCTTCTCGATCAGCGATTCGACTATCTCATGCTGCTCGAAGCTGAGCTTGTGGAAGCTGGTGATGTCATAGGAGAACGACGACGAAGAGGAAAATGCATCTTGTTTCATCAAGACACTCTTTTTACCGAGCCAGCGTTTCACCAGAATGAGCATGACGAAGATGGCAAGAATCGCGGAGATGCCTATAATCCACATGTTGTTGAGCCGCCGTCGGAAGTTCTGCCGGGGGCAGAGAGTGAAACCAGGGTCGGTCAAGTTGACGTGGAACGGCAAGCAGAGCAGGGGATTCCCGGCCACCCCGTCGATGAGGCCCTGCTTGATGAGAGGGAACGGGATCGGCCCCGAGAGCTGGTTATTGGAGAAATCTAATGAGTTTGGAAGAAGCTCGCAGAGGCTGTCTGGGATTTTTCCGGTGAGGTGGTTGTTGGAGAGGTTGAGGACGTTGAGAGATTTCAACGAGGACAAGGATTCGGGAATGGAGGAGTCGAATCTGTTCCCCTGTAAAGAAAGCTGGTTGAGCAAAGTTAAATGTCCAAGCTCGGCAGGAATTGGCCCGGAGAGGAGGTTGTTGCTGAGATCGATCTTGACTAAACTTGTCGCCAGTCCGACCTCCGGCGGGAGGACGCCAGAGATTTTGTTATTCGGCAGGAAAAGCGCAGTCAAGTTTTTGGCATTGCCGATGGATTTGGAAATGATGCCTTCGAAGCTGTTGAATCCGAGGTCGATGATGGAGGCGTGGGGGAGCCCGAAGAGGGACTCCGGAACCCGACCGCTGAGGTTGTTGTCGTTGACTCGGAACCTGAGCAGAGAATTACATTCTCCGTAGCTCGCAGGAAGTTCGCCGGAGAAGTTATTCTTCACCACGAGAATGTAGAGCAGCTTCCGCTGAGAGCAGACGTAGCGTGGGAGTGGACCGGAGAGAAGATTCTCCGACACTTCCAACACGATCAAGTTGGAGTACCGGCCGAGGTCCGGCGGAAGCTCACCGGTGAGCTTGTTGCCGTAGATCGACAGGATCGTCAAAGCAGAGGAGTTTCCGAGGACTTGGGGGATTTCTCCGGTGAGGTTGTTGGTGTAGACTTGGAGGACCTGGAGGCCAGGGATGCCACAGAGGCTCGCCGGTATGCTCCCGACCAAGTGATTATCCGACATGTCGACGTCGATCAGCCTCGTCAAGTTTCCGAGCTCGTGGGGAATCTCGCCAGTGAGCTTGTTGTAGTAGAGCTCCAGCAGCTGGAGATTCTGGAGTTTCCCCAACGTCGCCGGAATATTCCCCACGAGGAAGTTCCCAGAGAGCTCGAGGTCGGTGAGCGACGTCATGTTACCGATCCACGGCGGGATCTCCCCCCGCATGCTCGTCGTCGAGAGGATCAACACTTTAAGATTGGTAGAGCCGGTGATCGTCTCCGGCAGCTTCCACACCTCGAACCCCGGGTTCTCGTTGAAGTTGACATACTCGAGGCGGGAGAGGTTGGCCAGAGCGGCGACGGGGAACTCACCGGTGAAGTAATTGTTGGAGAGATCGAGAGCCAGGAGGGAAAGCCGGAGAGGGGACAGATCAGGGACGCCGCCGGTGATGCGGGCGTGGGTGAGGTTAAGCTCCTCCAAGAAGGAGCAGTTGGTGAGGTCGCCGGGAAAGCCGTTACGGATCTCGTTGTAGCCGAGGCGGAGGATGCGAAGGGCCGGGAGGGCGGAGCATACACCGGCAGGGAATTCGCCGGCGAGAAACCAAGAGGACAGGTCGATCAACACGACGTCACCGGCGCTGTCACAGCCCACGCCGGGGAGGTTGCAGTAGGAATAATTAGCGCGGGAGTCAAGGTCGTTAAAGCGGTTGAAGTCCCAGCGCGCCATGGAGGGGCCTTTGAAGGACTTCTTGAGGAGGGAGAGGAAGCTGAATTGGGCAGGGCGCAGCCGCAGAATCGGTAGCCGCGGCGGCGAGAGGGAGGAGGAAGAGGAGGAGAAAGGAGAGGGGAAGAGGGAGAGATGAGGCCATGGCGAGGGGAAGAAGAGTGGGATTGTTGTGGTGGTGGTGTGGGGTTTGTGGTGAGGTTTCAAGGGGGGTTGAGAATGTTTAAGTATGTGGAGAATAGGGAATCAAAGCACTAAGAAGCTAATGATATAAAGGAGGTGCATGAGGAGAAGATATGCATGTCTTTTCTCAACAAAAGGAGCTTTAGGGTTTATGCTCTCTGAATTTGATGGTTACCCTTTAGCCCTACAATTGTGATTCACATTCTTGTCTAGCTAGTGAATGAGAGAGCGAGAGGTCTTCATGGTTAATTGGTTTAGGCTTAGACTCTTGTGGAAGGATGCAATTGGGCTTTGATTTTTGAGGTTTTGTCAAGACTCACTAGTTTTCAAGTTAGTTAAGGATAGGGTTTCTAGGAGTTGTGCTAAGTGAAGGCCGAACTTGATCAATCGTTATTGTAAATGAATTGAATTCGTGAACAAGATTGATGTATGATTTGGTAAGAATTTGTTTATCTTTGTTCAATATATAAACTTAAACAACTCGTTAAACTAAACAAATAATCTTGAACACATATGTATCCTGCTCATTAATGTTTGTGATCAATGTTCGTGAACAATATTTATGAACAATATTTGTGAATCATATTCATGAATAAAACTCTTATTAACATGCTAAATAAATAAAGAAATTTTTAAAATGAACAAATAAGTTTGTATCATCAAACTTAATAACCAACCAAATAAGTTTAAAATATAAAAGTTTTAAACAATCAAACAAGTTTGAATTGAGAGCTTGATAATATCTAAACGAACCAAACTGAAACTCATAAAAAAGAAATCAAGCTAAGCTTGAACAATTATTTCAATAACTTAGTTCATTTTAAACTGAGCTTGACTTGACTTAATTACTTTATCAAACAAGTTTGAATACTACAAAGTTTGACTTGGCTTGACTCATTTATAACCCTTCATTGATTGGTAGTTCGAGTTGAACATAGGTTGATTTGCACCTCAACTAAGTTGGGTGTAGATTTGTCCAACTTGGTTCTATTCTTCGATGCACTCGACTATCAAATCATTGGTTCGAAGAGACAAAGTCAATCAAGTAGGGTGAACACTAACTTGTTTGAGTCGAACAAGTTGGTTCATAGGTGGAGATGAGTTGAGGTAGTCATACCTTAGTCTTGCTTACTCTAGAGTGTTAGTACGAGGTATAAGGCTTTATCTTTTTTCACTTAATGCCATTAAAATTTTCAATGTTCCTAAAAAACTATGAACAATTTCGAGGATACTTGAAGCTTCCACCCATATTACTTAGATTTGATATCGAAATCTAACATTTTTATTATCTTCTTTCATTTTGAGAGAATAGGATTGATACATGCATGTTGAGTTATCAACTCTTAAAATGACAATGTATTGTAGGTTATTCACAAGAAAGAACCACAAGTTTATTGCACAAAACAACATAATCATTTCAACCATGTCGTATAATCGAGCATATCTCTTGTGTCACTCTCGAATATCTACCTAATTAACCACTTCATCTTTTACCTCAAACATTTTCAACCATCTAAGGCCGACAAAGAACCTATTAGACATATGATAATAGAAGGCATGATTCACACTCGCAACTCACTCATAAAATATGATAAAGATTTTTGTGGCACATTGTGCTTCACCAACAACTTAAGATAAGAATTACTAGGCTTTTTGACTCATGTCAACTTAGTTTACTCCATAAAACAAAAACTAACCGAACTTTAATGTCAAAGTAATTAATGTCAATCACAAAGAGAGAAACCCTAATCTTGTACTTCACATGGATTGACATGGATAAGGTATGAGATATATTCCATTTTATTGTGCAATGATTTAACCACATACCTCCACTGTGAAGTTAAAGAAGAATATATAAAGTTCATAGTTGAGTGTGATGTTTATGGAGTGGTATGAACATTCTCTTGTACTTTAGGTATTTCTCTAGTTGCTAGTCAATTTATACACCTCTTTTCTTTTCAAATTGAATGGTCTGTATTCATGTCTAGCTTTCGAGGATTCTACTCCGATAAGGCACATCCTTGAGATGCATAGAACTATCATGAGTATTCACTCTCCTCAACTTAGTTTTCTCTCGATGTGTCTAGTGTTAATTGTCGATGACACCACCAAGAGTTTGACGTGAAATTGTGATAAAATAAACCAACTTGAGTATAACATTAACGAAGCAAGTGTTTGAAAGTTTAGGAGGATAATGGAAAAAACATTGAGTGAGTAGTAGAAAATTTTTTAGTGCCAAAGTTGTCAACCATTGAATCAAATCCCTCTCTTTATCTTAGTGGTTTCACCGTGGATGCCCAAATTAATTAGTTGTCCCACTATGCACGAATCGATTGGGTGAGCTAGCTAGTCGAGATATAGGTTAAGGGTTTTCGAATGGTTTTTAGTCTTATTAAGTTAAAATTTTAGAGTTCTAATTGGATTACATTGTTCTTGAGTTCTAAAGCATTGATGTAGATGAGTTTATTGAATAGAGGACAAAGTGGCACTTTACGCTAACATACTTAATAAAACAAATACAAAGGAGAAAGAGATTAGTGGACTAATGAGACTCGTGTCGCATTGCTAATGGTGCAAGTCATGATTATTTGAAAGTGGCCAAACAAAGTGGCATTAGAACTAGATATGGTCCACATGTTAATAATTAACAAGACTATGTTTTAAATTATTTAGGTAAGTCATAAGCCAAATTCACTTTTTTTATGCAACAAATAGTTTGTTCAAATTGCTCTCACTATGATGGAACAATTTGTGATCATGGTTGACCTTACGGTCGAGCATCCAATCTAGTGACATCAATTTGACCCAATTGCTTTCACAATAGTAAAGTGACTCACAAACAAGTCCCCCTATTGAGCAATATCAACTTGATTGCACAATCTATCTTAGTGGGGTAAAGATTTTGTGTTCTATTTGAAGAGTTATTTAGATTTGAAAATTTTTGGAATCTAAAGAGGAAACAACACATGGAAGAGTCCATGGGCCATGAGATTGACTTGTGAGAAAGCTATTAGTTGAAGGTGGAATCTTGAGAGGGATAAGATGCCCACCATGGCTACATCCTTAATTAACTTGAATGTTGTGTGTGTGGAGAGATGGATAAAGTATACTTTTGATGCCTTCTTTATTTTATTTTTTGACACTGAAATATAGGATAAAACTGCGTATAATATAGCTCTGGGATCCTATATTGGAGAGAGCTTCGGGCACCGAACTCTCTGTAATTTTTACCCTTTCTTTAGTGATCCATTTTGTGTCATGTTAGTTATGTTATGTAGATAAGTCATGAAAAATTCACAATCAACAATGGAGTATTGCTTTGTTGATAAAGAAAAAGGGCGTAGAAGTGAAGGTAGTAGAGGTGCATCCGGTCGGCCACGAAGATCCAAGGAGTTTATAAAGGACAACGAAGAACAAAGGAGTCGATAACAAAGGAGAGCGGAGGGCCCTAGAGGATGAGGAAGGAATCATGGACAAGGGCAAAGTGTCACTACCCAAGGACTGTTTTGTAACCACAGTTTGTGTACTTTGAACTGTTGAAGCTCACAAAGTACTTCAATGTTGGATTACCACTACAATCCACTTACCATGACAAATTCATGACACAGCCTAAATCAAGATATGAATTCAGCTTTAAAAAATAAGTTCAACAAATGGTTGACTTAGACAAGCTACTCATCTCTACAATCATACAACACCAAAGCAAAAAAGAATTCAAAATGAAGTCTTTAGAATGACAAAACCATGCATCTCTCTTCTGGATGATGATGTATGAAGACAAACTGAGACCAAAATCTGAGTGTACAAATGACAGTCAGACAATCTTCTTTTCTCAAGGTACAATTGATGCGCTAACAAAGTAATGAACTTCTATGATGATTTTCGTTAACCTGAGATTTCGCCTTCCTCTAAATCTTCAGCTTCGAAGAGATCATCAACAAAACTGAGGAAATCGTTACTTGTTTCTTCATCCTCTCCACTAAACTGAGCGTCGAAGCATAGAAAATCATCGGGATTTAGTTCCCCTATTAGGTCTGAACAAGCATCTTTGACTTCTTGCTCAAAATCAAATTTATCCTCCTCCAAACATCTGTTTGATGGTAGACCAGCCAAATGGGCGTTAGTGTCTTTGGTAGGAACTTCATGCTTCTCGCTAGGAAAAGGTTCTAAACTTTGGGCTACCAAGGCTGGCATATATTTATCTCCATTTGCAGATGCATTGCTACTTCTATCAATCTGAGTAGAATTGCAAGACTCATAAGTTTTGCAATGCATAAGATCCACGACTACCGTGTCTGAAGGCAGCTCACCTTCTTCGATTTCCTCTTCCCTAAAGGCAACACCCTTGGGGCTTGAGAGACAATTGGCAGAATCTGACTTTTCGTCTTTCTTTATAGATGACTTTGTCTTCTCCACCTCAAAATCATAACAATGAGAAGGAAGAAAAACATGTATCACCGGGAACTCAACAACCATGGTGTTCTGCAATTGTTGGCCGATAGGAGCCCTTATGTTCAATTGACAGTAAGGTGACTTGGTCCCCTGTCAAAATGTCGAGAAATAAGTAAATAGAGAAGATGTTAGATGTAACTTAGAAATTACCACTATTGATTACAATAGAACCTTAGCATTCTTTCGAATGAAAAGCTTCAAGTCATCCAAATTTATGCTGCGAAATGATTTCAGTTGATCACTCCATGGACTAGGTGCTAAATGTTTCTCAAGAATAGTGGACAAATTCACACGTTCATCAACACTGAAAAGAAGCATTAAATTTCAGTTTCTAAATTACAAGTACGACAAAACTAAAGGATAAGTCTCCAAGTGCAGCAATCATTCAAAATTATCTGAAAAGCAATAATTTGCACATATAACAACTAGGATATGTAGTAAATCAAACATCTTTTCATGAACAAGAACAACTACTGTGCCCAGCAATTATAGTATATGCATGTTAGAAACTTACTCATGGTCCATTAAGATAACATCTGTTGAATGAAACCTCCACTCCACAGTCCAATATATACAATCGTTCCTACCATAACAAGAAATTCATATATTAAGGCGGTAATTCAATAAACAGCAGCGATAGCCACTAACATATTATTCACTGAGACAAGAATTGAGAATCAAAATGCAAATATGGCAATCTAATTGTAGTTCCAAATAGGAGATAATTATTTGCACTGTAATTCAAACCTTGGGTGGTGTTTATATTTTATAGGAGAAGAAATTAAGAGAAACAAGAAAAAATCCATTGGTGGAAGTATTTAAACAACAGAAGCATAATCAAATTCAAAGATGAGATTTCAACATCTAATGCCTTTCTCTTTAGATTTTCACTCCAAAATTATAAGCAAGGAAAAAGATCTATATCAGTTCAAAATTTTGCTAAGATATATCAAAAGTTTCCGAAATCAAGATTGAACTGCACGTTAGTTGTTTCTCGTGCAATAACTCATGCGTGCTTAACATGAAACAGAAAACAAAATAAACAAGAAAAAAAACAGAAAAAGGATAAATTTGGTTTTCAGATAAAAGCTCGAAACCATTCTACTGTCAATCTGACCACTACTTTTCTAAGAAAAGATTACAACTTTGAATGCATATAATCTGCCAACCTCCGGTCGTAGCGAGACTGGTTTTTCTGTCTCATAGACATGCCCTGTGGAAGAACCAAAAGACGAGTCCTCCGGCGTTTAGCAGCATTCCGGAGCATATGCAGCCTCATCGGAAGCCGAAACCTGATATTGCTGCCGAACCCAGTAATCGTCCGATGAGCCGATTCCACCAGCCTCTTCGTCTCCTCTAACATGTCGTAATCTTTGCTCATCCAAAAGGCAAAAGAAGCGAGTTAGCGATCAAGGCAACGCCTTGACGAAACCCAGTGAAGAGATACTAACCAGATAGGAGGATACTGTCGTCGAACTGCGCAAGGGGGACGAATTCGGTCCGCTTCCGCTTTCCGGTACAGCTGGTGCGCTCCTTGTGGGATTTGACGCAGGGTAAGCTGCAGGTGAGGAGAGAGCAACCGGGGCAGCGGTACTTCCATGGATTTGTGCCGCACTCGTCGCAAAGAGAGGGCTTCTTCGTGCTGGAGTTCGAAGGGGAGTCGGACTCGGCCATGGCCGATACTCGACAGAAGGGAGAAGGTTTAGGACATCGGCGATCGACAGCCGAGTGAAGGGTTTTTATTGGTGAGGCAAGTGGCGGCGCTGGAACCCTTAATTTTATTTTTTGGAAATATTTGATTTAGCACCCTAAAGTTTACATATTTATTTTTCGAAAATACCTTTGCCTCACAATTTTTAAACTAAAATTATTTTATCTCAACTATTAATCCCGTTAATTCACTTAATAGGAAAATAAATTGACATTTTCTAACTCAAATAAAAATACATTTTCTTTAATATTAAAAAAAAAGGTGGATTCTGGTAGGACATCCAGGTTGTGACTCAGGCACCTGCGATTTAATCCTCAACTACGGCGTATTTGTAGAAATTTTTCTTCCAAATGAGGAGGGCAATCAAGGCTACGTGCACTTCCCAATTTACCCTCGTGGCAGATAGGAAATTTTCATGGGGCCGCGGTAGAACATCCGATTTACCCTGATGGCCCATCAGATGGGAAACTTTCATGAGATTGGGCCGATGCTGGGTCGGTCACTCCCAGAGATAGTCTGAGCTGGCCGTGCACTTTTCGATTTATCCTGATGGCCCATCGAATGGGAAACTTTCATAATACCGGATTGATCACCCCAGAAAATAGTCCATGGAACTAACGGGTGGGATTTATCATTTTTTTTTTTCAAAAAAGGTGTTATTTTTATTTTTTCCAATAAAATTAGTACGTTTAAAAAAAATCTTTGACATTTGAAAGACGCGTTGACTTTGGAAGATCTAGCGTTTGCGCTCGCCCTAAGCCCTAGCCTCCGCCGGCACCATTTCCCGGCGAAGAGATGGAGGACGAAGATTACGATTGCGGAAACACAGACCTTCTCTTCCTCTTCGATGGAGGAGGCGAAGGAGATACAGAACGAAATCGAGACGATGAAGTGCATGCAGACGACGAGGCTGCGGCATTAGGCGGCGAGGCGAGCGGCGAGGATGGCGAGCGTTGCTACCATCTGAGCTCCGTCCAATCTACGTTGGTCGTCCGCCAGCTCCGCTCACAGGGCCTCTCCTTCCAGCTCTGGCCCGCCGCCGCCTCCCTAGTGTCCCTCCTCGATCGCCGCCCCTCCGCGGTCCTCCTCCCCCTCGCTAATCCCTCCCCGATCCGCATCCTCGAGCTCGGATCCGGCACTGGCCTCGTCGGCATCGCCGCCGCTGCCATCCTCGGCGCCCGCGTCACCCTCACCGACCTGCCCCACGTCCTCCCCAACCTACGCTTCAACGCCGACGCCAACTCCCACGCCGTGGCTGCCCGAGGCGGTGCCATCGACGTGCGCCAGTTGCGGTGGGGGAGGACGAGGACTCGGCGGATTTTCTCCTCGACGGGAAGCCGGCGTTCGACGCCGTCCTAGCGTCGGACGTGGTCTACTACGAGCACCTGATCGACCCGCTGCTGCGCACCCTGCGGGCGTTGGTGAAGGGCGAGATTGCCTTCGTGATGGCGCACCTGAGGAGGTGGAAGAAGAGGGATGCCGTGTTCTTCCGCAAGGCCAGGAAGGTGTTCGACGTATTGTTGCTGCACACGGACCCGCCACTGCATGGAAAACGAGTCGGCGTCGCCATATACCGCTTCACTGAGAAGCCAACCATCAAAGACAACATTGCCAAATGAGCCAATATTTGGAAGCAAAATCACAAGGTCAGATTGAAAATTCTCTTCGAGTATTTTTTTTTTCCAGTATGTTTGTTTGGAATTGTGAATTAGTTGGAATATGTTAGAAACAAGAGAAAGACGGCAGATTTGTGAGGATCCATGGTTTCTGAGGAAGAAAAAAGGGATTTTGTTTTGATTGCCGACTACCAAATCCTTAGTTGCTAATGGTTTTTTCTTCCATCAAACATTGTTGGTAGCTGATTGTTTGATTCCACCACCAAACCTGGTGGCTGATTGCCCACTTCAGCTACCTTCAACTACCAAATCTCTATGTTGGACTAAACATTGCACTGTATCTTTTAGGCCACCACGAAAAGCAGTTTCAGCCGACTCTGTTATCAATTTCATACCCGTTCATTGTTTCACTACCAAATGGATTGGCGAAGTAATTTTGAACAAGGTTAATGGTATTTGTAGAATGTAAAGAACGGTTTGTATCTTCATCTGGAAGATGATAATCGCAAAAGAAGTTGAATAGGATTTGGCAAAAGTGCTTCCTTTCCTCAAGAGGAGCAAGTTTGCCTTAGCATCCTTAGAAGAATTCCTAGCAAACTACTTCCTGGCTGGATCTTCTAGTATTCATATCTAGGATGATCCTTGGATCGAGAGTATCCCATTAAGCTTGAGGTCTGCATTTTGCATGTAGAGTGGACGAAGATGTGCTGAGACAAATTTTGTGGAGAATACTGATGTATTCATTGGGTCTAGATAATTGAATCTGGAAGGTGGATAGGCATGAGAATCTCTCAGCTAGAAAGTCTTTATAATTTTCAAGATAAGAAAGTAGACAATTGATTAGTTGCAGATTGCGATACAATCTCAAAAACTCTAGTTTTCGTAAGAGTCAAGATCTTCTTGTGGAAGCTAGGCTAGGGTAATTTTTCTACTTAAAAGTAGGTGCAATAACTCAATTGTCCTGTCTGCAACAATGATTATGGTGATGCAAAAGATATCATGTTTGATTGTGTCTTTGATAAGGAATTCTGGATAATGTTAGTTTGTTTGATGAAGCGACAAACAGAAAGCATGACAACAAATTGTTACTGTGGGCTTTTAGCAAATTATGTTTGGATGATATGGAGATTGTTGTAATGAGTCAAAACATGAGGGGCAAGTACAATAGATAATGACAACGGTGAAGGTTATTATGGATGATTTAAACTATAACGTTGGGGCTTGTTTACTTGAGGGAAATGGAAAAGAAGAAAAAACTTTTGTTTTCTCAATTTTAGTTCAATCCAGAAGTGGACGGAAGAGTTAGAAACAATTAAACTCTTGGAAGCAGCAAGATCAAAGGTCCTTTTGACATGTTCTCTCATATTTCCTTCTTTCCTCTCTAGTAGACAAAATAAGGGAAAGTTTTCTCCTCCCTCTTATGTCGCCTCCTTTACGATTCCTCTCCTCAAGTAGACATGCCCAGTTCTTGGAACTAAAAAAAAGTAAAAAGTTTTAACTCTTATCCTTGCTGGTGCATGTTTACTGTGTTGTGATTCTTCCTCAAAGTTAGCCAGTGAAAGAGGATCAGCACCTTATGCTCCTCACCTATGTCTGCTAACTTTGGACAGCCAAAAAAGGGTCTAAAATGAACCAAAGATGTCTGTCTAAAGAAGCATTCAATAACTTCAGATTCATTTTTTTCCCCTTCAATCTGTTGGATTGGCTTATTGCTACATATTTTGAATTTAATAGCATTGCATTGTTCTACCTCTATATCTTCTCAAAGTCATCATGTAGTCATATTGATTTCCTAAATTTATTTTTTAGCTATTCTTTTTACGCAAGTCTTACTTCTTTAGCATCAGATATTAGAATGAGCAGTTCAGATGGCATGTAAAGTAGCTTAAATGAAAACAATATCCTGTTTCAGTCAAGATAATTCAAAACTACTTTATGCTAATCACTTTGCACAGAGGCTACTTTAGCAAATGCTGCTTTAGTTGTGTTGCTAAAAAAATTGTGTACAAGAATAGATCTGTTCACTTTCATCCCTGGTTAGAGTAACAATCAATATGTCATTGAAAGATGAACAGGAAGACTAGATAATTGATGTACAATCCTAGTCAATAAGCAATGAGTAGTTAGTTGTCTAGTTGTTGCCATTTTGTACTTCTGTGAAACTAGATTTTATAGGGAAGAGAACTAACTTCTGATACATGTTTAAGGGTAAGTGATGGAACCGATCCATGAGAATCGAAGTGGAAGAAGAAAGAAAACAAACAAGTCACCCAGATTTGCACTAACATAATTGAAATGGAGAAGAACCATGGAAACAAACAGAAGAAGAGATGGATGGAATGAGAACTTGATTTGATCAAATCAAGCACTCTTATGAGGCTGTCGACTCTTTCTCCTCCTCTTCCTCGGTTCATCCTTCTTGGCAGCAGCCGAGGAGGAAGAAACCTCTACTTTCTTCTGCTCTTGTTCTTCTTTCTTTTTCGTTTTCTTTTTCTTCCTCCTCCTCTTATTGGATTCTTCTGCACTTTCTTCTTCTTCTTCTTCCTCCTCGTCATCATGCTCTTCCTTCACAGCTTCTTCTTCTTCATCAACATCTTCTCCTGTGATCGCTTTGCGAGGTCTGCCTCTCTTTCGAGATGACTCCTCCCCTGCCATTTCCTTCTTACCTTTCTTCTTGCCCATGCCAGCAATTCAAGAATTCATTCACAAATCGAACATATACCTGAAATCAAATCAAGTGTCTAAAACCCAACAACAACAACAACAACACAAAACAATGACGAGATCTTCAAACCTTCAGGCTGCTTTCTTCTTTCTCTAGCTCACAACTTTACATCAACCACAACATTGATTTATATAAAAAGAGACCATGGCGAGGCAAATGTGGTCAAATAATGAAAAAAGGGAGACTTAAAAAGACAGTGGGGTCTCTCCATGTATTATATGTACAAACAGTAGATTGCTGAGGTTGCAGAGTCAAGTGGCATGGCAGAGGTTGCCACTTCAAAGGTTGAAACAGAAGAGGGTGAGTTTTTAATGTGCCAAAGGCAGGGGCTCACCTAGAGGAACCACATAGAAGGACCACATCACCTAACAGTTGGACGCGAGAAAAATTAGGACGAAGAGAGTCATCACTTGGCACGAGAAGAAAAATTTAGGACGAAGAGAGCCCCTCTGCCATGTAATTTCGCGTAAAGGCCTTCTTCAAGCTAGTTTAAAACCTCACAAAACCCCTCGACCATGAACAATTGAAGAATTGGCACTTCTACACAATCATTCTCTAATGAATTCTACATCCACATCCCTCCTTTTCTTTGGTGATTGGATTAGCAACTCGTGGGATGCTTCGGCAATCATCGTTCAAACTTTTCTTTCCGATTCGACCTCGGTTTAGTAGAAGGATGACTAAATGGAGTTGCTTAAAGTAGGAATGAGTTGGTGGATAAGCTTTGTATCTCTTTGGCTTCATTTCTACTCCACAAGGATTGATGGAAGAAGGGGGGAAATTAGGAAGGGGAAAGTGTGTGACAATCATAATGAATAGAACATGGAATCCAGGTCGAGGCCTAGATTTATGGGAGGGGCTTGAGATGATGTGGTCAAAGATCTTCGTTGGATTTTTGCGCCGTCCATTTCCTCCTCCCTCCCACTTGCTCTCATTTTGTCTCCCTACCACTGTCCTCTTCACCATCAACTCCTATAGCAACTAGGGTTTGATCAGCAACTAGGGTTTGATCTTTGATGGGGTCGGTCATTCAATAACCTAGACGAATACCAGGGCGATTGAAAGTAGGCGCCAACGCATCGTATTGGATAACCAAGTTGTGGGACCCAAGGTCGGGCCCGAGTGATCAACCTATTGAATCAAATCAAAGTGGAGGGACCTTAAGTCAGATCAAAGTTGGATCCTATTCCAAAAAAAAAAAAACAAAGGTGATAATCTTCACCCTAGGGTTTCTCTGGGACCGTCCAATACGATATGGAAGAGAGGTAAATTACGAGAATTTCGTTCAACACAGTAGTAGCCTTTTGCATGGAGTCGGGTGACCCGTGAGGCATTTCACATGATCTATTGAATCAAAGTTGGATCATACGGGGGATTGAAGGTGGCATCACTGTAAATTTAGACGTCAACACATTAAATTGAAAGTCGAACCCTATAGATTGATCCATTGAATCGTATCCAAAGTCGGATCCAAGGGGAATTGAAGGTGGTCCCACCTTAATCTAGACACGAGGGATTGAAGTTGGCTCCACTTCTAATCTAGACATCAATACCAAATTAGCTCTCACAGTGTAGTCGAGTTGGTACTCAGATGATAGATTTATAACAATTGAACAATATTTAAATTTTTACGGACATCATCACCTTTCACCACAATCAATACCTCAAATTGGATCCAATTTTGGAGTCATAACAACAATTTAAAATCGTTGTATATTTTCGTTGTCTTTGAGAGGTTGATTGGAGACAACGACAACAGTTTTTGGAGGATACAACAACGGTTTTAAAACTGTTGTCTATGTCCGCCTACAACAACGATTTTTGAAGACTACGACAACAGTTTGAAAACCGTTGTCTATTTACAGTTTCAACAACGGTTTTGGAAGCTATAACAACAATTTAAAATCGATGTCTATTCGCGCTTTCAACAACGGTTTTGAAAGCTATAATAACAATTTAAAACCGTTGATTGGAGACTACGACAACGGTTTTTGAGGAAACAACAACGGTTTTAAAATCGTTGTCTATGTCCGCTATTTTGGATGATAACAACGGTTTTTGAAGACTACGACAATGGTTTGAAAACCGTTGTCTATGTGTGACGACAACAACGGTTTTGAAGCTACAACAACGGTTTTAAAACTGTTGTATATTTTTATTTTTTTCATTCCCTCATTTATGTTTTATAAAATTATTTTAATTAAATGTTTTATAAATATTTACATTAATAAATAAATAAATAAATAATATAAGTTTATTATATTAATTCATTATGTTAATTATACGTTATACGTTAATTAATAATCATACGTTTTATTACAAATAAATAATATAAATCATTTATGTTTTACAAATTAATAAATAAATAAATAATTCATTATAAATTTTATTACATTAATTATACGTTTTACGTTAATTATATTTACATTATTTTAATTCATTGTTACTTACATTTAATTAACCCTAACACATCCGTCTCCTACCCCTTCCGCACCGTAGCCGTCCGTACCGCTCTGCTCCTTCTCCCGCCGCGCAACCTTCCGCACCGCTCTACTCCTTTTTCCGCACCGCACCGCAGCACCACTCTGCTCCTTCCGCACCGCAGCCTTCCGCACCGCAGCACCGCTCTGCTCAAAAGGTCCGACGAAGAGAAGCAGACGGCTCCGAAGATAAGCAGACTGCTTCACCACCGCCGCCTTTCCTTCCCTCATCACAACAACAAACTTCTTCCCTCATCACGCCGCCTCCTCTGCTTCCAAGCATTCGGCAGAACTGGCTTCACCACCACTTCCAGTATTTACCTTTTTTTTTTTTGCTTAAGAAGTATGAGGCATTAGTTTCATATTCCATTTGATAAGGATGATTTGAACGATTTGGAGTCATCTCCTTCACTCTGGTTGCTGCAACTGTCACTTTGGTGAGCTATGTTGCTTAACTAATGACATTTTTATGAAGGCTCTTGGTTAAGTAAGTATTCTATTGCTTTCCATTTTCAGTTCCAGACTCTTGGTTAAGTTCACCACCCAATCTTTTATAATATGGATTTAATCCTAATTCACAATGCTATTTGTGGCAATACATTGTTCTGGATCAATGTGCAGATGAGCAGTCATGTGCTAAGGATCAGGGAATCAGAAACGACATAGTAGTATAATAGATCATGATGATTCTGATATATGTGCATTTGAAAGGTAAGCCCACTCTTGGATTTCCAAGCTGGCTCATGATATACAACAGAGTTAGTGAACTTGAATTTTATGCCTCTTTAGCATTTGGGGTTTTCAATGTGTTCCTTGTCTTAGCTTTATGGAAAGAGTCTTAGTTGGAAATTGGAAGAAAAAGTCGGAGCAAGATTATGGAATCTTTTCTGCTCTTAGAGAATATAATATTCATAGGAGATGCTAGTGAGTAGTGTATTCTAGTGGTGAAGATTATACTTTAAAGTTGTTGAAGGTAGAAAAATTAAGTCAAGGTTTGGACAGATATCTAGATCTAAGCTTGTTTAAATTATAACTCATTTTCATTCAATGAATTTGTAAAATGTTCTACCAAAGATCAACAAGTCTCAGTAATATTGGGTGTTAATATTTCATCTTTTTCTCTTCTCGATTTGTGAGATTTTAATATCTTCAATGTTCTAATCGTTTTTCAGGAAGGTTTTGCATTTGCCCATTGCACAACCTGCAAGGCTCCTTACCATTTGAGGGTGTGTGATCATGCCAACAGGAGATGGAGAATCTTCAAGTTTCAGTTCTTTGTTACCAGGGATGTAGTTCTAATTTTTGCAGTTGTTCAACTTGTAAGTTTTATAATCCATTTAAAAATTCAATACCTCTCTTGTCACTAATGCATATCTTGTCTGTATTTTTAACAGATAATATCTTTGTTGGCATATCTTGTCTATTTGATTGATAGTTGTGCAAAGTTTTGGTTGCGATTGACTTGGGGTTTTGATGGAGAAATAAGCTTCTACTATCTATGTGGTACAGAGCTATACTTTAAGAGTGCTTAACGGTTTTATTTGTTCATTCAACTAGAATTATGCTGATGTCTCTCTATTTTATGCCATGTCATTTGTCAGTTTACATCCCCATATCTCATTTTATATCTGCTTATCTTCTATATATTCTTTTGGAAATAATCAAGTTTTTGTATCTTGCTTCTTGTTATCCATGACTTAAAGACTGTATTATGCATCCAGCTTCTTGTTAAATCTGTCTCTTTTGCTGCCAACCAAGGTTTAGTTCCTTTTCAAGATATCTATTTTCTTTTGATCTTACTATTATACATATGTTTTTATGCAAATCTTTCAAGATATATATATGTTCTTGTTCTGCATCTGGACAATTAGCACGAGATATAGACCAATTCTCTTTAAACAAGCCAGTGGTGTTATCCATGACTTAAAAAACCATTGAAACGCCTACTAGATTCTTATTTCTATTACTTTTTTAAGGAACTGATTTTTCTAGCCTTATCAGTTAATGAGAATGTACCTAATATTATGTGTTTCCATTGCAGTGCTGTAAAAAACACAGTTATGATGATTCAGATGAGGACGAAGAGGATGATGATGAACAAGATGGCGAAGACCAGGAAGAGGACGATGGGGCTGAAGGTGATCCTTCTGAGGATGAAAACGCTGAGGGAATGTGTAATATGTTGCAAGAAGAATATTTGTGTTAGTTACTTTTGGTTATTTGTAAATATTGAGGTGATTAAATATATTGGTGCTTTTCTATTTGTGATTTGTTTGGTGAATTTATAATATTATGATAATTTTGTATTCTTGCTTGATCATAATTGACAAACAACATAAAAAAATAAGTGTTATTACAACAGTTTTAAATTCAATGACATCGGTTTGGAAGCGTTGTCGTTAAGTGATATTACATCGGTCGAAAACCGTTGTTAAAATTGATGTTAAACATATATTACATCGGTTTTACACCGTTGCAAAACCGATGTCGTTGTGATATTACATCGGTCGAAAACCGTTGTTAAAATTGATGTTAAACATATATTACATCGGTTTTACACCGTTGCAAAACCGATGTCGTTGAGTGATATTACATCGGTTTTACATCGGTTACAAACCGATGTCGTTGAGTTGTATTACATCGGTTACAAACCGATGTCTAAAATGTCAGACCTTTTACAACGCCTTCATAGACATCAGTCG
The DNA here is from genome assembly GCF_044706935.1 of Curcuma longa. Classification (NCBI taxonomy): domain Eukaryota; kingdom Viridiplantae; phylum Streptophyta; class Magnoliopsida; order Zingiberales; family Zingiberaceae; genus Curcuma; species Curcuma longa. The sequence continues at coordinate 2,629,310 of NC_133866.1, forward strand.
ATTTTCTCATAGACATCGGTTTTCCACCGATGAAAGTCTAATGACTGTTTTTGTTGTAGTGAGGGCGAGTGGAGGTTGATAGTCTGCTTTTGAGTACCGTTTCCCAGCCAGCCGGTTTACCTTTTAAAGAAAAATTGACAATTGACATTATTTACCAGAAATTGAAAGAAATCGAAGAAGGAAGACATGGAACATAAGATTGGAACAGAAGTATTTCTGTCCAAACATAAATAGAACAAGAGAATGGAACTACGAAGAAGAGTCGGCCGACGAAGGCACGGGGGCGCCTTTTTCTCGCGGGGAATGGACGCCGACGGCTCGCAGAGATTGTGTGGCGGCGGCGCAGCGTCTAGTACGGGCTAGGGAAGGTAGGGACCTTCGAAGATGAGTCTGTTGACGAATCCAGGGGGCGGCGCCTTCTCGCGCCAAATGGACACCGACGGCTCGCCGAGATTGTGTGGCGGCGGCGTCTTCTCGTGGCGTCTGGTACCGGCTAGGGAAGGTAGGGATCCAATCGCGATTTTCGCCCAACGCCCTGGAGCTAATGAAGATTCAGCCGCACGATTTTGGATTTTGGGATTTTGGAAAACGCGGGATGAAAGTTTGTTTATTGCTAGCGCCACGCTGTCCACGGAGATGCACAGTGAAACTTCTCGCCACGTCAGATGTCGCGGACGGCTCGCGCAAAACAGTTGGCGTCTTCTCGTGGCGTCTGGTACCGGCTAGGGAAGGTAGGGATCCAATTGCGATTTTCGCCCGACGCCCTGGAGCTAATGAAGATTCAGCCGCGCGATTTGGATTTTGGGATTTTGGAAAACGCGGGATGAAATTTTGTTTATTGCTAGCGCCACGCTGTCCACGGAGATGCACAGTGAAACTTCTCGCCACGTCAGATGTCGCGGACGGCTCGCGCAAAACAGTTGCGCAGTATATCATATCTGTATATATATATATATATATAGATTTGATATACTGCGCGACAAAAAAAAACGCGATCCCGTGCGCGATCGATCCACGCCGTCCACGCCCGATCGCGATCAACCGCAGCTGTTCAAAAATCGCGATTGCACAGTGTTTCTCCTCGGACGTTCGCCGCTTTCCGGCGTCCGTTTATCGCCGTCCGACCACCGATGGCCGCCGGACCGGACCCGTTGGAACCGCAACTCACCGGCGGTCCGGCGGGTGCCGGAGTCCGGTCTCGATTCGGCCGGAATTCGGCCAGATTCCGGCCGAATCGGGGCCGGACTCCGGCGAAATCGGCCACCAGCGCGTCTGCTGTGTTTCGGCCGGAATCCGGTGCCGATGTGTGCGCCGTCGAGTCGCGCTTCCAACGAGCCCGGGATGGTGGCCAGCGGCGACCGGACGACGAAGAACGACGGCGATGAACGCGGGGAGGTCGGGCGGTCGCGTACGGGAGTCGGGTTTTTTCGTCGCGCGGGATATCAGATATATATATATATATATATATATATATATATATATATATATATATATATATATATATATGAGTTCGTCTACGCTGAGCACCCATTCCTACGCACCCGTGAGCACCGACCGCCGACCTCCACGCGCTTCCGCCGTCCGTTCATCGCCGTCCGACCACCGATCACTGCCGGACCGGACCCGTTGGAACCGCAACTCGCCGGCGCACATTCCGGCATCGAATTCCGGCCGGATTGGGCCGAAACCCGGCCGGAATTCCGGCCGAAACAAGGCAACAGTGCCTGGCGCCACTGTCGGCCGGCATTCGGCCGGATTCCGGCCAAATCACGGCCGGAGACCGGCCGCGGTCGACGCGCCGGCGCCGGGCGCGTCGACCGCGGCCGGTCTCCGGCCGTGATTTGGCCGGAATCCGGCCGATTTCGACCGGAATCGGACAACAGTGTCTGTTGGCCGATTCCGGCCGAAATCCGGCCGGATTCCGGCCAAATCGCGGCCGGAATCCAGCCACCGCCGGACCGCCGGCGAGTTGCGGTTCCAACGGGCCCGGTCCAGCGGCCGACGGTGGTCGGACGGCGATGAACGGGCGGCGAGAAGCGGCGGAGGTCCGAGGAGAAACACTGTGCAAGGGACGGCTGAGATTGAACGCGCGATCGGATGAACGGTCGGGATTCCGGTGCTCACGGGTGCTCAGGACGACGGTGCTCAGGATAGCCGTTTCGATATATATATATATATATATATATATATATATATATATATATATATATATATATATTCTCGTCGTCCATCTTTTATTTTGTCTTTAAACTTTTCAATTTTAGACTCAAGTTCTCAAATGTTATTTGCACATTTGTTTTGATCATGCAAATTGATTCAATTGTGCCATTTACTTTGTCTATTGACATTCCTAACTCATTTGATCTACTAGACACTTTTTTGTTTATTAGTTTTATTTAGCCTAGTGATTAACATGGACCAACAGCCTTCTCACTTGATGTGTTCAACCTACCCGTTTGGATTGATTGACTTAGTTAGGTCATCAAACCTACTCGATATAAATTAAATTGATCGATTCACCTAGTATGTTACATTCATTAGTTCATCAAATTAGCTCCTGAAGACTTTAGTGCAATGGTTCGACACTCCAACGGTTAATTAAGCATTTTAGATTTGATTCTCAATTACTACGCGTTGTGAGTATTTTTCTTCACTGAGAATGTGAGATGACAAATCTAAGAGGTTAGTCGATTTTGGATGGACAATCATGAGCAACTTCCTAATTTATTTGGTGGGAAAAAACTCAACAACTTCTTAGAGTTTTTTTTTTCAACAAAAAGTAGAGTATGTCATTTCAGTGGTCCTACGACCATTTATGAGGAGGTAAATTGAAAAGTTGTATTTGACTATTACAAGAAGGACATTACCGCAGCTTCGTCAAAATTCAATCTTTATCTATTTTAGTAAATTTAATTCATAATAATTAATTCAATTATATCTCAAAGATCCAGCTTAAATCACTTGATCAGATTAAAAGAATCCAGCTTAGCTAAGCTAGGCCCACGAGACGGAAGGTACATTGACCGCCCGCAGACTCACAGACTGCAAGTCGGAATGGTCCCCGGGCTCGTGCGATCAGCATGCGAGCACTACCCTCAGTCACGTGGCAGGTACCCAGATTTGCTGCTCCGCCAGCCGACAGCCACAACTGTCTGCAGTGCTGTCGTCGCATAATTCAAATAGCTACCTTTGTATTATTAAAATTCAAAGTTCCGTACTTTTCCCCCTACCAACTTATCAGTGTTTTTATAATTTAAGTTTTATAGCAATAAGTTATTAACTACTGAATTTTAATTTATAAATGACTTTAACTTTAAATTTTAATTGTGAGCAATTAATTAAGGTTATCTATATAATTTAGTATCTATATCAGCATTTTAAAATTTGATATATATTTCAATTATTTATTATAAACCTATTTCATTATATAATAGGAGTTAATATAATTACTAATTCGACAGTTAATGCTGTTTTTGGTAATACATGTTAGGCAATTGTCCTTATTATTATTTTTATAATCTCACTAACTTCCCTTTTCAATAATTAGCCATCTGATCTTTCTTTTTCTAAAATGTCTCTCAATTATTTCTGACGTACATTCAACAAATCGACTCTACAGGAAAAAGAAATATTAAAAATAACATATATCTAAAATAGAAATTATTGAGAGCATCCAACTTGATATTGGTAAATGTTATAACGTTCGATGTTACAATAATGAGTATTATAACACCGTTATATATTAATATTTAATTCTTTAAACGTAGTTAATATACATGTGGATGTATTTATTTATTTAATATAAAATAAAAATAAAAAAATAAATGGATGTGAATATGAGTTAATAAAAGGAAAATGTTAATATAATATATATGCGATATGTGGATCTTATTAGAAGTGATATATATTAACGTTTAAGTCAATACGGATGCCCTAAGAGAAACACACACTACAAAAATATCTTGAAATAGCAACGAAATTAACGACGAACTATAGTTCGATCGCTAAATTAGCGATCAGAATATTATTTTGATCGGTATATAGCGACGGACTTTAATGTGGTCACTATTTAGTAATCGAAATATGGTCCGATCGCTAAATTAATGACTGCAATATAGTTTGATAGTTAAATTAACGATTGAAATATTATATTAGTCGTTAATTTAGCGATTGAATTATAATTTGGTTGCTATATATATTTAGCCCTAAATCTCAAACATCGAATGACCAAACTATAGTTAGCGACCCAACCAAAGTTCAATCGTTAATATAGCGACTGAACTATGATTCAATCATTGTTTAGTGACTGAACTATGAGTCGATCGCTAAATCAATAATTGAACTTTAGTTTGGTTGCTAAACTTAACCTGAACTATATTTAGTGCTCGAACTTTGGTCTGGTCACTGACTTAGTGATCAAACATTGATTCGGTCACTAAAGTTTGCCCTAAAATCCCAAGACCCGACCCTGATGCATCCCTCCCCTCCCCCAACTCTAATTTCATGCCAAACCCCTCTGATCTCCAACATGATCTCCTCTCCGACCCTAGTAAGCATTCCTCTCCTCTCCCCTCTTGTCATTGCGTGGTCGGGCACAGGGTTGGCCATGGGACTGCCCGCGGGGCTGGTCGGGTGGGCGGTGACGGGGCCTACCTCAATATCAACCTAGGCCAATTGCGTGGTTGGTCGCAAGCTCGGCCTTGGTCAAACACGTGCATGGTTGCAAGCTCAGCCCTAGCCGGCCATAAGCTCGCCCTTAGTCAGGCGAGTGGTTGCCTGCGTGGACGTACGTGCATTCTTGGCTAGGAGGCTAGGTGCGCAAATAGTCTTTAGTCAAGTGGTGGACGACTATGAGCTCAGCCATGGCCTCAACACCTTGCTTGCGAGGTGGACCGATTGGAAGCTCAGTTAGGGGGCATAATGTGATGAACAAGAATTTTTTTTATATTTTTATATATAAGTAATTGATTAATAGATCTTTGTTTCATAATTAGCTCTAAGAGAATAAATGGTATATTAGAAATACATTCAGTTGATTCAAAGATTCAATCCACATCTCAATTATTTATATATGTAAATGTCACTTACAAGAAAATAAATTAACGAGAGATGTCTAATAGTGAAGAGCTAACAGAGTCTGACGATAAAGAATTAGAAACTGTTAATGTTAATTATTCAGATTATAATGATGATTAAATATTAAGGGTTGAAAACTATTATTATTATGGATATGCATACTTTTTACATATTGGATTGTATATGTATTAAAATATTATTTTACATATATAATCATGTCAGCTAGTGCACCAGTACACAGTGGTCAGATTATGTTGAGAATTGTTGGAGGTTGATATATACGTATTGATGTTATTAGAAATTCAAATTTATCTCTTCTTTTATATTTAAAAATGACACAATTTTTCATGCAATTTTATTTCCAATGGTTATAGTGTTGTTGCGTACATATTAAAAAATTTTAAAGAATGACAGTACGCTTCTAGTTCTACATGGAGGCATGTAGACCAAGATCTGAAAGAATTTTATTATTATAAATTTTTGATAAGTAATTTGAATATTATTGATACTGTCATAATGTTTTCGATAATATTGCAGAAAAAATATACATGGGAGACATACCATAAGGAAGAATTCAAAACAATATGGAATAATTATTGTCAGAAGTTGTACAAAGAAGAAAGAGAACAAATCCATCATATATGCCAAAAGAGATTTGGGATGCATGATAGAATATTTGGGCTATAAAAAAATAATTGCAAAATTCAACGAATGCTTAAAGCGATAGAAATGCTGAAGTCGGTAGTCCGAGCATGGAATCATTAAAGCATATGACTGGATCATGATATATTGCAAAACATGCAATAGATTTGGTGAGTTTGCAATAACTTTATTTAAAATTTTTATAATTGATAATATAGTTATTTTAATTATTTAAATATTTTGTCATTGTAAGCAAAACTTTACACAAACTCGGTACTTGTTGGGAGATATTTCACAATATCCACAAGAAAAAGGATAATACATTTGTGGATGTGAGATCAAAGGCTATAAATGTAAGAATATAAACGTTATTACCATCCACATTTTTAAACGACTACCTTTATTAATTATTTATTAATTTGACAAATTCAATAAAAGGATGTAACTAACTTTATTACCACATTATGGTGCTGATCTTTAAAAACTAACACCATAGTGTGTGATCAGAACCAACATTATGGTACTAGTTTATGAAGACCAACACTATAATCTATGCTAATTTTTCATTATTTATTAGATAATACTAATATATTTTTTATCAGGATAATGTGACTGATCGAGTTGCATAAGCGTCTCAGCCTATTATAGAGGGAAGGGACTTAGTGAGGTTATCGACTGAGAGTATAAATGATATATATTATAATATTATTGGTAGAAGTAAAAAGAACATCATCTACAACTTTGACTCTCATGCACGGGTTGCATATGATGATTGTTAATGCAATTGTGTCCATGAGCTATAGTTTTGGTAGAAGTAAAGTCCTTATCGATCAAAAAGTCAAATGTGAGGTAAATGAAGTCCAAGAAGGTCGATGATCAGATTCTTGGAAAGAGAAGAAAAATCAAGTGTATCATAGATCAAATACACGGGAGGTAATTTAGACGAATTCGATCGTTTAGAATAACCAAAAAACTCCCATTAGTCTATTGATCATGATATCCAGTTGACTAGAAGTGAATCATCAATCAACTGATACTGTTGTTCAGCCTTGATTCTACGTATCAGTCGACTGATTACCATATCAGTCGGATTGATTTGAAGATCGATTCGACTAATGAGGGATATTAGTCGACTGCTTTTGTTTCGAATGCAAACAGAAGAGGATCGATTTGATTGATAAGGGATATCAGTCAACTGGTTCTATTTCGGAAGCAAACAGAAGAGAATCTATTCGATTGATTCATTATATCAATCGACTGATTTTGTTTTGGAGGCAAACAAAGAGGATCGATTCGACTGATTCATTATATTAGTTGATTGATTCTGTTTTGAAAACAAATAGAAGAGAATCGATTCAATTGATTCATCATATCAATCGATTGATACTGTTTCAGAAGCAAACAGAAGAGAATCGATTTGACTAGTGACTCGATTATCCATATCAGTCGATTGGTATATAAATCGATTCGACTGATATTTGAAAATCGACAAAATCAAACATCATTTTAGAAGGTTTAAAAGTTGTTATTTGATTGCTGACCAAATCAGTTAACTTATTTGAGAAATCAGTCGACTAATCTTAAGAAAAGTTGAGCAGGTTTAAAGGGTGAAAGTTAGTCATTGTTTGGTAATGTTCATACCATTTTGCTCCAAGATTTCTTGCTCAAAGTGCTAAAGAAGTTATTTGATATTCAACTACATAACTTGAAGCAATCTCTAGAAGAAGAAGAAGCAAAACTCTCAAGATCATTGTAAAACTTCTCTTCTTCCTCTTTGTGTTGTCTATTTTTTTTTTCCAAACTATTGTAATCCTATTGTAAAAAGATTTGTTCACCTTCGAGGTTTGTCCAAGAAGGAGAAGATTTAGTGAAAGTGGTGAGCTTAGAGTGGATCCTTGGATTAGTTGCCTCAAGGAGGCGGATACCAAGTAAAATTATCCGAGTTAGTGTTGTGTGTGTGGTGTGGCTGGTTCGCTGAAAAGTTTCCGCTGCTCTAGTTCAAGACTAAACGATTTGAGCTATTCAACCCCTTCTAACTCACAAGGTCCTAACAATAGTATGATGACTCCTAGGGCCAGGGGTCGATCCAATTCTTCATCCACTAAAGTGCAAGAGTTGCGACTAGAAAATCAAGTATTGAGAGATCGAGTCACGACCTTGGAGCAGTCGAAGCAATCGATAGATGATCGGGCCAGGATGGCAGTAGAGCAGTCGAAGCGGTCGATGGATGATTTGGTCAGGACGACAATCAATTGGTGAATGCAAGAATTCTTTACTTGCTATTTAGTAACAAGTCCTTCTACTTTTCCAATGCCGCATGGTTTTGATTTACAAGAGACTAAGATTCAAACACTTTTGATAACTTAAAATTCTGAGGTGTGTTGACCTTCAAATTACTTTATTTATTTATCAATCATTAAACATTAAAATTGGTCCTATTAATCTTGATACAATATGCAATTCTAATTATATTATATATTTTTTCAGAAATAATATAGATATAACTTCAATACTTAAATCACTGTCGATAGTTATATATTCTTTTAAAACATGTTAAACTTATGATAGTGATTCAGTTTAACTTTGTGTATATTTATTAATAACCTATCATTTTCTATTGATGTAGGATTGGATGATGAAGCTATTTTATTTTTGAGGATGTTATGTTTGTGTCAATGATATGGTTTGTATCATAGATATAATTTGTATTAAAGTTTGAAAATGATTTGTATCGTGGATATTATTTTATGTATTGTTTGGATATTATTTGTGATATGTTTAGGGTTGTGCGGATGTTTGTATTTTATTGGTTTATCGTGTATTGTTTGTGATATGATTTATATATATTGTTTGGATATATTTTGATATAAATAGGTATACATTAGGAAAATAAGGTATGATGTTGAAAATTATAAAAGTCGTTAAATTAGCAACCAAATTGTAATTTCGATTGCTAATTTAGCAATCGAATTATAATATCGATCGCTAGGAACAAATTGTGTCGCTTTCTTTTGAATGAAAAAAAAAAATTCCATCTGCATATTAGTGACCGAACTTATAATTCGGTCGTTGATCATAACAATCAAAATTACTAGTTGGTTGTTAATTTTTACTATCAACATATATTTCGGTCACTATTTTTAACGACCATATTATATTCCGATTGTTATTATTAGCGACCGACATATAATTCTGTCGCTAATTAACAATCGAGTTTATAATTTAATAGCTAAATCAATTTGTGATGGAAAAATTTGCTATTTTATTTTTTCCGTTGCAAATAGATCATTAAATGGAACTAGCGATGGAATTATCCATGGCTAAATGTGAGTATTTTTTTTATGACATATACTAAAAGCATCTAATCTCGATTTATTATCAAGAGTGGAGAGGATCATAGTTTCATGAATTCAGTTTCAATAAATTATATAATTAACCAATAGTTGATTAATTATTAATTTATTACTCTCGTAATTATTTCATTATAAATTTGAGATTGAACTCTTAAATTCATAGAATAATTTTATAAAGAAACTGAGTAGTAGCTCATTGATATAATCATTATTTGAAACTTCAATCTTTCATACATGATTCACAATTGAAGCTACTGGTCAATCATATCTTTATTCCTTAAGTACTATTGATTCACTAGCAAACGATTAATTCACAATTTGATAAAAAATTAGAGCGCTCAAAATGTTCGATGTCATAACTCTAAAAGAATCAATTACTTTTATGGAAGTTATGAACTCTGTAATATATATTCCTAGTATAAATATTTCATCAGATGCCAACCATGAAGAGCAAAGTCCGACCTATAAAAAAAAACTCATCGATCCATAAGCAGAGTTTATCGTTACTTAGGATTAATATCGATTCTCATATGATTATCTAGTGATGTTGATTCGACTTTTCGTAGCGGAACTTAAACAAAGTTTCTAGAACAAACATTGATCATGCCTTATATAATCTTATTATATGCAACACCTCCAAATTAAAGTTTAACACATGATTAATTAAAGTTTAATCCGATAAGGTAATCACATACCCTTTAGCAAAAGATAAAATTCGTCATCCTAACGGCACCACACGGTCGGCCCCACTACCATCTATGATGAGGTAAATCAAGAAACTGTAATTGACTACGATGGAGAAGGACATTATCTTGGCTTCGTCGAGATTCGACTCTTGCACACTTCAATAAGTCTGCTCCGTCGTAACCAACTCAACTATGCATCGGAGGCCACATACTCTTCAATAAAAGGTGGAATCCGCCACCCCAACGGTCCCACACGGTCGGCCCCACGACCATATGTGAGGAGGTAAATCGAGAAGCTGCAGTTGGCCACGACGGAGGAGGGCATTGTCTCAGCAATTCGACCCTTGCCCACTTTAGCAACTCTACTCCGTTGTAATCAACTCAACTATGCCTACTTCAGCAACTCTGTTCCATCATAACCAACTCAACTATGCCCTAAGGCCCACATACTCTTCTGTAAAAGATTGAATCCGCCACCCCAGCGATCTCACGACCATATATGAGGAGGTAAATCGAGAAGTTGCAGTTGACCACGACGGAGGAGGGCATTGTCTCGGCTTCGCTGAGATTCAAACACTTGTTTATTTCTGTAACTCTGCTCCGTCGTAACCAATTCAGCTTCCGGAGCCCAGGTACTCAATGCTTATAAGTCTTGTTTGTGATTTCCCAATTAAAGACATTACTTTGATCTGATCACAAACTATATTTAGTATTTAAAATACATAATCTTAATACAAATGTATATAACCATTTATGTATTAAAATTATGATATCAGAGCAATTTTCAATAGATGTTCACTTTGCGCATCGTTAATATAAAAAAATTTATATTAATATAAACTCTTTGTAAAATATAAAAATATTCAGAATTTAAATGCCTATTTTTTTATTAATTCAGAAAAATATTACAATAATCTACTTTCTATAACACTACATCTAATAAAAAGAAGCCCGAGGAATTATATGATGAAATTGAGCGAAGAAGGTGACGGTAACTTACATAGTGTATCAATTATGGAGTGTCCGTCATAAAATGATATTTGAAGGTGTGTATACATCTTCTATTTGCATCATACATATGATTAAAGTGCAAGTGTATAAGAAATTATTTGTATTCTATCTTGATGTTCTGATGATATTTTAACAAAGGATATAGTAGGAGATGACACGAAATAGATATAACTAGCTGTAATGTAATGGTAACAAATCACGAGTTATCTTAAAGGTATTGATTTATAACAATACTGACTAAATTTGGTAAGATGCTTATTCCAATTTAATTAATGAATTTATATTTACTAATCTACCAATACCTAAATAATATCATAATATTTCTTAATCTAATGTCTTTTCATTTATACTTATATTATAACAATTATTTAGTTATAATTATATCAGTAATTTGAAAATTTTAGAAAAAAAAATCCAAAGACAATGTTGTTATCTGTAGCTATTGTAACGTGTAGTAATCATAGATATAACTGGAGCATATAGCTGCTAATTTGAGTTGGATTTGTCAGGTTGTTCTATCTCGTCAAACAATTTAAATTTTATCTATCTATTTTAAGATGAATTTAGATGGATTGATCCGTCTAAGCCCGCGATCCGCGTGGGTTGGCCCGCGGCGAGTTTGGATTGACTCGCGGATTGAAATTTTTTTTTATTTTAAAATTTAAAATTAAAATAGAAAACTTAATGGATTAGTGAGTTTGATCTGTCTAAATTATAACAATTATTTATCAAAATATTAATGATTTACAATAGATAAATCATTATCAAAATATTCTTTATCAATTTGATTAAAATTACTCAATTTGTTCAAAATCAGTAGGTCAAAATCACTTTAACATTATTATAACAATTATAGTCATAACTAATATAATAATATTAAAATATTTTTGATTAAATTAAAATAATTTTATTTTTTTTATTAAATTGATAAAAAATATTTTGATATAATATTACTCCATATATTACAATTTTAATAAATTAAAATAATTTTATTTTATATTTTGTAGATGAAAACATGATAAGATACCTTTTAATATATTTCTTTTGATTTATAATTTCACATTCTATTAAATGTAGAGGAAAGAAAAAACACAAGAAAAATTAAATATAAGTTTGAGTTTAAATGGTTAATCAATTATAAAGTTTAAATGGTTAATCAATTAAAAAAGTTAGTTTTAGGAATATGTATGTGCATCGTGTGGGTTAATAAATAGTTTTAAATCAATGTCAATCAACTATACGACGGTTGTGCGAAAATACAAAATAAAAAATATTATTATGCATATATTTGAAAATTCATTAACAAGTAATGACGATAGATTTAATAGTCATTATGATTTTGTTTTTCAGGTGTTAGATGGGCCTTGTGCTGCACTAGAAGGCCCATTAAGGGCCATCTTTGTTTCTTTAAGGTATGCCTTGATGGGCTCAACTATTTTCGAAGGCCTACACATTTCTGTCTCTGTTTTTGCCTTTCCCCATCGCGTGTCTCTCTCATTCGTCTCCATTTCCACCGCCGGCAGACTAACAGCCAGCAACCTTCTCCAGTTCCTTCCAAACCTTCTGAAAGAATATTTTCCCTATATGCGATATCCTCTGAATCATTCTCCAATATGCCATGCATATCCAATGCCATAAGACCGATCGACACCCGATGCTGGGGAGTAGGTGGAGCTGGCGGAGGCGGCACTGTCTGTCAATTCGTTGATTTAGATTTTGATGGAGGACCTTCACTTGGTACAGATTCAGAGCGGTGGAAGCGTGAAGGAGGAGGAGAGGGAAAGGAAGAAGGGGTCGGCTTACTCGTTGCTGCGGCAGATGGATTTAGAGAGCCGCTACGCCTCCTCCTCCGCGTCTTCTTCCAAAGTTGTTATCTTGGCCTGCGACGCCACGAGGGAGCACAACGAGGTCGAGATGCGCCTGACGGTGAACGCCATTCGCATGAGAGGCGACATCCTCTGCGGCCGAAACACCCTGATCGTCCTCGGCGTCCTCCACATGGTCACCAACCCCAGTGAGATTTCGTTCAAATTTCCCTCCGTTTGTTTTCTTCTTATGCCGCTTTGCAGCATCTTTCTACCTCTATTATTAGGGAAGATAGAAAAAATAGGGAAGAATTTAAGGAAAATATATTTACATGATCTTGTTTTCTTTGAGAGAAAATGAGTGACGGCTAGAAATTGGCTAAAATAGCATCCGATTTTATTCCCAACCGCCAGCACTGAGAAGAAAGTAACCTTTTTTCCTCCCTTCCCTAAATTCACCTACATACCCCTTCCCCTCCCTCAACTCTCACTCTCCTTTCTTTCAAAAGCTGCTTTGGTGTAGAAGTAGACTGGCATTGCATGGTATAAACATGGACTTTTTTGTTTTCCTCCCATTGCTTGGTATATACATGTAAACTGCAATTTCTACCACCACCGCCACTACTGCTCATAGTTAGCACCACTAGTATATTCTCCACTAGCGTCTCTGTTTACCATTGTTAATATGGCGCAGTTAACTATGCTCTACTCAATTTTTATGAGACAACTATGTAACATTGGTTAATTTTGGTAATGATAATATATTCACTTTGTCTTATAGTCATCATAAATTTTGGTGACCTATGTTCAAGCTTCTATGTGCTTTTGCTAACAAATCTGTTGTTGAATTAGCTCATGTTTCTCATGACTCAAGAATTTTCAGTTTAGACAAACATTCACTGTATCTGATTTCTGAAAAAAAAATCTAGGAAAATTGCTGTAATCAGTAGAATCAAATACTGATTGAATAATTGTTGATTGTATGAAATAATTGTGAATCATTGGCTTTATCATCTCCGAAGTCCAAACTACTTATCCATCATAAGTTTTGCTGGAATAATTGGTTCACATTGCGATATAATACCTATTATGCAACAAAGTGGAATGTATGAAAAATTACAACATGTTATTGTTATCTGATGTTTAAAATTTGATTTGATGGCCAATATAAGTACAGAAGAAGTGGAACTTGTAATTTTTCATGCTTTAGTGTGTATTATCTCATGATCATTTTATTCCTGGATCAGTGGGATATCAAACAAGAGCATGCACTGATTCATTTGGCGGGACAAGTTCTCGGGCTCTTCAAGAGGAAGTCTGGAGGAAGCTTGATAAATATGAAAGCATGCTTCAAGAAAGTGTTGAGAAATGCAAAAATGAAGCAGTAAGACTTTCCTTATCTGTTATGAGCTGATTTACTTTTATCTTTTTATTTATATGGCATTTGAGAAGATGAAGTTTCTGCGCTTCATTTATTTTCACATTCTAACTTTTCACTGTGATTGACTTTACATATTTATGCACTATTATTTCATTACCTACGAGTTCATAGATATGTCTTCATCTTTATATACTGGTACTAAATGAATTTACTAGCTAAGACATATCTTCATGCTGTATGTTATTGTTGTGCTAATTGATGGGAGCTTATATATCCTAAATTCATAGCTTCAAATGCAAAGATAAGCTTGAGGAAGTAAGGGCATGTTTGGTTCATGAAAAATTGAAAATACAATATAACACATATAACATAACATAAATATGATTTATGAGTACTATTGTATTACTAATTTATAATATAATAATATTATGATATTATAGGAATAGTATATCATTATATATTTAAAATAATTAAATATAGAAAATACAGGTCAAACTTAAATACAAAAATATTATAAACACTATATAAAATAATTTAATTGCATTGTATTATAATTTTATCTAAATTTTATTTAATATTACAATAATATAATTCTTTTACATAGCAAAATAAATTATATTCAATAATATTGTAATATAGGTAGTGTTTGTTTGTTTAAGTTTATAAAATACAGATAGATACATGAATAATATTATTTAATACTACAAAACCATAATAATTATATGTTTTTATTCAAAAATTTATATATTAAACTTTCTTGTTCTACATAAAATATAATATAATATGTAAAAATACTACAAAATAATATACTCTAATACAATTATATATTATCATATAATAGTAAATATACAATATGATAATTGCACTTACATTAAATAAAATTTATATTTATAACATTATATAAGATTTGTATATAATATTATAACTATATTATTAATACTTGTGGTGTCAAAACTGGCCTACCAAATTGGGAATAACTTGAGCCCAGTTAGCTTGTTTATTCATGCTAGGCCAAACACAACACGAACAATATTGGTTGTGCCAGGTAGGCACGGTGCTTGATGTCAATATGCCTAACACAAGCTTGGGCTTGGTTAGTTTGTTCTTGGGTTCTTTGAGTCATTTAATATTATAAAAACAAAAAATTAAATAATTTAAAAATCAAAAATAAAAAATTAGAAAATTTTAAAAATTTAGAAAATAAGGGAAAATAAATTAGGACAAATAAAAATAGGGAAATAATAAAAACAAAATATAAGAAAAAAAAGACAAATAGATAAATGAACTCTACAATTTTACTAATTAAAAATTTAATTTTTACATTGTTACATGTTTATAATATTATATATCACTTAACACAATACTTATAATGTAATATAATTTGAATATCAAATCTCATGTACATGCATATTTGTATCTCAAGAATCAAGTTTAGAGAAAAAATATTTATATTTAAAATTTTGCTACGTACATTCCTTTAAAAGGATTAATATATTAGAATAAATCTCCTAGACTAGGTCCATAAATCTCCTATATAAAGAGGGGTTTGTATCTCTTAATGAAATAAGATTTGATATTATTTCACGTTAACATGGTATCAGAGCAATTAGGGTTCTGTGCGCGATTTCTTTCTTCAGCGCCTCCCTCCCGATTCGGCGACAGAGCATTAGGGTTCGGCCGCCTTCGCCTCCCTGCCTTCGGTGCGCGAACTCCTCCCTCCCGGTTCGGCGCTGCTCCACCTCGAGATTCTGAGTTCTTCTCCAAGTTTGCATCGCGATTTGGGTTCTCGGCTTCCCGATCGCGATTTGGCCCCGTTCTTCTTCCTTCTTCTCCCGCCGCGACGCTGTTACTCCTCGCCTGTGGATTTCCTCGCTGTCTGCTTCGTCCAGGCCATCGCGACTTGAAATCCTTCGACCACCTGTTGGGATTGAGTCGTATGTGGAGGACATTGTGGGCTACATCGATGGTGGAGAAGGCAACATTATTGGCATCTACGGAATGGGTGGTGTCGGTAAAACCACTATGTTGAAGAGCATCCAGCTTCACTATTATAATCATAGAATATTTGATCGAGTCATTTGGGTTGTGGCCTCCCAAAACTGCCAATTGAAAAGGCTTCAGATGGATATTGCTAAAAGTCTAAAACTGCAGACATTGCAGGAGAATGACGATGAAATAACTTGTGGGGATAAGCTGTTTATGTACTTGAAGAACAAGAGCTGCTTGCTACTTCTTGATGACATTGGGAATATGTGGATCTTCAACTGTTGGGAATGGCACACTTGGCTACTGAGCGAGGCCAGCAGCAGCAACCACTCAAAGTCGTGGTGTTCACGACCCGCAGCGAGATAGTATGTGCACAAATGAAAGCAAAAAAGATGATCAAAGTCAAATGCCTGGATCCAAATCAAGCATGGCAACTCTTTGAGAAGAATAGCGATGAGGATGTTATTCAGCTCAAATGCTAGAATTAAGTTCATTGCTAAAGAACTTGTTAAAGAATGTGCAGGTCTTCCGCTCGCTCTTGTCACCATCGCCAAGGCCATGTCAGGGAAATGGTCTCGGGAAGCTTGGGAGGATGCTCTCCATCAAATAAGGGATAAACATGACTGGACAACCATCGGCCTTTCAAAAGATTTACCCTTCATGTATAAAGCCTTCAAGATGAGCTACGACAATTTAGAGAATGACTCCATAAGAGAATGTCTCTTGTGCTGTGCTTTGTGGCCTGAAAATTATGATATCCACAAATTTGATGAGTTGATACCGTGTTGGATTGGTTGCGGCATAATCAGTGAATTTGATTCAATCAATGAAGCTTTCCACAAAGGGTGCTACTATTTGGAAACTCTCATATCTGCGTCCTTGCTAGAGAACTCTAGACGGGAGAATTATTACAAAGTTGAACATGTAAAGATGCCTAACCCATTCCGAGACATGACACTGTTGATGGTCTCTAAGTTGGTGGGGAACAAAAGAGAATGGATTGTAAAAGCAGGAATGGAGTTGAGTGATTTGCCTAGCCAAGAAGAATGGCAAGATGTAGAGCGAGCATCATTCATGAGGAATCAGATTACTTCTTTACAAGAGTACGGAGCTTCCACTTTTCCAAAACTTTCTATGTTGATTCTCCATGAGAATGAGTTTCTGAAAACAATTCCTCCGAGTTTATTTGCAAGCATGCCTTGTTTAACATACTTGGATCTCAGTGGATGTGGTATAACAGAGCTTCCCAAGGAGATTTGTAGCTTAATTGAGCTTCAATATTTAAACTTGTCCTCCACTGATATTACAAGTCTGCCGTCCGAGTTTGGTTGCCTCAAAAAATTAGAGTACTTGCTCCTCAGGAATACTATAATTAAGACTGTACCCAAGGAGATAATATCCAATTTATCAATGCTCAAGTGGTTGGATATAGGAGGATATTTTCCTGTATGTGACTTGTGGTTGAATGAGCTGAAATGTTTCAAAGGACCTCACCAAATAAGTCTGGGAATTACTATTAATCCAGCTAACTTCAAAATATTGGACATGTTATCAAATGTCTCTGTATGGAACCTCACTGTGACTGGATTGGAAAGTTCAAAATTTCCAATTTACGATCTGAGCACTTTACAATGGAGTAGCACAATAAGTGACAACCTCGAGTGTCTAACTATTTTAGATGTCCCAGGAGACAAATTAATGATAAATGCAGGTGTGGATGGGGAATCAAGTTTCAGATGTTTGAAGACTCTCTACTTTAGAAGACTAGGAAAATTAGAAAAAATTTGGTTGAATGAAGTTGGGGGTTCAACAACCTTCGTGACCTATACATTTCTGATTGCTATATGTTGAAGGATGTTTCTTGGGTTCTGCAATTGCCTTGCCTTGATTTTCTACGCATATCAAATTGTTGGGAAATGGAGGAACTAATAAGTGATGATGGGAACTCCAATGCTAGCTTTGGCATCAAGATGTTGATTTTGTTTCAAATGAATAATCTGCATCGCATTTCACATCAACTACTCCATTTTCCCAACTTGGAGTACATAAATGTGTGTCATTGCCCAAGGCTCAAAAAATTACCTGAAATACGGAGCAGCAAACTAAAAGAGATTAGAGGTGATCAAATTTGGTGGAACAACTTGGAATGGGATGACAACAGCAGCAAGGATTCCCTCACCCCTTATTTTAGGTAACATCCATTTATGATATATATTTTCTTACCAAATTATTTATTATCTACTCTGTCTAGAAATGAACATTTAAAAATGATTAGTATGTTACAAAGTAGCCAAAATTGTATAATCTTACAGTTTGTATCCTCGACAGGAATCAAGTTCCCTAGCTCAATTATTGTGTCTGTTAACTACTTTAAAGACAAGTTGAATCTCTCGGCTCAGATTGATGACTAATTTCAAGAAGAAGCTTGGGTCTTTGGGGCATGAAGGTGTTTGCTATTCTATCTTCTTTTATTTAGTTCGTGGTGATGAGAGTGATTTATTTAGTTTTCAATAATAATTATGTGATGTTTGTGTTGTCATTCTTACTTTTGTATGAACCAACTTATTTTCTTCTGAACAAGTTTACATGTGTGGCACCAAATTAGTTGATTTCAACTATGAGATATCGACTCTTGTTGCAAGATTTGCTTAGATCCTGTAAATGATTGCAAGCCACAATATCTATAATGATTGCAAGCCACAATTTTATCTTGGCCACAATGCAGAAATGTAAGATCTCCGGCACGAACTTGGTCTTGCTCTACCGAGCCCGGCACGTACTCGGCTCAGGGACAGCAATCTTTAGGTGAGAAGCATCAATAGGCTTGCAGCATTCGAACAGAGGAGGAGAAATGTTGACCTCCCTCTCGATGCTCTCACATGAAGTCTTAACGCCGGACAGAAATTAGAGAGGGCATTTGTTTGGTACAATTACTTGCCCTTTTCCGATTGGAAGTGGTAGATTAATAGATTATAATTCAGACAAAAATCAAGTTTAATTCAATAGATAGATCTTCCTTCGCTATGAATTTAACTATGAGATGCCATCAAATAGCATGTTGGAAAAGTTCAAGTGGTGCATTTCCATCCTTTGGTTCACCGCACCCTGCTTGGCATCCACACGAAGCATTTGGTTTTTTTCCCCTTCAGGAGGAGCGTTCCAAGCTGACAATAGCATGTTGGACTTTGCATTAGGTAGGCAATTTCTAACGACAAAATAGCACAAGATGGACGGTTCCTTCCTGTTGAGATCGCTTCGTGGATCCGTCACCAACCACGCAACACCAAAGTTGTCCTCGTGAAGAAGAAGATGATGAGCTCCGGGACCTGCAAGCACCAACACAGTGAGAAGGAAGACTAGGGGTGTCCCTGGCTCACCCGCTCCGACGTCAAATTAGTCACTAAGGAAGAAGAAGAAGAAACTTGAAAAAAGAAGCGGGTTGAAGATGGTGAAATTGCGTACTTGTGCATGCAATATAAGGAAGTTATATAGACGAAGAGGGAAGAGAATTATATCAGCTTGTCTTATCGTAAATTAAGAAGAATATCTGTGCAGTGAGATTTTGTCAAATTCAGGAGACGTCTTTCGTTAATTAAGGAGAATTTTGTGCAGTAAGATCTTGTCAGAGGAGATGTCCTGATTGGGTATGGAAAGTATCTTGTCGCGATCATTACGGATGGAATGCCTCTCACTGTAATAGCTTCGCATCATTAGATTGTCATGTCTTATAACTTCTTGGCGACGGTGATGTGACTGTTTGACAGATTTGATTGCGATGTGACTAACTGAGAAATTTGACAGGCTAAGAGAGAGCACGACTTGAGTATAGGAGCAACAGACTTGGTGAGTCGTAGAACTTTGACTCTCGGTACCTTTGGTTCGGACAGGATGAGAAGCTGAATTGGGAGTTAGCCAGATCATGACAGTCAAATAAGATGGATTAGGGTCGAGTCCAAGTAGATGGGTGAATGGCTGAGTAGATGGGCGAGTGGTTGAATAGAGATTCCGAGTGAGTCGAATGGGATCCAACCGGTCAAGTCAACCATGATGGTCGAGTCTCCCTCTGCTTGTGCAACATGTCCGAACAAATCAACTTCCTTCTGTCTTACATGTCCTGACCTAAGACTAGTCTTTGCGGGCCGGATCATAACACCAATAACATAAAGACTTTTGTTCTTTTCTTTCTCCATTAGACGTGTAGCTGTGCAGCCTTTTGCAAAGCCCTCGGCAAACATGCCTCTTTTCTGGACTGCTGTATTCTTACTAGATCTTTGCTGTAATCATCCACAAGTCACCACTTTTCTCCGGCATGAACACAATTCAGAGTGAGAATCACCCGATAAGGTCCTAATGTCATCTAGGAGCAGCTCCCTCTCTCTTTCTCTTTTCTCAAGGTTAATTCCTGCCAATTCAACCTCTTCAACATTATCAGGAACCAATGTTGCTTGCGGCATCAAAGTTTTTACTGCTCTTGTGTGACCCATAATTAAGATCTGTTGATTCTAAACAAAACTATAGTCGTAACTCTCAGGACTGTCGTTGGAAAGATCAGATGCATAAACTTCGAGGCCAAGACCCTGAGCATCAGTCACCAAAGAAATATGGAGTTGCAAATTTTGATCGTCAGAATTAAGCAAATGACTTGATAGTAAGAAAGAACAATGAGAAAAGCCTTATAAGTTTGATTCGTGGAAGGTTCCTCATCGTCCGCATTTAAGAATTGAAAAATGAGCTTTGTCTTGGCCCGTCCGACCATCCCATTCATACGTTTTAGGAATTCTACTTCTGGACAAAATATATATATAAAATCAATAGGTATTTGCATTGACATCCAGATTGTCCCTTGAAAATGTTGAAAATAAATCAGATTTAATTTGCATGCATGAATGTTAAAGGTCTTTTTGGAGGATTCATGAATGACTCTTCAATGATGCATGTATGTCATTTAGGGTTATTTATTATTGGTTTATGTATTTGTATAGATTTGAAGAAAAAAGTTTTCCTCCATTATTGAGTGTTCTAGTTTTCCTCCATTCTTGAGTGTTCTAGTTTTTATGCTCTCCATTTTCTAACAAATTGGTATCAGAGCTTATCATTTTGTGTTTGGAGACAAAGCTTGAAGGAGATGTCACTTGGAACCCCATTTGCTGTTCCATTTCTCACCAAAGAAAATTATGATAATTGGTGCATAAGAATGAAGGCTTTGCTTGGAGCATATGAAGCTTGGGATCCTGTGGAGAATGGAGTTGATGAAAATGAGGCATCCGTCAAGAAGAAGGACCAAAAGGCGGTCACCCTCATCCATCAAAATTTGGATGAAAAGATGTTCGAGAAAGTTGCTGTGGCAAC
The DNA here is from genome assembly GCF_044706935.1 of Curcuma longa. NCBI lineage: Eukaryota > Viridiplantae > Streptophyta > Magnoliopsida > Zingiberales > Zingiberaceae > Curcuma > Curcuma longa. Next base: position 2,650,599 of record NC_133866.1, read on the forward strand.
TACATCCAAGCAAGCATGGGAAACTCTTCAAGCTTCATTTAAAGGTGTTGATAAAGTAAAGAAGGTACGTCTTCAAACATTGAGAGGAGAATTTGAATTTCTACGTATGAAGGATTCCGAATCTATTTCTAATTATTTCTCAAGAGTATTGGCTATTACAAATCAATTGAAAAGATATGGAGATAATATGAAGGATGTTCGAATTGTTAGGAAAATTTTGAGATCTTTGGATCCAAAATTTAATTATATCGTGGTTGCCATCGAAGAGTCTAAAGATATAGACACCATGACCGTTGATGAACTTGTTGGATCTTTATAAGCACACGAAGAAAGATTAATAAAATCGATTCAAGAATCGGTTGAACAAGCCTTGAAAGCAAAACTATCATTGAAGGACACAAACCAAGGTGTGTCCCAAAGGGGTCGCAAACGTGGAGGATCTCGAGGACAGGGCCAAGGTCGAGGCTATGGTCATGGAAGAGGTAGACGTGGTGACAAAAACTTCTCATATAATAATGAGACAAGTCAAAACTACAATCAAAGAAGAAATCATAGAAGGTGTAGAAGTCGTGGAGGTCATCAAATGAGATATGACAAATCTGAAATTGAGTGCTTTACTTGTCATCGTCTTGGCCACTATTCTAGGGAATGTAGAAATAACAAGGAAGAGACAACTAATTTTACGGAGAGCAATGATACAACTAATTTGCAAAACTGATCAAGATGAGAATGAGTGTACATGGTATCTTGATTCCGGCACAAGTAGTCACATTTGCGGAAGGAGAGATATGTTCGTGGAACTTGATGAATCAACCGATGGAGATATAACTTTTGGCGACTCTTCAAAAGTTCAAGTGAAAGGAAAAGGTACGATTTTGATTCTTGCAAAAGATGGAAGTCATCAATTAATTTCCAATGTGTTTTATGTGCCGGCCATGAAAAGTAACATTTTGAGTTTAGGCCAATTATTGGAAAAGAATTATGATATTCACTTAAAAGATAAATCTTTGACGTTGAAAGATGAAAGTGGCAAATTGCTTGCTAAGGTGCCCATGACAAAGAATCAAATGTTTTTGCTAAATATTTAAAGTGGTGTTCCTATGTGTTTGAAATCTTGTTTCAAAGATTTATCTTGGCTATGACACATGAGATTTGGGCATTTGAACTTCAATGGGCTGAAGATAATGAGCAATGGAAGAATGGTGAAAGGATTGCCCTCCATAAACCATCCTAATCAACTTTGTGAAAGAAGTCTTCTTGGAAAGCAAGCGAAAAAGAGTTTTCCAAAGGATTCTTTAACGAGGGCTCAACATCCATTGGAGCTGATACACTCGGATGTGTGCGGACCAATCAAGCCATCATCACTTGGTGAGAATAATTACTTTGTGCTTTTTATTGATGACTATTCTTGGAAAACTTTGTTGGGTTACAAGGGTGCAAACATAATCCCACATCTAAAGTACATGAAAAAGATCATGGGATTACAAGGATGGAAAGTATCTCCATTGGTATGAGGCCTTTTGAGGAGAGCCCAAGAATAAAGTCATGAGGGCTTAGGCCCAAAGTGGAAAATATCATACCATTGTGGAGATATTTTGATTCCATCGATTTTAACAAGTGGTATCAGAGCGATGTTGCTCTTCAACGGACTAACCGCCGGATAAGCCATATCCAGATCTAACCATGTGGTTTGAACCTTAAACAAAGGAAGTGGGTGCTCCCGTGTTTGAATCAAGAGGACCAGACACCAGGTGAAAAGTCCTAGTAGGTCGAGTAGACCGAGGGACAAAAAGTCCTAGTTGCGATTAGGTGGGAAGTCCTAGTAGGTCGGGTGGATCGAGGGGCAAAAAGTCCTAGTTGCAACTAGGTGGGAAGTCCTAGTAGGTCGGGTGGAACGAGGGGCAAAAAGTCCTAGCTGCGGCTAGGTGGGAAATCCTAGTAGGTCGGGTGGACCGAAAGACAAAAAGTCCTGATGGGCTGAGGATTCAGACATCAAAACGACGTTGAGGGGGGGCCTGTGGTCCTTTGTTTGAGGGGGGATTGTTGGGTTGAAAGGGTGCAAACATAGTCCCACATCTAAAGTACATGGAAAAGATCATGATATTAAAAGGATGGAAAGTATCTTCATTGGTATGAGATCTTTTGGGGAGAGCCCAAGAACAAAGCCATGAGGGCTTAGGCCCAAAGTGGACAATATCATACCATTGTAGAGATATTTTGATTCCATCGATTTTAACAAACTTGAGTATATTTTTCGAAGGCAAAATCATAGGTGTTCGGAATCTTCAAAAGGTTCAAATTAATGGTGGAGAAACAAAGTGGTTATCAAATCAAAGCTCTTTGATCTGATAGAGGTGGAGAATTCACCTCTAATGAATTCAAATTTTTTTTGTGAAGAAAATAACATTCATCGTCTCATGATGACTCCATACTCACAATAAGAAAATATAGCGATAGAGAGGAAGAACCAAGCTATTCTTAACATGGTGAGGAGTATGTTGAAAAGCAAGAACATGCCGAATAAATATTGGGCCAAAGCGGTCTCTTGTGCAGTATACTTGATGAATCGGTGTCACACTAAAAGTGTTCATGGTATGACGCCTCAAGAAGCTTGGAGTGGATACAAGCCAAGTGTTTCACACTTGAGGGTTTTTGATAGTATTGCCTACACGCATGTTCTTGATGAGAAAAGAACGAAGCTTGATGATAAAAGTACAAAGTATCTCTTCATCGGCTATAATCAAAGCTTGATGATAAAAGTGTAAAGGTTATCCACCGATGGCTCAACGCTCCCCCCAGTTTGTTGAGATATCTAGCAAATCAAAATATGAAACGAGTCACGTCTTACCATAACAGAATTTTCAATATAAATAAATTGAGATTGTATAAAAGTCATAATCAAGACACGAGAGAAAGTGATTTGAAAACATCAGAATGCCTAACATGGTCAACAATGAATAAACATAAATTTTAAATTTAAAAGAAACAATCAAAATATTAAGTAAACAAGAAACTTGCATTTCTTTTTTCCTTTGTGATTCTCGGTCTCGTCCAGGAAATGCAGACTTGGGAAAACCTACGAGCATCGTTGGCGAGCGACCGCCTCAAGAACGACCGAGGCCGCGAGCACTGCTCGCGGCGGCTGCATCGTGATCGGCGGTCAGGTGACTCGCAAGCTTCCGAGGTTGCGATGCTGCTCACTGGTGAAAAAATCTAATACAATCCCAAGATAGACTTATTCGAGAATATAATATGTTATTAGATTTGTTATTAATTTATATAAGATCATTAGATTTATTAATAATTATATTTTAATAGATTATTATATTTATTATATTTACTTGGTATTATTTTAGGATTATATATAGAGTCATTATGTAGTCTTTTGGGATAAGCAATAAAGCAATAAAGTAATGTCTTTTATTTAATCAATTCTATTGATTATTGGAGGTTGATCCCCTCGAAGTGATCATCTATCTCCGTTCTTATTTCTTTTTCTTTCATTTTTAGTGAGATAGGACATGTTCCTATCAAAATCTTGCAGATTAAGGGATAATGAAATTAGGGTTACCTGAAAAGGATTTTGGTTGCTGTTGGGAGGAGGGAAGGGAAAAATTAAAGTCAGACGCTTGCTATTAGAGGAGGGAAAAAATTAGGTTAGGAGAAAAAAAATTAATAAGGTTAATATATTTTAAAAATTAATTTATTTATACAAATAATAATGACATTTGTTAAAATTATAATCATAGATAGTCTAACATGATTTTTTAAAATTTTTTTTAATATCATTATAAAGTATTTATAATAATAATTTTAAAAAAATATCTATCAAAAAATATCACAATAATATTATATTCTAGTAGTACGAATTGGACTTTATCTCTTTTTTAAAATAAATTTATCCTGAGTAGCTTTCGAAATATGATAATTATCTTCCAATGACTTTTATCTTATGATAGCTAACATTATAAATCATAAAAAGTTTCAAATGAAAATGCTTCTTTAATTCTCTATAATACAAGTATGGAATGTTTGACCGTTAAAATGACGGATTTCACCTTTTGCTAAAGTATAGAATGCTTATGCTTGCACTTTGAATTGAATATACTATGTAAAAAGTTGGATGAGCCTCTTGATTCAATTAGATTTATCAATTAATCCAGCTTAAATTCAATGATATCACATCCTATGAACACATTGTCTCTTATGCTTGGGTACATTAGATTCATCCATTTTGAAGCTTGAATACTTTGTACTTTATGATCTACGAAAATTTCCAATGATTCCTCTCAATTCAATTAGATTTGATCAATCCAGCACAAATTCGATGATATCACATCCTATGAACACATTGTCTATTCACTTGGGTGCATTAGATTGATCTATTTTGAAGCTAATGACTCTAAAAGAGTACTTTGTCTTTTCATCTAAGCGAACCTAATTCATCCACCCTCTTGATTCTCAAATCACACCATGTCACTGATTTATACTAAGCCCACTTGATCCCATTTATTTTATGCAATAAGAAAAGATCCTCAAGCATGGTCCACTTGAGCCCATTAAGAAAAGATCCTCAAGCTCCATGCGATGATACATGTGTGCGAAGTGCACCTTAAGCACCCATTTGTGTGTGTGCGGTCTCGAAAGATCAAGGCATGGGTTGAGTTGAACCACCTAAATTTCAACAACACACAACATAATATAAGAAAAGTTTAATAACTTTTTTTTCGACGTGAGAGTTCATTTTAATAATTATTTTTTCATTCATCCAAAACTAATTTTGAAAAATTAAATACTCTAAAATTATTTAGGTGGATTTTACTTTTTTATCCATTTTTAAATTTATCAGACAAAACCTACTTATCAATTATTTTGACAGTTGATTGGAAGGATCATCCTTTGTCACTATAAGAATAATCACAAGTGATGAAAAATCTAAAGCGGTAGTTATTAGGCGTTAAATCATTGGGCCTTAAATGCTTTCGAATTTATTTTGATAGTCGATAAAAATTTTTCGTAGAATTGGATCAGTTACCTCTAGGATTATTCTAATCATACAATATACCTAGATTATCAAAGAAAGAATCATCACAAGTGGCTAATTACTAGGGTCATTGGCAATTGCTAGTCATGGCTAGAACGATGTTAGTTTGTCTTCGGGGCATAGTTGAGTTGGTTACGACAGAGCAGAGTTATAAAAGTGGACAAGGGTTCGAATCTTGACGAAGCCGAGATAATGCCCTTCTTCATCGTAGTCAACTGCACTTCTCGATTTACCTTCACAAATGATTATAGGACTAATCGTGTGGAGTCGCTGGATGGTGGATTTTTTTTTATTTTATTTTATTTTTTTTGCATAAGTAGAACGATGTTGGCTTAGTTGCTAGCTGCTGTTCACTGGCTATTGGTGCTCGTGATGATCAACTGGAATACGGCAGCAGTGTTGGAAGATGGTGATGGTGCTAGAAGATGGTCGACAGTCGTAGATGAATGCCGCTCAGTGTTCCTTCACAAAAGATTTGTAACTCTGGTAGCCTCACAATGAAGGGCAGGAGATCATAGCTTGGACTGAGACACCAGGATGCAAGGACAAAGCTGGACAACTAGCTAGAAGCCCAACAACTTTCATGAGTGCTGGTGTTCTGGTCCTAGAAGATCACTTGCTCTTGCTCTTGTACCTTCTCCACCTAGTCTCTACCATCTCCTCACGGTGATCCTCGAGATTCAATAATTAGGTACTTCCATGCACCATTTTTTATAATATGGTGAGAACCCATGCATGACGTCCCTGGAGTATAGTTGAGATATATATACCCTTCTCCGTCGTGCTAATTGTAATTTCTCGATTTATTTCCTCACATATAGTCATTGGACCGATTGTGTGAAACTACTAGGAGTGCCGGATTCCACCTTTGTTAAAGTGAGAACCATGCTATCTAGGATAAAATCTTCCCTTATTATTTTGGGATGATGTTTGATTTACAGCTTAAACCCTTTTGAGTTGTGTGGACTTACAGAAAAATCCAAAAGGTTTAAACCTTTGGTGAGCAATCACGTCTAGAAACGAGTTCAAGTAGTAATCTTCACATATCAACTAATTTAAATGCTAAGTTGTACATGAGAGTTGAGCCCATTGAGCTCCAGTGAATTTTCTGCTGCCGTTTGCCTAGTTAAACAAATCAAAAACAAGTTCCTCCAACAGTACATCATTTACCATCCCTTCAATTCCGTTTGCAATCAAATCCACATCGCAAACCAAGCGAAGCCATTCTTGGTCCAGGAGCTCGTTTCTATCACTGCAATCCAGTAATTTCCTTCCCTCGACTAGTGTTTGCCACACAGCTTTTGCAACGCTATTGCAGTCCAATGCCGGACGACATAGCTCTGATATGCAATGCACATTCTTGCATGATCTAGCAACCGTTTCTGTGAGGGTGCAACTTATAAGATCAAACAGTAGCCTTCTTTCGGATCTGACCATGACACAACTTTGTTGTACTTCTTCTCTAGTTTATCAAAGACATTTTGGTCCAAGGTATCCACTAGCTTGTTATCAACAATACCATGGAAACCTGATTCCTGAAGAGTGTCAAGCATGTATGCAAAGTCTCTATCATCATTGTCTATGAGTTCTTGATCCGTATCATGATCACCTCTCTCATTAGGTGGGACCTCGGCATTCTGAGTATATACATCTGCTGACTCCGACTTCAGAAGTTCAAGTTTCCTCCTAAGCTCTGAAATTCCATATCAAATATGAGAAGGTTTAGTATTAACTGAAGACATGAAAACAATGACAAGTTCGTTTGCTTGCCTTTGAGATCTGAACTTAATCTTTCAAAGCATCCTGAGCTATATGCTTCATCTTCAGATGGAGTCTCCAGAACAGAGACTGGGCTTGGCTGTTCATTTTCCTCCGTGCTTAGGGTATCTAATACACCTATATAAGGTTCAGAGGGAAGTGGCTCGAGTGGAAGATTGTCAATTGGAGTTTCCTGAGTTGATGCAGTTTTCATTTAAGTAACACAAAATGATGTTCTCGGTCTTGGTATTACAATGAAACCCAAAAAAAAAAAAAACCAAGTATAATATAACACAAATGACAAAAAACAATAACATAATCTACCTTTTAATGTATCAGTCTCTGAAGAGAACATATCTTATTATTGTAATTAAGTAAAACCCTTTATGATTCTGAATGTTTAAAGGTAAGAAACCAATGTTTAAAGGTAAATCATACTTTATGGAACTATATAATCAATTAAATGAGAATAATATGTGATAAATGGAATGGATCCTAGCAACACTAGGCATGTCTAAAAGTAGGCTTGTGTGATATGCTACAACTTGCTATCAAGTGATAGCTATAAAAGTAATTTGTGTGATTCTAATCTACAACCGGTTACCAATTGAAAGCCACGAAAGTAATTTCTCAAGGAAAAAAAATATATGTCAAAAAGTTTCATTTTGCTTCATCTTTTATATTGAAACAAGTGCGTCTAATTGTTATACACGAAAATCTCATTCTCATTAAAAGACGTGAATTCTGGCCATAGTAATCATCTCCATAAACAAATAATTTTCTTTGTAAATGCAAAAATAAAAAATTTTGCTGGAGAAATACAGTGACAGAAGAGAACCTGATTTGTTCCTGCATTTAGAATATGTCCAATCAAGCCTTCATTATCAAATGACAGTTCAAGTGCAGAGGTTGCTGGTTTCTCCTCCCATAACTCATCTCCAAGCTGAGGAATCGAAACACATCTTTTTTGTTGACTATCAGAGTTGGCACAATCCATGGGTGAAGGATGTGTTGTTGTTTTTTCCATGTGAATTCTCTTCCTTGATCCTTCTGTGCTCACATTAGTTGCTTGTTCAGGTAGCATGTTTTCCTTAGCAACCAAATGCTCTAGTTGAGATCGATGAGTTTGATTCTTTACGTTTCTAACTGACACAGTTTGTGGTTCAGTCATTTTGGCAACTAAAGAGATACAAGACGGTCTCTTTGTCACATCTTCAATTCTATCATTATTTGTGACAACATCTCGTTCTCTGTCATTTATTTCAGACGTGAATTGTACTTAACAAAGGGCTGTAGGCTCGCATATTGTACTCTGTCTTCACTGTCAATTCTAGAAAGAGTGTCTGTGCTTCCAGGTGCCTCATTGCTGTCAAAAAAATTTTCTGGAACAGTTTTGATGTTAGATGTATCCTCAGTAAACTTCACAGTCTTGTCATAAGATAGACCAAGGAGCTCACTTAGTGTGTGTGGGCTATGAGAACCATGCCCCTCATTCTGAAACTTCCTAGTGACCTTCCATCTTTCAGCCAGATGCCTTCGTGCCTCCCTGCTCACAGAAGATTCAGTTGAAGACAAAGGTGAAGAGTTGAAGTTGTCGATCCAAACCCTGAAGTTATCAGAAGATAAATAAGTTGCCTCTGACTCTCCATTCTCAGCAAAGGGCATCTTTTCAGATAGAGAATAATGTTTAATTCGACTGCTTCTAGTCTGCCTGGTCTTTCTTGTGTTTTCCTGGGTAATTTTAATTGAATCCTTCTGGCATGATAACTCAGTGTGGCATGATAACTTTTGTTTCCCTTCATTATGCATCTCTTGAATTCTAGAAGCAGCAATTTCACTGAACACTTTAAAGTTAAAATGGAAATCCTCGTCCGTAAATAAACTATCCTCTGCCAACTTTCTAGTCTTCCCTTTGTTTGGTCTTAGGATTACAATGCGAGCAGGACTTGCACAAGATTCACAGTTGCCTCTGTATTGTGATACTGATGACATATGCGGGTTGACAAATTTTGTCTTGACAGAGTTGAAAATTTCTTGTTGGGAATCAAAACACCAGTTTCGGATCCTTTCAGATTCAGGTGGTTTAAGCCAGCCTCCATTGCCCCAATTCTTAGCACTTTTAGATGCTTTTAATATCATAATCTTGTCCCCTTGAGATGTGGTTATTGCATTATCAGGCTCTCGAAAATGTTTCATGAATAGCAAATTGTGATCCTGGAGACGTTCTAGGAAGATATCCTTGCTTGAATCTAGGACATCAGGTACATGTTTAAACATTTCTGCATTGTCGAGCGCTTCACCAGTTGAAGGGTGCATTCTCCTGACATGATGATGGATCCTATGGCTATTAACATTGGATGTTTCTGTCACCTCAAAGACATCTTTGAAATCTAGATCCTCACTGCTGCTTCTCCTGTGTGGCTGATACTCCGAATGTGCAGAATTGCAGGAAATATCTCTCTCTGGTGCTCTCAGATGACAACGATCAATAGGTTTCTGTTGTCTCACTGAAGATGGAAGAGTATCCAGACCCATCAGCCTTGCAACCAAACTGGGAGAGTGGTGCTCCATCACTTTAGCTTTTGACACCTCGTGATCTAATATCTCCATTGCAAGATACTTGTTGGGTTTCATGGATGAGTTTTGCCGGAATCCAATGGTAGACTGTTGAGATTCAAGCATGCAAAAATGTGATTACAGGGCAACTATATTCCACAATAGAACCATAAGGTATAGTTGAAAACAAAAATACTTACCCTGTTTTCTTCTGATGGAAATCCAATGCCGCCAAAAGGATCAGATGAATCCCTTGAGGCATTTAGAAAATTTTGCAATTAAAATCTTCCTGAAAATCAAACAAGAAAATCCAGGCTTATGGATCGAAACCATCAGACATGAAAACCAGTGAATAAGGAGTTCCAGCAAAGAAACAGCAGTCTGCAGAATGGTTTAACCAAACGATTAAGTTTATCTCTTGACCTCCTTCTTCCATAAAAGAAGCACAGGATGCTTAAAAAGCAAACTTTACAAATTTGTTTATATAAAGCAATGAATTATCTGTCTCCAACTCAGATGGATTTACCAAACTAAGCTTCAGAAACAAGTAAGAGTTGCAATTTGGTGCAAAGGGAAGGCGGGTAAAAGAAGCAAAGACCTGACCAGAATATGATGAAATCGAAAAAGATAGTGCTTTTTTTAATGCGATTTGACGATTAGAAAACAGAGAAGCAGAGAAGCGTCCAAAGAAATGGATCTGAAAGACGATAGATATTTTTTTCAAGCAACATGGCCTCGAATCAGAGGAATCCAATGCCGTGCAAGCTGCCAATTGTAACCCTAATAAAATGAAGAGAGAGGAAGGGGAAGACGCACCTAATTGAGTGTCGGCTTCGCCGGCGTCGCGATCTGCTGCTCGAGCGGTGCTTGAATTCCCCTCGTCGGCTAAGGATCGGAAGCTGCTTCCGGCTTCCAGCAGAGGAGCTGGAGCGTCGTGGGGAAGAGCGAGCGAGCGAGCAAGAGGAATGTTGGCGTGCGATGCAACGTGCGACGTGCGTCGTGCGAACGAGAGTGTGGAAGTGGAGGAAGGGGACGAAGGAACAGGGAGTTGAGTTGGCGGCTGACGTAAGCAATACAATAAATGAGCCATCCTTCTGGTTCGACTCCGGATACCGGACCCCACAAGGCTTCAATTTCCTGGATCTAATTCAAATAATAAGAAATTGGTACAGAAATTAAAAAAAAAGAGAGAGAGAGAGAACTGATAACATTTATAATATAAAAAACTTTTAAATAAAAAATTTATTTAAATTAATCAATATATATATATATATATATAATATTATTAATTTAATAAAAATTATTTAAAATTCTTTAAAATCGATATTATTAATACTCACAACATATAATATAATGATAAATATACATAAGAATAAAATTTTAATATGGATGAATATTTTAATAAGGAGGAAGATTGTTTATTCTTAGAATTAATTAACAATATAAATATATATAGCAGTGGATAATCATACTGTATATATATAAATTTAATAAATCAAAATAAATTTAATTAATTTTATATAATTTTAATAAATTAATAAAAAAATTTTTTAATACAGTAATATCTAATATATATTAATTTTGATTAAATTTAAATAAATTTTCTCTATGATATAACAGCTACTTTTAATAGGTAGTATAATAGGTACAATTTGAAATATATATTTTTTGATGAAAAATATGTTAAAATATTATTTTATTTTATTTTTTTTAAAAAAAGAGCGTCCTTTAACGAAGGGTGTTTTTTTTTCTTTCTGTTTTTGCCCAAAAGATAAATAAAATGGAGATCTTTTCTTTTTATTTTTTTTTTGAATTTTAATTTTCTTTTTTTAGTTTATCAAATATCTTGAAAGTGAAAGGTATTTTGTGATGTCTAGAAAATTCAATATTTAAAATAATTGCGAATTTTGGTGATGTAATTTGCACGTGCATTCAGGACGAAAGCGAGTTCGCGCTTAAATACGCGACAACGACGCGTATCCAACCAGATCCCGCGTTTTTTCACCAACGCCATCCTTCTTGCTTTCCCATGGACGTCTTTGCGGCAGGGCCCACCTGCCACGTGAGTAAACGTGAGGTGGGACCCATTGTGAGACGCGGAGGATTATAAATCGAGTATCGTGATGGTTAATAAAATGTGTTTATTTATTATTTTTTCTGCTCTAAATTTATTTACTTATTTCCAAAAAAATATATCTGTAATTATTAAATTGAACGGCTGAGAACCAGATGCCACCGTTGGCCGTCAGTTTTTTAGTTACATATTTATTTATTTTTTGCTTTAAATTTTATCATGTGGGGCTCGTTATATAAGTATTGATTTTAAATATATTTTTAAATATATAATTGTTAGTGGAATCATGAGTCACTATTAATGAAGTTAGGAAAGAATTTAGTTAGGTTTATACTATCCTAAGTGGTGGATTTTGAAATATTAATTTTGATATGTTTACCAAAGAGTTTACATTTTGTTCATATTATTATTGCTAATGTAGTCTGTTAATTATTCAAGTGCAAGTATTTAACATTGACATTGTAGACACAATAGATGAAATTCAAATAAATAATGGTCAATTAGATATTTAATAGAAAAGAAAAATTCAGCAAATGTTAGTAGATAAAAAAATAAGTGGGTAGAGATTGAGTGAACATTTGATAGAAGAGAAGTCCACTATGTGTTGGTAAGTAAGGAAGTTCAAATTAAAAGGGGTTGGCGAACAAGGAAAATAAAAAATAAATCCTCTTGGTAGATGAGAAGTCTTGATAGATCACGATCAATCGAATAGCTAGCACATAAGAAGTACTAGAGCTAAGATCTCTTAGCATATGAGCATGAGAGAACTATGAGTGCTTATATCATGGGCATTGGAGATTATTTTAAAGTTTAAACCTTTAGAAAATTTCAAAATCTAAGTCATGAGGTTAAAAATTCAACTTTGAATCTAAACCTTCCCCTCAAATCCTTATTTTTCCTTTTTTAGCTTTCATTTCTCATTTTCATTAGAAAATCTGCTTTGAATACTTATCCAAGTATATTAGAGGGTCATAGATTGTTAAAATACCTAGAGATGAGTTGATCCAACTGAAATAATCCTAATTTAATCAAAACTCATTATAATAATTGATTATTGTTAGACATTAGTTGATTGATATAGACAATAATCGATTGGTAGTCTGAAGCAATCGATTTACTAGCTTGAAAAACTATAATTCAAATTCAGACTAAACTTTAAAAATACATAAGTAAGTCTATAATTTTTAAAAAATTATAAAATTTCATAGAAATTACTTATTGTAGGATCGATTAGGAGTGCTAGAGGGAGAGGTGAATAGCACTTCTTTGCATTTTCACTCTTTTATGAAAGAACTTGTGTAAATCAAAACTTGCAACCGAAAAGAACATAAGTGTACATAGTTGATTTTACATGGTTCACAGCCACAGACTGCTACTCTGAGGCCTATGATCAGTGATCATTTCGGACGAATAATCCACTAAAAAAACTTCCCTCTTACGAAAGGGAGTTTTATCGCTTTTATAAAATCAATTAGGATCAATAACACATATACTGTCCTAAAAACTTTAATTACAAAGGCAATAACTAAGAGTATAGATGTGCAGTAGTCAATGCATCTTCTCGGCGTTATGACGACATTTCGAATGAAAGATTTGCATGTAGGAGGTCGTCATTGAGGCGTATTCAGTTGTTTCTAGGGTTCCCCCTCGAGGCTGCTTATATGGACTGATCTAGGTGCCTAGAAGTTCTTCTGGGCGCCTCCACATCATAATGTCGATCAACTTTCGATGTTGACTCAATATTTTTCAGGCGCCTGGATGTTGATGTGGAGGTTGTCAGATCAACTTTGACTCCGCAATACCTTATCCAGATTCGGGCACCTGGAACCTTCCGGGCATTTGGAGGCTAAGGTGTCTTGACAACTAGAACTTTGCCACCTCACCTATCTTGTTGGCCCATTCCACTAACGTCTAGTCACCTGAAACCAATCTGGATGCCTGGACTGTTCGGTCACTTGAATCCAAATAAGGGCGCTCAGAATATAAAGTTTTAGTCTCTCCTTTCCTGCATTACAAGTCAGTCCAAAATTCAAAGTATAATAGGAAAGTAAACAGTTTTGCAAACTATTTGATCGTGACTTCAGATTTCTAATGAAATCCTAGGTCAGATCGACATCTACTATTCCCTTACTGGGAACGCATCTTCACCCACTCCACTCAAAAAAATTTACCTTGTGCCAACCAAGTCCTCCAGATTTATTGGATTTTTGCTCAGCCTTGATCCTTGGCCCTCAGGTCTTCCACTACTAGACGCTCGATCCTCCAAACTTACCTAGACTTTTGCCTAGTGCTCTTGATCCGCCAAGACTTTCTATCTAGTCCTCTTGACCAGGACTTCCTTGCCTAGTCCTCTAAACTAGGTCTTCCGCCTAATCTTCAAGATCAGGAATACCCTTTGCTTAGCCTCCAACTAGGGCATTGGTTGCTTAGTCGCAACCAGGACTTCCCCTGTGCTATCTACACATTCAGTTAAACTCATCAGATCACTTTACAAACTTAACTTGAACTCTTTGTCATTATCAAAACTTAAGTTCGATCATCTGGTGCTCTCTACACCAATACTTATGTTAAATATTCTTAGAGAAAAATAATTTTCTAAGAAAATATATCTTATTTTCAAAGAATGATATAAAATTAAAAATCTTTGAAAACGTTAATATTTTACTTTAACTTTCTATTAATGTAATCAATGGTGATTTCTATCAACAAATAGACTTCACCAATATTTTTTAAAGTAAATTTGAAATTATTTTTAAAATTAATTTTCAATCATGATTTATGGGCCAAATGCACATGACTTGATGACTTGCACAATAGCTTTTTCCATGATTAGTCATCACAAGATTCATTTGATTTTATGAAACCTAACTCAATTTGATGTATCAAATCAACATCTTGAACTTAGCTCAGCATCATAACATTTCACTTATCTTTAATATATCTCAATACACACAGAAGTCTTCCTATGGTTCTTTATGAGATGTAACATTATTTTTCTCTAAACTAAGAGATTATGCATCTCTATCTAGGCATTCTAAATTTGATCATCATACCTAAGATGTCAACTAAAGTAATTTGTCTTTAATCATAAATATTAAAATTTATACATGTAAATGAATATGACATACATCAAACATATAACTTTCAAAAAGAAATCTATCATAACTTAAATAATGTATGTATGATATAACATGACAATATCAAATAATATATTATCATAACAAGATAAATACATAATATAATTTATGACATGTGATATGACACACAAAGCATGACTAGCATAGAAATATATAGATTTTCAATCTAAGGTATCAACTAATCATTATGTCAAATATACAATTTGACATAGAGGCCTAATTTCCTTGAATGTGCCAAAAATCCTAAACTTGACACACTTTTGAATTATATCATAGAGGAGTAATCCTTGTCACAACAGATTCCCGTCACAAATTTGTGACGAATCTGTGGACCGTTCGATTTTAAAATAGAAGATTAAATTCAGGTCATCACAATCATCCATTCAATCTACGGTCTGGATTTAATCTTAACTTTAAAATCGAACGGTCCAGATTCCCGTCATAAAATTTGTGACGAGAATCTATTGTGACAAGTAGCTTTATTTTTATATCATATTGTGTTAATTTTGATCAACTTAATAACTCAATTCTTATTGACACGCTATAAAAATCTTCCAATATAATATTTAAATTTTTATTCTTGAGATATTATAATATCTTGAAAATATCCAAAAATATTAACTTTACTATGGTTGGGTTAACTACCTTTTCAATTTAGGTTGACGCACCCTATACTCATCTAGTGTAAAGAAATCACACTCTTATGAACCCAACACATATTAGAGCTCCTTAGGTACAGTAGGTATTCACTAGAGATAACCTCCATAGGTCCCTTCCTAATAACTTTCCCTAAGCTTCATAGAAGCCTTAGTAAGATATACTCTCTTCATGGTCAGCACTAGAGATGACCTCCCTTATGACCCTGACTTAACTCATAGACCTAGGGTTTGTTCCATAGTTATATGAAACTCTATGGTATGAGGTCATGCTTTCCTTGGACTTAGATTTGTATTTCAAACCTTTCTTGTCTTTGGATGACTCTTGTCTTACTAAACCTAGATCTTGTTATTTTGACCCTTTAAACCTATTTTTCATTTTTCTAAGGATTTTCTCCAAATGATCAAGTCTTGACCTCAAGACTTGGTTCTCAACCTCTAAATCCATGATTTTTTATTTTTCATATTTTCCTTATCATTTTTCTTCTTAAGCATGTGTCTAGTCTTCTCTAGATTAATTTCCATCTTCCTATCCTTAGGTAGAATAGTTTTAGCATGATATGATCTAAAGTCCAATAAAAAGTTGACAAGAGGAAAGTCCAAGTGGATCAAAGTTGATTGGACACTTAGAACGAGACTGAATGTCCAAGTGGGAATGGTTGACCAGACACTTAGTGATGAGAGAAGTCTCAGCAGGTCACGGATGACTGGATGTTGGACAGAGGAAGTCCTAACAGGTCAAGGTTGACTAGATGTTAGGCAACGGAAAGTCCTAGTAAATTACAGATTACTGGATGTTAGGCAAAGAAAGTCCTGATAAGTTGAGGTCAATCTGATATCAAGTAAGAAGCGAATTCAACCTTGAAAAGATTGAAATTAGGGTTAACAATCAATTGGTGAGGTTCGCAAATCAATTAGCAAACCCTAAAAGTAGAATTCTGACTTTGTTGGAAACCAGCAATTGATTGGTGTCAAGCAATCGATTGTTTGACCCTGGCTAGTGAATATAAGGAATCAAAATTTATTGATGGGGTCAATCAAGCAATCGATTGGCATAATCAATTGCTTGACCTAGCGAACAAAAGGGTTTAGAATTGAATAGTCAATTCAATTGGGAGCTACCAATCGATTGGTCAAGCAAAAATAACTGTTCTACAAGTTTAAATGGTCAAATCTGACGTGATAATCGATTGATGAGTAAGACCAATTGATTGGTAGGCAAAAATCAGCCTAATGACAATCCTACAAAAGGGGATTTCATGGTCATTTAAAGCAATTGATTCTTGGAGATTCTAGAGTGAAGTGTTGGTGCATTTTTGGATCAACAAGAGACTATTCCAAGTAACAAGAAAGTATCCAAAGCAAGGTTTCATTGTAAATTTATTTTCAATTTCTTTTGTGCCTGTGTTTGCTTTTCTTATTATGTTATTGTAATAACAAGATTGTAATAGACTTCTCTACCTCTGGAAATTATCTGAAAAGGAGGATTTCTTAATGGAGAGAGATCATAGGAGTGGACCCTTGGATTAGTCACCTCAAGGAGGCGGATACCAAGTAAATTAAGGTATTGTTCATGTAGTGTCAAGGTTGATTCAACAAGTCCACTATGTAATCAAATGACGACCATAAGATCAAAACAAGAAGTGATCGAAGCTATTCATCCTCCCCCCTCTAGCTCTCATTGGTCATAACACTCCTAAACTTGAGCTTCCTCCCTTTTTGTTACTTTGATACTTCCTCTTTGAACATTGATTCCGATAATGTTCACGTTGATTGCATAAGAAGTACATAATATGCTCCTTGCCTTTACATATTAATATTACGACCTCCTTTGATTTCTCCTTTGCCCTTGGTGTCATTTGAACCTTCTTCTTTATTAAATTTGGACACCTACTCTTATAATGTCCCTTCTCCCTACAATCAAAGTATAGTATATGATATTTATTTTTGATAACCAAAAGTTATATACCTTAATAATTTGAGCTCTCTTGACTTGTGGAGGTGACATAATCTTCTTTGTTATCAGCTTCGGATGTTAAGACATCCTCTCGTTCTGGTGTTAATGGTCTCCCCTTCAATCCTTGAGGTAGAAGCTTCTTCAACATCATTCTTGAATGTTGAGCATCTTTTAACCTTTGAATCCTTAAGTTCTTGATCTAATGGATCTCTTTCCTTGGATTTATCTTCACTTTGTATTAAGGTTGGATCTTCATGAAGCTTGACAAACTTACTTCATAGATCCTTGACATCTCTAAATTTACCTAATTTACATAAAATATTGTTAGACACCAAATTAATCAAAATTTTAGTTACCTTGTCATTTATCTTCATTTTTTAGTGTTGTTCTTCGGTCCATTCCTTCTTATTGAGTTTTCTTTTCCTATCCATTGGGGCTTTAAATCCCTCCATTAAAATGAACACATTGTTGATGCCCATTATAAATAATATTTTCCACCCTCACCTTCTATTGATCAAAACCTCTTGATCCGAAAGATGAAGGTACTCAGATATTATATCTGAAACCATCTTGGGGATCCATAGCAAAGTTTAACTCCTTCTGATTTGACTCCTTCTGGTGGTCAGTATGATTAATTATATTGTTGGATTGGAGGGCTTAAAATCACACCTTATTCTTCCTCCAGCTTTTTGCTCCATCGACGATTAGTCCAATAAAGAGTGACCTTGCTCTAATACTACTTGCTAGGACCGGTGCAAGCTAGAGGTGGGGATAAATAGCTCCTTTCGCTTTGATGATATTGTGCGGCGAAAAACTTGAAGTGAAGTCAACAACACAAAATACAATGCTAGCACATTTGGTTTTGCTTAGTTCATCGTCTCCTAAGGCAACTACGTTTAAGGCCTAGTCCTCACAACTACCACCACTATCCTTCTCCTTCTCAAATATCTTCTGGAAGCGAAGAAACCTCTTAATCTTTTCTTGCAACAAATAGAACCAATATAAGAATATAAAAAGCAAATACAATGAAAGTAATTACTTTACAAGAATCTTACTTTTGATCGTTGTTGGTTGCTTTAGGATGCCTTTTGTTGATTCGAAAATGTAGCCATACTTCATCCTCAAACCCACCAAGAACTGATGCCTTCAAATCTCCTCGAAATTCTCTTTTATAGGGTTGATGTTGGGCTAATTTTCGCTTAGTAATCAATTGCTAAGATCCTCTAGTCAATTGCCCTTCTGCGAATTTGATCATTGCTCTGACCAATGCTGTCTGGAAACTTGGAGACGGGAAACGGGAAACGCGGAAACGGAAACAGGAAACGGCAATAGTTGAAATTTTCAATTTTTGGAAACGTCGAAGACCTACAGTGTAAAAGACCTAAAGTTAAATAGCCTTAACTTTAATTTAGGAGGAGTTAATTAAATAAATCTAATATGGATGGGGTTTGATCAATCAAATTCTAATTCATTTAGGATTAGGAGGTTTAATGGGTTTAATTGGTTAGTGGATGACTTAATAGCTTAATGGTTTAAATCCAAACCCATTAACAAATCAATAAAAACCCTAAATATTCGCTGCCTCCCCTGTTTCGCCCTTCATCTTCTCCTCTTCCTCATCTTCTGCCGCCGCCGATCTTCTCCTCTTCCTCATCTTCTGTCGCCGCCGCCCACACTTGCCGACGCTGTCCTCTCTTCTCTTCTGCGCCGAAGCCATGAGCCCTTCCTTTGCCGGCATCTTCCTCCTCCTCTCCTTCCGACGACACCGGCCTTTTTCTCTCTAGTTGCCGCCGCCGTCACAGAGTCCTTGGAGCAGAGCCGCCATCGACTTCTCCCTGCCCGACGTAGTCTGAAGACTCCAACCGAAGCCACCCTCTGCCGCCCCGAGTCGCCGACGCACGGAGGAAAAGGCCAGCCACAGCCTCCCTCCTCTCAACGCCACCGCCTTGCTCCTGCCCTGCCACCGCCGAAGCCAACAATCGCACCCTGTGCCGCCGCCTCGCCTTTGTCCGCCGTCGCCGCTTTCCCCTTCCTCGCGCCGCCGTTCGCCGGAGAAGCAAGAGGGCTAAGCCCTAACCATTCACTCCTCTTCTCCTCTTCGTTTAGAGCTGTCGCGGGGTGGCTCCGCACCTCCGCGGCGCCGTCCGGGGCAGTTTCCGGTAAGTTTCCATCTGTGGAAACGTTTCCAAGCGTTTCAGAAACGGGGATGGCATTCAAAATGACGTTTCCAGACAGCACAGGCTCTGACCTATCAACTTAATGACTCAATTTACCTTAGTAATTGATTGCTAAACATCAAGAATCGATTATTGTGCTTACTAATTGATTGCTAATCTAAAACCCTAAACCCTAACACTCTAAATTCTGACACTATAACAAACCCAAAAATACTATAGTTAATTGTTATAGCAAACACTAATTTTCAAGTCTGTGATTTATAGCAAACCCTAAAGTACTATAGCAACCCTAATACTGTAGCAAACCTTAATTACTATAGCAAATGCTAAAAACCCCTCAAATCTCAAATTTGAGATTTAGAGTTCACCAGTCGATCAATACACCCTATCAATCGACTGATACTAAGACTGAATTTTCATATTGTTTGGTATTTGGTTGGCCTCAACTTACTAGAACTTCCTTTGCCCAATATTCGATCAATTCTTGACCTATTGGGACTTCACACGTTTAATATTCGATCACCCTTGACCTATTAGGACTTCTCCTATGCTAAATATTTGGTCTTTGTTGACCTATATGGATTTCCACACTCACCTAACATCCGGTCCTCCCTGAACTGTTAGGGCTTTCATCCACTTATCAAGTGTCTAATCCTCTACAATACACTTGAACTTTATCCATCTCACGCTATGTATCTGGACAACTTTGATCGACTTAGACTTTAATTTTATGCCAAATGTCAGGTCTTCCATGAACTATTTGCATTTTTCTTCGCATGCCAAGTGCTCGGTCAATCGTGACTCACTTGGACTTCTCATCTTATGCCACCTCCCTATTGGACTTTCATCCATCAAGTGTACGATCAACCGTGACTCACTTACATTTTTCATTTCATGACAACTCTTTGTTAGACTTTCGATCGTCAAGTGTTCGGTCAACCATTGATCCACTTAAATTTTTCCACCGTCAAATATCCAGTCACTCTTGATCTACTTGATATCTCACTCAACCAACTACCATATTGCTTAAACATCTAAACTCAATACGAGTCAACTCGAACTTAATCAACCTTAATTAAAGGTTGATTGCACCAACCTTTAATAGGAATAAGCTAGGCTTGGAGTCTAGAAAAGCTCATTTGATATAGTACAAATAAGTTTAACTTAGACTTTTGAGATGATCAAAATCAAAATATCATTAAAAAAAATAAGTATCTTATATTTAAGATAAGATTATGTACATTACTTCATAGTGATTTGAAATAGTTATCTACATGATTTAACTTGATAGATTCTCAATTCTTATAAAGCAATATCTATTTTGTAAGTTGAATAAAAATTTATATGTTTTGAAATAGGCGTTTACAAGGATGCTAAAAAAAATTGTTGATTTCACGACTAAATATGGGTCAAGAAGACCGATATTACTATGCTGAAAACTTTGAAATTTCTATGTTGTACTATGAGTATATGTAGATTACATGTTAATTGGGGGAGGTATCATTCAAGAAATTAATAGGTTAAAAAAACAATTATCAAATGAATTTGCAAACTGAATTTCAGTGCACAAAGTAATAATAAGAAGTATATATCTTGAAAAAGGTTCAAAGAGGGTTTGGCTCAAGCATAACTCATGAGACTACAAGACTTTATTAAGGTGATCTATACACTAGAAGGCTTACAATTGACTATATCTACACACTAGGTGAACTTGCTATCGATTAGGCATCTCAATCATAGAAGATTAAAGCTCCCTTACAAAGAAGCCGAATATGTTGGTGTGATCAAAACAAGTAATTAAAGAGATGATTTGGCTAAAGAGCTCTTTGCGAAGTTGGTAAGGAGCAAAAATAAATAAATAAATAATCAATAATACACCATATTTGGAATTTAGCTTTTTCATTTAAGCATATTTAGATTAGGTATCATTTCATCTAACTGTCACTAGAGGATAAGATGTCACTAGAGCTAGTAGATTAGAAAATTGACATATCCAAATAAATTAAAGGCATCGATCCACTTGAGATAAACTAAGGCTCTTAAAGTCTCAAGTTGGCCTACACAATTAAGTGTTGAAGAAAAGTTGTATGCGTGAGAGAAGAAGCTTTGAAAGAGCCAAAGGATGAGATGACCTTGATTTGATAAACCAATCTCCAAGTAGGAGATAGTCGAAGGAACCTAACTTCATTTGAGGGAAGTCGATTTCATGGGCACACAAATCTAACCGGTCTCAGTCAATCCAATTGCAATCGATATAAAATGATCTCATGAATCTATGCATGCTATTCTTTCTTTGTAGATCCAATAATTAATTGATATTAATTCTTTGAAATCTGATAGTTTTAATTTGGTCAATTGATTACACATCCCTACTTGCGTAATTATGGAATCAAAATATCACAACAGTATGATATTGTCCACTTTAGACTTAAACCCTTATGGTTTTATTTTTGTGCTCAATTCAAAAGGTTTCATACCAATAAATATATCTTCCATTTTATAAACTCTTGATATTTTTTATTTATTTTCAATAAAAGATTTTGATTGTATCCCAACACTTTTGATTATTCTCAATACTGTAGACCTCATGTTTAGCTTTCACTTATCTCAATGAATGTTTTTAGCTCCCCTAGCTACTACCTATATCTTTGTCCATTAAATGAACAAAAATATATAGTACTATGTTGCATTTAATATATATAATCTACGCAAAAAGCATTTTGACAACTTAAATCGATCTCTCTTAAATTTGTATACACCAAAAGATCGACACATGCATGCAGGACTGATCGATCGATATCAGATAGATCCAACACACAGAAATTAAAATGACAAATAAAAAAGGTTTAAAAATGAGAAGATGCATATCATTCCTCCATATATATATATATATATATATATATATATATATATATATATATATATATATATATATATATATGGATCCGGCAAAGCTTGTGAGTGCACAGAAGATGCTGGATCCTAGCTAATCAGTGCATGCATGCCTTCAAATTAATTAAATATAAGTGATTAATTAATTAATATTAATTATGAAGAAGGTGGATCGATCTCTCCAAACGCCATGTGGGCTCAAGTGCATGCCTTCTGCCCCATCTTCATTAGTTGACTGTTAATGGCAGTTCTACACACTAATTAAGTGATATCTTCATTAATCACACACAATTATATATATATTGTAATCTCCTCGAACAACCGGCTCCACTCACATGCCTCCTAGTCATCACTCAAAATAATTGAGCTACATGATGATTTGCAAGGAGTTTTATTATTATTATTATTATTTTCAACTCTTTAGTTAATTAGTTTAATTTTTATTTATGAATTTTTCGAAAGGCAAGAGATCAGTACTAGCTAATCTGTGTACATTGTTCATAAAATAAAATACATATTTCAACATTTAAAATTAATGTAAATTTAATTGTACGTAGTTGTTGATTGTGTATTTTTTTTCATTAAATATATATGTCAGCAGAGTACTGTGTGAGTGTGCAGCTTCAAATCTCAAACTATGAGTGACTTGCATCTTACTATAAGCTTTTGTTAATTAATTGTGATGTTAATAAATATATAGTTTACAAAATTTAATATCAACATGTTGCTGCTCAATGATCACTTTGGCTAATAAACTGAATTAAATGAGGTGACTTGTTCTTTAGACGAAATATAAGGTAACTCTTGTCTTGATGCATGTGTTTCGTTCTTTCATGAAAGATCGACATCATTTTGAGTTATTTGAATTATATACTCTTATTATCATCATAGATAAGGGGTGGGAGATGAGTGTACATCAATCCATTAATTCATCTTTTAATTGAAATTATCATAGTATATATATATATATATATATATATATATATATCATCATCTTGTAGCCTTTTTGTTCTTTGTGAGGTATCAATGATTAGGCATTTCTTTGTGAGGATGGATTGGCTAGTGTGATGCAATTCATTTTGTCATCATTTGTATATATGTTTGTTCTCCAATGGCCATTTTGCAATTAGTTGTTGGAAATTAATTTCTATAGTCAATGGATCTAATAGGGATATAAAAGGTTATTTTAAGAGTAGACTATTGTAAACTAATTTCTCGAGAATGAATGAGAAATTAATATAAAAGCCATTTGAGTGATGAAGTGTTAGTTTGGTATGATTAAAAATTATAAATATAAATGCTTACTCGAGTATGCACAAGTAGCAATTTTTATGGGACTATTAAGAGGTGTGAAATTGATTAACAAAATTTGGATCAACAATTCTAAGAGAAATGGATCATGACAAAAGAATGATGACTAGACAACTTGAGAATTAATTAAAATTAAATTAAAAGAAGTCCTAGATCATATTCTTGTCACCTAAGCCCGATGTCGACAATGTTAAGGACCTCGTCACTCAAGCTCGATGTCGACAATGCAAAGGACCACCTTGACTTGCATGTAAAATGCATATGAATTTGACATGGTGAGAAGGTGACATGATCTCAAAAAATTGAATGAATGATGAGGCAAGTAGGTGATGTTGTAATCTAGAGCACATGTCTCGACATGTACACTAAGTGTTGGTGTAATCATGTCCCGAGTGGTCCATTTCAATCAAGTAATTTTGATGTATTTAACAAATAACTTAAGTTAATTTAACATTGTATTTACAAATGATATTTGTCAAGTGTGTAAGTGAATCAAAAAAATCCAAGTAAATAAAGATTAATCAAATGTTTGACAAATATAACTATCTAACATATGTTGACATATAAAAAAGTTCAAGTAGATTAAGGTTGACTAGATACTTAGAAAATAGAGAAGTTTAATAGGTACTGGTGTAAATAAAGTCTAAAAAAACATTGTCAGATGGAGATGCTTAAATGAGGCAAGTGTCGATAATAAAGCTTCAAAGGAGAGACCTCTTTACAGAAAAAAATTCAAATGTGAGACCTCTTAGTGTATAAGAAAGATATATGAAAGCAAGGTTTCTTGACCTTGTTTACTTTTGAAGGGACATGACAACTAACAAATTGTGACTTGCGTACCCAAACCTATGCCCACCATGAATCGCCAATCTATCGATGAGTCAACTTGCCAAAGATGATCTTGTTGGATTGATCTAATCGAGAAGGCTCATGACAACACAATTAAGGTAACAATTTTTTTCATAATAGAAGACTATCTACAATATAATGGTTGTTGTCATTGTAGGGGTTCTTTTTTGTCTCATCTATTTAGTATCAAAACAAGCTTCCACATCCAATGACACTATTGAAAGGTTTTAGTTTTTTGGCTCACACTCGGAATAGAGATTGTCTCATATCACCTTGTGGTCAAAGACACACACACACACACAAAAACACCTCTTTGGTAAGTATATGATTTATCGATAGATGAACCATTAGAGGCTAAGGAAGTGGTATGAAGTTAACATGAACAAGGTGTATATATCTTATTCCCTATGAATTTTTATAAATAAGTATTTATATATTTGATTATAAAAATAAACTCAAATACAAATTCTCCATGATTATTCTTTGCTTAGCTATTTCTTACTTTATCACATAAGATATCATCTATTCTTATCTTATTATATTTTATTTTTCGAAAGATATCTAAGGGCTTGGATAGCTAGGTAAATATACCAAATTGAATGATTGGATGAGTCGATCGAAATAGATGATTTAGATGGCATTCCACCATACCAAAAAGGTAGTTGAGTGAACCTAGCAAATGAATTAGTTCAATCAAGCCAATGAATTAAACAAACTAGGTACATGCATACATTAATATGCCCAACAAACTCTAGTGGCTTGGCACATAGAACAAATCTTTTTCTATTACTAGATTGATAGTTTACTTTTTTTTCTTATCTAATTTAATAATTTAGAAACCAGACACATTAATAAACTAAATTTCACTATAAGAATCAAATGTAGAATAAATGAATTAGGCAAGAAACAAGAATAATGAAGAGTCTTTTGATGGAATAAAAGAGAGAAACTAACATAAAGTTTATGTATTTCACCTTTTTTTTTTTCCTAAGAACTTCAAAACTAAGCACATCTAATAAGGAGTAATTCAAGGTGAACAACATCATGATATCGGCAAGCACATGGTTTGCAATCACTTTTCGATCTTATGGAAAATATACTTCTAGACCATATGGAGAAAATTTTACAATCCCTTTACTTCTCAATTTTTTTCTATCCTGTGTTTTTCTTCCCTAATTATCTTCTCCTTTGTAGGAAAGATAACTTCCCTCCTATTGCTTGCCAGAAACTAGTAGTGTTTTTTTTTTCTTTCTAATTCCAACTAGGAACAATTGTTCTATTTATTATAAATTTCTATCGAATAAATAATCTTATATTCGATAGATAAGTTGTATAAATTATTTCGGATAGAAATATTTTATCATTTTGAATAACTAATCCTTATCAACTATATAATATTCCTACCAATCATATATAAAAAAAAAAATTCAAACAAGCATTTTATTTCCTGTCAATTTCATTTGGCATGAGCCAAACACACGGACGCTCATAAGTTTATCATTTATTATCATTTTTCATATAAATCCCTAAGGATGAATATAACTACTTGTAAGTATCTTCATCTTATAGTTTTAACTAATTAAACTCAATTTTAATTTATCAATTTACTTCTCCATTTGTTGTTTTAATTTGTTTCTTTATGGTAAATGATTTTCTATTTAGTATTTATATTACTATATCTCAAATACATTTTTTTAAAAAAAATTATTTATTAACACAATTTAATAAAACTATCTCTCCTTCGAAACAACATCCACGAGTCCCACCAATAAACTAGTGACTCTGTCCCTCTCCTCCTCTTTCAAAGGCACACTACAAGTCAAAAAACATGAGTGACACACATAAAAACATCTTCTGGGGCTCCTTCCCAATAAGGATATTTGTTTAGCTTGATTGATCTCACAAAAAGTTCGGTTACGAGTATCGGATCACTTTGTGCTTTTTAGATTTACCCTGATGGCATATGAAAAATTTTTCTGAGATCGAATCGGTTGCTTTCAAAATTAATCAGTTCAGAAAATTAAATATCTGAATTATCAAAATAAATAAACTAGTGTATAACCTTGTTTTAGCAAAGCTCACCTCTACAAGGTTGGTTTAGCCTCAGGTGAAGCTACACACAACAATAATTGGCTTAATGTGATAGAGCTAGCTAGCTAGCTAGCTAGCAATCAATATAATGTAGCATGCCCCACCTAACTAAATATCATTTGTCAAAAGTAGGTCTTCTTAATTGGCACCAAAGTCCAAAACATCAAACGGCTCTTGGATCTTAACAAGGACAATAATGTAGAGAGGCTATGATTGATGTATGTCACCTTAAGCATCTTTCGATGTGTACAAGCAATACTTTAATTATTAATTTCATTAATCAATCAAGTGTGACGGTTTAGGTGAGGCAGTAACTTATGGTGGATCGATGCTTATTATAAAAATGATTGTTTGTTTTTTCTTCTTCTTTATTTGTATTTGTATATATTAAATATATGACAATTGTTTATGAAGAAATAATTGGGTTTCATTGGAGTGGAGCGTGGAGTGTCACATTTCCCCACCATGTAGGAGGAGAGAATCATTTGGTGCTCCAAAATCAACACCCATAAAGGTTCAATCACGCGATTAGGGATTGGGTTAGGCAAGGTGGCATTAACTTGTGGATCCAACTCATATTTGCGAAAGTAACTACATTAAGATAATAAGATTGGGTTTATTATGCATAAATGAAATGGAATTAGAATATGACGTGGGTCGTCACCTCACTCCTTGCTCAACCGCATCTTTCCCTATATATAGGTCCGAATCTAATAGAGCTTCCAAACCTTCGCACTTGAATGGATTTGTCACCTGCACATTAACACCAGTTAGTTAGTGTTGGTGTGGCTGACATAACCTCTCTGACGATCAAATCAACATCAAGCTAAAAGAGAATGAGGTGCTCTCTTCAAAGTAGAAGAACCTAAGAGTTGAAAAGATCAACTTCCCTCTGCCTTCAGATACTCCCCCTTTGTACAAGTGAGGTAAGTTGTCCACGCAAACTGCCACATAGGCCTACGAGCCGTCAGAAACGTGGGCTAGGGTGAACGCAACTATCATTTGTCAGAGACATGTATTCGTATGGATGATGCAACCTGACAGGGATGTAGGGTTGATATAACGCACCCACCATCATACGACAGTCACTACGCGTCAGATCCGTCAAGGTTGATCTTGTCCATGGTAGTTGCTGATGAGAACATATCGAAGTCGTCGCTATCCAGGAAAGCTGAGTTTATGACTCAGAGGGATCTGGCTCAGAAGGGATATTCCTGAGTGAGGATGTTCTCATAGCTCGAGTGTGGCATGTAGAGGATGTTCTCGGCTAGGGATGCTCCTGTGATCTAGCTGACGATAGGTTTGCTCGATCTTTTAAGGGATGTTCCTAAGTTGAATGTGAGGTGGCAGGTTGGTATGGTCTTTTTGGGGATATTTCTGAGTAGGGATGTTCCCAAGTTGAATTGTATAGTCAAAGTTTCGTCGCCCACCCCATCTCCTCCTGTCTGTGCTCGTGAGGGTCGCACAGATTCCACGCTTCACTAGTGTCCGAGTGAACATTAATCTTGACTGGTGTGCATAAACATACTAGCTGGTAGACGAAATCATGTTTAGTCACGTCTCTGGTTAGCACAAATATACTCGCCTGAGTGAATATACCTACTTGGGTATATCCAAGGTGGGGATTATGAAGCACATTATAATAAAATAAAAAATATTTAATATTTTGTTTAGTTGTAATAAAAAAATAGTATAAGTAGCAAAATAGTTTAATGTTTCAATGTATATTTTACTTTTTTTAATCTAGTTTTGTTGATCAATTTAAGTTACATAATCCATCTAATGTATTTCAAAGTGTCTAAATTGCCTTGTGCATTGGGCACACTCAGTTTGATTAATTCACTAAAATTACTCAGCTTGGTTGGTCCACTTAACACCTCTAACTCATCTGAATCAATCAGCATAACTAGTTGGATTATTCAATCTAACCTAATCAACATGAGTGAGTTAATTGGTTTGCCTTTTCTACTAGGTCTAACCAGTTTGACTAGTCCATCAACTTGATTGATTCACACAATCCACTTAGTCTAATAAATAAATAAGTCAATTTGACCAACTTTAACTCAATAGTTCACTCACTCTGATTGGTCTATTTGATCCATATGATCTACTTAGATCATATGATCCATTTGGTCCACTCTTGTTGATCGGTCTACTTTGCCAGCTAATCTTTGCATCTCGTCTAACTTCCTAACTAATTTTTTCATCCATCATAGTTTGCTTGGTTCACCTTACTTTGTTGTTACTTTTCCTTACCAAACTCATCAATATTATCTAACCTACCAAGACCATTCTAATCCTCCAACACACATAGCTCACCTAATTTGTGCAACTAAGCCCATGTTTGGTCCAATCAACTTGCTTTGAGACTTTTAATGGTTATTGGTATTGGTGCAATTAGTTTTTAAAAGGCTTGTAGGAGGAAATTATTGATACAATCGTACTCAAGCCATTCATGGGTTTGATGTGGTTGGCTAAATGATTGGCAAAAGCTTAATATATGATTATGATATATGTTAAGTGTGTAGATGCAAGTGTTGATACAATCGTGTCCATGTGTTATAGTTTTGATAGTTGACATCAGTAAAGTTTAGAGCAAAGTATGAGAAATCTCACTTGTGCATCAAGTGTACAGGAAAGTCTTTACAGGTAAGAAGACCGAATGTGAGGCAAAGGAAAGTCCAAGAAAGTCGAAAAGTAAACTCTTGGCAAGAAAAAGTCCTTATAGGTTAGAAGGTCGAATATGAGACAAATGAAGTCCAAGAAGATCGATGACCAGATTCTTGACAAGAGAAAAAAGATCGAGTGCATCATGGATTAGATGTGCGGAAGATAATTTAGATGAATTCAGTAAAAACTTTCATCAGTCGATTAGTAATGATATCCAGTTGACTGATGTTGGTAGTCGATCGAAAAGTAATAATCAATCGACTAATACTAAGTTTTTAGTCTGATTCTAAATACCAGTCGACTAATATCCATGTCAGTCGAATTGATTTGAAGATCGATTTGACTAATAAATAACTTCAGTCGACTGATTCTGTTTCGGAAACAAACAAAATAGAATCGATTCAATTGATTCTTCACATCAGTCGACTGAGTCTGTTTCGAAAGCAAATAGAATAGAATTGATTCGATTGATTCTTCATATCAGTTGACTGAGTTTATTTTAGAAGCAAACAGAATAGAATCGGTTCGACTAATTCTACATGTTAGTCGACTAATTCTATTTCAGAAGCAAACAGAAGAGAATCGATTCGACTGATGACTCGATTAATCTATAACAGTCAACTGATGAGTAAAATTAGTCGACTGACATTTGAAATTCGATAAAATTAGACACCATTTCAGAAAGTTCAGAAATCATTATTGGTCACTGACCAAATTAGTTGATTGGTATGAGAAATCAATCGACTGATCTCAAGAGAAGCTGAACATGTTTAAATGGTGAAAGTTAATTGTTGATGGGAATTGTTCATGCCATCTTGCTTCAAGTTTTTCTTGCTAAAGTGCTGAAGAATCAATCTGGTGTTTAACTACACAACTGGAGCAATCCCTGGAAGAAGAAGAAGTAAATTCATCAAGATCATTGTAAAATTTCTTTTCTTTTTCTTTGTGTTTTTTTATTGTTCTTGCAAAACATTGTAATCCTACTGTAAGAGGATTTTTTTGCCTTCGGAATTTATTCGAGAAGGAGAAGGTTTAGTGGAAGTAGTGAGCTAAGAGTGGATCCTTGGATTAGTCGCTTCAAGGAGGCAGATACCAAGTAAAATCATTCAAGTTAGCGTTGTGTTTGTAGTGTGGTTGGTTCGTAAGAACTTTTCCACTGTCATAAATCAAGTCTAAGCGAGTTGAGCTATTTAACCCCCCCCCCCCCCCCCCCCCCCCCCTCCCCTTCTAGCTCGCAAGGTCCTAATAGCAGGAGCTTGATAGGAACTATAGGTGCATGTTAGAAAAGTTCAAGTAGGTTGAAACTTGGCAAGGAAAAGATTCTAATTGTGTGCAAAATCCAACAAAAGGAGTTGGTAGAAGTCTAAATGATTCTTGACAAATGAAAAGTCCTAAACTCTTAACAAATGGAAGCCCAAGTGTTTCTTGGAAGATGAAAAGTCTCAAGAGTGAACTATTGCTAGATTTGACATATGCCAACGGTGATCTACATGTCTGTAGCGGTGTTAGATGGATAGCTCAAGAGACTTAGATCGAGCAAGACTCTAAGGCAAAGCTCTAAGGATTGAAGACTTGTTGAGGAGAACTTGAGGGGAGGGAGCATTATCAAAATATAGACATGTAAGATAAGAGATCAAAAGAGAATGTCATTTTAGGCATTTGGGTAGTTGTTTTATATTTAGTCATGTACTTGATCAAAATAAAGCTCTGAATGCCCTAGCACTCATCTTGAAACCTCTTAAATCATATGAACAACAACTTTGAGAGCTTAGAGAGTAGTAATCAATGTTGTGTTGTATGTAGGGTTAATTTGATTGTCTGATTGAAGCCACTTGTATAAGTATATTTTGGTTGATTGAATTACGATTTGGTTGCTTGAAATACGTTGTTATCTAACAGTTGTCTCCTTACTATTTATCTATGATTTGGTCGACCATATCCACTTTTGATGGCCTAGATATCCACATGTCATCCTCCGTCCAAATAAGCTTTAATTATATTTGCTAAGTGGGTCCTCTGATCGTCTGGATCACTTCTAGTTGCTCGAAGCTAAACTTATCCCTATCATAGTTTTGATCCAGTGCTTATTAGGATCTCTATCGCCCAAAGATTCGATCGTCTGGATTCACTTTCGGGCACTGAGAACCCTTGTAACACAAAATTTTTTGAAGCATTATAGAATATGCCTAATATCTAGTCTGTCTGATCTACTAGATCTCCTAGTATTTGATCTATCTGACCTATTGGAACTTCTTACTTGTCTGGAGTTCACTCTTTCAAAACTCTCCTTTTGCCTAGAGTTCAAATCCTTCAGGACTTTCACACTTGCCTAAAGTTCACTCGTTTAGAACTTTTTCCTTTGCCTAGAGTTCATTGCTATAGGACTTTCACATTTGCCTAAACTCTAAAGTTCACTTCTTTAGAATTTTTGCACCCACTTAAAGTTCACTCTTTTTGAACTTTTCTGTTGCTTAGAGTTCACTCCCTTAAAACCTTTACATCTAATTGTTTAACATCTAGTCGCTTGCGACTTACTAAGACTTCTAATCAACTATCAAGCATATGATCATCTTTGACTATCTTAGACTTTACACTTGACTGTCTAATATTCAATCTCCTATAACCTACTAGGACTTTTCTTCTACCAAGTCCTTGGTCAACTTTGATTAAACGTCAATTGCACCAATAATCTTCTTCTTTTTATAACTATCCAAATACATAATTTCCTTTCAACATAGATTAAACATCAAAATTCTATTCATTAGACAAAATAAATTTATTGTATTAGCTAGCTGAATCAATTATATTGAGTATCAATCAACTAAATATTATTGGTGCAATCGACTTTTAGCCAAGGTTAATCAAGTTGACGAAGCTCGAGTTGACTCTAGTTGAGTTTAGATATTTGATCAATATGTTAATTGGTTGAGTAAGAATCAAGTACGTCAAAATTGATCAGATACTTGATAAGAAATGAGAAGTACAAGTGGATTATGGTTGACCGGATACTTAATGGTCAGAAGTCTAATAGGAGTTGGCAAAAGGAAAGTCCCATTAGGTCATGAAGGACCGAACACTTAGCAATCGAAGATGGAGAAATCCAAGTGGATCATGATTGATCGGACACTTGAAAATCAAAAGTTCAACAAGGAGTTGACTTGAGGAAAGAAGTCCAAATGAGTTATAAAGGACCAGACACTTAGTATGAGAAGAGAAGGTTTAAATGGATCATGAAGGACTAGACATTTGACAATGAGGGAAAACCTAATAAGTTATGGTTGACTAGATGTTAGACATGAGACAAGAAGTTCAAACATGTCAAGGAAGATCAGATGTTTGACAAATGACAAAGTCCTGATAGATTAAGATTGACCAAATGTTGAACAACGAAAAATCTGGACAGGTCAAGATTGACTGGATGTTAAACAAATCAAGTCTTGGTAGGTTGAGATTAATTGGATATAAAAAGATGAGAATTCAATTTTGATAAAGATGAAACATGAATATTAGTCGATTGATAGGGTGTATCTATCGATCGATCGATGAACTCTAAATCCTGAAATTGAAGTGTTGATGTCCGGTAATATTTTCTTTATGCTTATATTTTATATTTATAAGAAAATATTTTATATGAGATTTCTTCATTTCTTTCAAAGGAAATTTTTTCATAGTAAAAATTTTGATTTTAATCTATGAATCACTTGGCCATGGAATAGATTATAGGATCTGAATTACATAAACTATTCTTATTAGTATTTATGATTTCTGTTATTATTGTACATATTTGCTACGCTTATTCTTTGTATTTAACTTTTCAAATCAAGTACTATTCATCCTTTTTCCTATGCTAGCATTTTGGTTTTATGATCCACAATCCTCAATAAGTTAGCAATGCATTATTTTTATATTATTTATATTATTTTATCATATTCATATTTGCTAACAAGCGAGTAAATCTTATATTTACAAGAGCTAAAAAGGAAGAGTTTAATTTAATTTTTCAAATGAAATTTGATCACTACAAAACTTTTTAAAAGTACTTTATTCTTTTAAATCAAGTATAGAAATAATAAAATTCCAACACTGGCCAATTTATATTTTACCCCCTGCAAAATTAGAATAAACACTGCTACCCAAACTGGAGAGGTATGGGTGAGAGTAGCACGGTGTTTCAGGATAAGCTTGCCGATTTCAAATTAAACCAGAGTTGACCGTTGACCCATAGACCACTGTTTCTCTCCTCTTCTGCAGTGGTAATTAAATGCTGGCTCTGCTCTCTGCTACCTTCTGCCATTATCGAACTCCGCAATGACCATCCCTTCCCTCATTTGACTTTTCCTTTCTTAGTAAATCTAATTGAAGATTTTAAACTTTCTCTGCCGTTTCAGCTCGTGGTAGTACGTCCCATGCAATTAATAATGAAAAATGGAGGAGTGGTTGGGCGCAAAGAGAAAATAATAATGGCGCTGGTTGATTTGCTCCAGGACAGATTACTGATGGAGTGGGAATGCTAGAGGTGGAGTATGATACGGTTTTGACTTTGAGATCCATGCTTAGAGCTTGTTACTGCTGCAGTGATGGTGGCAAACCGAACAGGCTCCGCACTCGCCTTGTTTATTGTTTGTTTAATCTCCGGGGCGCAGTGTTGGAGCAAGCCGAGCTTCATGGGATCCAGGGAGGAAAGCAAAGCTACGAGTTAATGGTTTGTTTTTACGTGCAAATTCTTCGTTACTGTGGGCATTTCTAGGCGCCTCCCTTGCCTACCCGCGCCAGGTCTGGACAAAGTAGAGTAATTAATGAATTAGAGCAGCGGTGAAATTTAAAGCTGCTGATAAGGTTGCTTATTTGAGAGACTGAGAGAGAGAGACAGAGAGAGATTAAAAGTATCGAATTAATTATTTCATTCTGCTGTTGCTGTGGCAGGAAGATGATTTATTAGGTTTCCACGGTGACGATGATGAGGTTGCTGTAGTATATATAGCAATGGCAGATCTGGAAGAGGTGTCCAAAAGAGGGAGAGAAGGCCAGAGAAGGGAGATATTGGACGGTAATAATTAAGTTGCAGTGGAGGAGGAGAAGAAAAGTGCTGAGGGGAGAGGTATGGGAACGGGAGGGTGGCGGAGAGCTTTCTGCACGGTGGTCCGGCGAGAGGCGCCGGAAGGGATGGCGGCCGAGAGGGCCGCAACGCTCAGTCCTGGCCCCAGTCCGAGGAGCTGCGCCAAGCTTGGATTTTTATCCGGCGGCAGAGGGGGCAGTAACCCGTCCACGCCGCGGCTGGTGCCGGCGCCGGAGCTTCGGGAACCACCGGCGGTTATGCCTGCATCCGGGACTCCGACCACCGCCGCCGCCGCTCTGTTTCGTAGAAAGGCTTTCTCTACCCCTTCGTCTCCGAGATCCCCTTCCAAATTTGCCCTCTTCAAGCACCTCTCTAAGGTTCCTCTTTTTCTTTAAATCGATCTGATCCGTAGAGATTCCTGGCTTTTGGCTGTGAGATTTGATTGTAGAATGATGGAGGAAGGCATTCGGGTTGCTTTTTGGCTTTACAGCTTTTTGTTCTCATTCTAAAGTTTGCAGCTTGTTCTTTGGCAGAGTCGCTGCCGGATTTGTTCACAAAGCCTGAAGGCGAGCCAGGAGACGCCGGTGTTTACGGCGGAGTGTTCCCACGCTTTCCACTTCCCCTGCATCACCGCCCACGTCAGGAGCCACAGCAGCCTCGCCTGCCCTGTGTGCTCCGCCGCCTGGCGCCAGGAACCCTTCCTCTCGGCCATGAACTGCCGTGACGAAGACACAGAGCGAAGGATGGTTCGTGAGGCGGAGAACCGGAATCCCAATCGGAGAACCGACGGCGGAGGGAGAAGCGGCACAGACCAAGGCCGCGAGCAACGGTTTGGTACGAACAAAGTTGCCGTCGCAGATGCGCCTTCTTCCAAGGTATATGACGACGACGAGCCGTTGCTCCTTGCGCCTAGAGCCAACCAAGCCGGTGGCATACGATTTAATCCCATACCGGAAGCCGTCGACGTGGACGACAAGGACGAGGAGAATGGTGACGAAGAGGACTTGCCTATCCATCAGTCAACGCCGAGATCCCGCTCCAGCGGTCTTCAGGTGACCGTTATTCCGCAGGCAGCTCTGCTATCGATGGGGCGGCGCCACCGGACATACGTGGTGGCGATCAAGGTGAAAGCGCCGCCGCTGCGGTCAGCTGCACTCCTCGACCAGACCAGCGGTCGCGCCCCGATCGACCTGGTTACGGTGCTGGACGTGAGCCAAGGCATGACGGGGGAGAAGCTCCAGATGCTTAAGCGCGCGATGCTGCTGCTGGTTTCGTCGTTGGGCCCCGCCGACCGGCTCTCAATGGTCGCCTTCTCGGCCTCCGCGGGCGCGAAGAGGCTCTTCCCTCTCCGGCGGATGTCGAGGCAGGGCCAGCGCGCCGCCCGGCAGATCGTCGAGAGGCTCGTCGTGGTGGGTGAGATCGGAGCTGCCGCTGCAGCTGGTGGCACCAGCGTCGGTGACGCACTCAGGAAGGCTACCAAGGTTCTGGAGGACCGCCGAGAGCGCAACCCGGTGGCCACCATCATGCTCCTCTCCGATGCCGTCCAGCAGCAACACCTACGCGGCCAAGAGCAGCCCAAGGAAAGCAACATCCACATTAACGATAAGCCCTCACACTCGCCTCGCGGCACCGGGGGCGGCAATCTCCGTCCGCATTCTCTGTCGACAACAACCACAGCCGTCGCCACCACTCGCTTCGCGCATCTGGAAATTCCCCTCGAAGATGCCAACGGAACTAAGGAGCCATTTCAGAGGAGCCAGGTGCCGTCGGAAGGCGCTTTCATTAAGTGCGTCGGCGGTCTCGTGTCGGTGGTGATGCAGGACGTCCGCCTCCAACTCGTGTTCCCATCTGGCGAAATCTGCGCCATGTATCCCTCCACCGGTGGTTGCAGCGATGTGGCTATTGGACCAGAGGGCTCTGTTCTCCGCCTGGGGGATCTTTACGCAGAGGAGGAGAGGGAGCTTTTGGTGGAGCTGCGAGTGCCCTTTCCCGCGGTAGGGGAGAGACCCGACGACCATCACCGGTTGACTGCCAAGTGCAGCTACCGCGATCCAGCCACCCACGATCTCTCATTCCCGGAGGATCAGGTGCTTCTGCTGCCGCCCCTCTGTCCAGAACTCGGCGAAGCCTCTCTGAGGCTCCGCAACGTCTTCGTCTCAACACGGGCAGTGACCGAGTCGCACCGCCTCACCGAGCTCTCGGACTACGCCACCGCTCACCACCTGCTCTCCTCCGCCCGCGCCTTGCTGCATCAATCGGCTTCAGGATTCGAGGACCACCAGCTCATCCGCAACCTGGACGCGGAGCTCGCCGAGCTACAGCAGCGACGGCGCTGCCTTGCGCAGCACCAGCGTTACCATGATCAGCCTCGGGAAGAAGCGATCTCTCCGTCGGGGAGGCAGAGGCGGCGGAGAGAAGCTCCGGCGGAGGTGCGGGGGGAGGCCCTGACGCCGACGTCAGCTTGGCGCGCCGCCGAGCAGCTCGCCAAGGTGGCCATCATGCGCAAATCGATGAACCGGGTCAGCGATCTCCATGGGTTCGAGAACGCCCGGTTTTAGTGAAAGACCGAGCCAAACCGCTTACATTAATAAATTAATTTCCTTTATCTTTTTGTTTGTTTTTTCTTTGTAAACATTGTTGGCCAGGGGAAAGATTGAAAAAACTTATCGTTGAAATTGGGTAGGTTACGATTATGAAAAAACAATTACATAAATCTTCTCCCTCTTAATTTTTAAGCAAAGAAAATTTCATTCTAACCCTTTAATTTTTGTTTAGTTTTCTAAATACACCTATCATTTTGTTATCATTGTTTAACTCTCCATAATATATAAACTTTTATTATTATTATTTAAAAAAAACAATTATCATTTTGTTCTTCTCACTTTATAGATGATATTGAAAAGCCTCTTTGAAAGAACAAGATCACAAATAAATAGATCATTAATTGAAATTAGTTTTTTATAAATTGATTTTTTGTGTGAGTGTTGATTCTCATGAGATTAATAAAAGTGTGAAATAGACTAAGATACTAATTTAAGATTTGGTTTGCATTAGAGTAGATCAATGGATACACACTAAATTTAAAAATCAGCCTTTACTTATGATTTAGAAGCCCTCAATAAGGCTCAATTTTAATTGTTAGTAAACAAACTAAAAGAGTTAGTGAGCGAGTTCCTCCAAAAAATTAGAGTTTGAGTATTTAATTAAAATGAATCAAATTAATCGAAATCAAAATTAAACTGAATTTTTTTAAATTAACCGAATCGATTAAATTTTTAAATAAATATCAAATCGATAAAATATCGATTAATTCGGTAGAAAACTAAATTAATGATGTATAATTTACTTATTTAGAAATTTATCAATTATTTTTTTTATTTTAATTAATTTAATTTAATTAAACATTTTAAAATTAAAATCAAATTGAATTAATTATTTTTTTTAAAAAAAATAAAATTATTAAATAATTAAATTAAAATTTTAAATTCGATCGATTCGATTAATTTATTCCCCAAAATCTTATCCAATTATACACACAAAGCATATCTTGAAAGAGTCAACGCTGCATGCGTTAGATCCTATTTTCTCGATATAGATATTTCCAATCAATTCCTTATCATATTTGGAACAGTCCAAACACCTATATAAATTGACTGCTAGCCTTCCATTGTATTAATTACTTCTCCTCCCTCTCGCTTCATCTGCTCTCTTGCGATCGTAAAATAGATGGCGGACGGCGACTTCAGCGTCTCGAAGCCGTCGAATGGGCTGGCGAAGATCCGCACTCAAAGCAGCGACCATGGCATTTGCCACGATGACAGCGCAGCACCGGTAAAGGCACAGACCATCGACGAGCTCCACTCTTTGCAGAAGAAGCGCAGGTCCTCGCCCACCACCCCCGTTCAGAAGACGCAGCAGCAGCAGCAGGCCTTCATTGCCGCCTCCGAGGAGGAGGAGCGCCACAAGCAGCGACTCCAGTCCATCAGGTAAATGAATGAATCCATTAATTACAGTGATGGTTTTTTATCTATCTCAATAGTTGAGTTGAGGATTCTTAAACCACATTCGGACATGGCAGTGCGTCCTTGGCGTCCCTGACTCGTGAGATGGGGCCGAAGCTGGTGAGAGGCTACCCAGCCAGGAACGCAGAGGTCCCAAAAGCCAGCAGAGTGCATCATGTCACGCCGACCATCAGCGGCAGTGACAGTGCTCTCAAGTTCACAC
Source organism: Curcuma longa (assembly GCF_044706935.1). Taxonomy (NCBI): domain Eukaryota; kingdom Viridiplantae; phylum Streptophyta; class Magnoliopsida; order Zingiberales; family Zingiberaceae; genus Curcuma; species Curcuma longa. The sequence goes on from NC_133866.1 coordinate 2,689,051, forward strand.
ACATCCTCTACAATCTCTCCCCAGCAGGTACGTACGCAGCTATAAAACTCTCTGTATCTGTTGGGTTTGGCTAATTGCGTGCTGTGTCTATGGCTCTATGCATGCAGAGCTGTACGAACAGGCCATCAAATATGAGAAGGGCTCGTTCATTACCTCGGCCGGGGCTTTGACCACCTTGTCCGGTGCCAAAACCGGCCGCTCTCCAAGGGACAAGAGGGTTGTCAAAGATGAGACCACTTCTGAGGAGCTGTGGTGGGGCAAGTAAGAGACCCAAAACATCTCATCAAATTAACCAACCCTTGATTCTTGTGGTTAAATGCAATTAATATATAGTTGGATATGTACAGGGGCTCCCCTAACATTGAGATGGATGAGCATACATTCATGGTGAACAGGGAGAGGGCCGTTGATTACCTCAACTCGCTCGACAAGGTACTTTTTTTAAAAAAAATTTACTGGTAGACAAAAAATTAATGTGACTTCATTTTGGCACCCTCAGGTTTTTGTGAACGATCAGTTCCTCAACTGGGATCCCGAGCATCGGATCAAAGTTCGAATCGTCTCGGCAAGAGCCTATCATTCCCTGTTCATGCACAACATGTAAACCAAAATGAGAAAATAAGATGGCAGACATGAATCTTGTTCTTCGATCACAGATGAGAGCATAATTACTCGAGTGTTTGCAGGTGCATTCGTCCGACTCCGGAAGAAGTAGAGAATTTTGGTGTTCCAGACTTTACAATTTACAACGCTGGACAGTTCCCCTGCAACCGTTACACTCACTACATGACTTCCTCCACCAGCATTGATCTCAACCTCGCAAGGAGGGAGATGGTTATCCTCGGAACGCAGTACGCGGGGGAGATGAAGAAAGGTTTATTCAGTCTGATGCACTATCTCATGCCTAAGAAACAAGTTCTCTCCCTGCACTCTGGCTGCAACATGGGCAAAGATGGTGATGTTGCTCTCTTCTTCGGATTATCAGGTATTGTTAAATGCCAACGCCAGCCTATCTTCCTTCGGATGATCGGTCATGAATTTTAGTCGCTTTCGGTTTGTTTTCAGGCACAGGGAAAACTACTCTATCTACTGATCAGAACAGGTTGCTCATTGGTGACGACGAGCACTGTTGGAGCGATAATGGTATTTCAAACATAGAAGGTGGTTGTTATGCAAAATGCATCGACTTATCCAAGGAGAAGGAACCTGATATCTGGAATGCCATCAAGTTTGGAACTGGTATAGTCCTTTAATCTCCTCCTCTTATGCAAAAGTGTTCTGTTCTTAAGCATGATCATATCATTAATCATCAGTATCGACTTGCAGTGCTCGAAAATGTAGTGTTCGATGAGCACACTCGGGAGGTAGACTACGAAGATAAATCGGTTACGGAGAATACTAGAGCTGCTTACCCGATCGAATATATACCGAACGCGAAGATACCATGTGTAGGTCCACACCCAAGGAATGTGATCCTCTTGGCATGTGATGCTTTTGGTGTGCTCCCACCTGTTAGCAAGCTCACATTGGCTCAAACCATGTACCATTTCATCAGTGGCTACACTGCTCTGGTAGCAGGAACAGAAGATGGCATCAAGGAACCTCAAGCTACATTTTCGGCATGCTTCGGGGCCGCATTCATCATGCTTCATCCGACCAAGTATGCTGCAATGCTGGCTGAAAAAATGGAGAAACATAATGCCACAGGATGGCTTGTGAACACAGGCTGGTCTGGTGGAAGGTGAAATCTCTCACACATCTTCCAAATAATACTTGTGGATTCAATGGTGTGTGTGATCCAAGGAACTATTTTTTGTTTTCAGGTATGGTGTTGGAAAACGTCTCGAGTTGGGATATACCAGAAAAATAATCGATGCCATACACTCGGGTAACCTTCTGAATGTCGAGTACAAGAAGACTGAAGTTTTTGGGTTGCAGATACCCACTCAAGTTGAAGGGGTGCCTTCAGGGATTTTAGATCCAGTTAACACTGTAAGTATAAGTTGTGATGCTACCAAATGGTTTAGTTGCATTCCTATCGAAAAAAACAAACTAGTGCGAAGGAGGTTTTTATAGTATGCTTGATACATTGATGTGTGTGGTTTCACAGTGGGCAGATAAGGAGGCCTACAAGGAGACTTTGCTGAAGCTGGCAGGTCTTTTCAGGCAGAATTTTGAGGTGTTTGCCAACTACAAGTTTGGTCAGGATGAGAAATTGGCTGAAGAGATTTTTGCTGCAGGGCCAAATTTCTGAGATATATATGCAAGTTGAAAGAGTGAAGGAAGGAGGAAAATGAATAAACATGGTTTAGGAGATTTGAAAGTTGCTAGGCTTTAGAATAGTGAGGAAATGGAGAGAGTAGCTAGACTTTTTTCTTTAGTTTGCTAGTGATTGTCTTCTGTTTTATCAATTTAGTAGATTTGAGTAATTTCTAAATTCTGAATGTTTTCTATGTGCCTCATCTAATTCTAAATTAGAAGGAACCAGGACAGAAGAGGAAAGGAATTTAATTACAAAATCTAAAAATGTAATATAGAAAGGGCTAATACATAATTGACAATTGAATATATATATGCAACTTCATTTTCTAAGAAAGTCTCATGCCACTTTGAATGAGGATCCACCAGATTCTAGTTTACAAAAATTATACTTAGCTAAGGCACAGAAAACAATTCTGAGACTGTTTATAGTAACTTCATTCATTGTCTGAATGTATCGCCTTACAAATTGTGTTCAACATGAGCCTTTTTATGGAGAGAATCTCGGTGCCTAAGGGCATTTCTAATAGGGGATATTTGAAAAAATATCCCCACATATTAAGGGAATATTTGTGAAGGGATTGGAAATCACGGGGTAAAAAGTTTTGGCCCGTGATTTCTAATTATTTTATTATAAAAAATAATATAATAATTAAAATTAAATAAAAATGAGATAGTAGGTTAGGGTCCATTGTAGGTTAGGGTAATATCCGTTTGTATTTGTTGTAGATTTTTTATTATTATTTATTTTTTAAATTAACCGAATCGATTAAATTTTTAAATAAATATCAAATCGATAAAATATCGATTAATTCGGTAGAAAACTAAATTAATGATGTATAATTCACTTATTTAGAAATTTATCAATAAATTTTTTTTATTTTAATTAATTTAATTTATTTGATTTAATTAAAATTTTTAAAATTAAAATCAAATTGAATTAATTATTTTTTAAAAAAAATAAAATTGTTAAATAATTAAATTAAAATTTTAAATTCTATCACTTCGATGAATTTATTCCATTTATATTGTCCTCCTTTTCCTCATCCCAAGCGTCGATCTCATCTAATGCGGCCCAATATCAGTTTGACCCTCTATAGATCACAAAATGTCCCCAAAATCATATCCAATTATACACACAAAATGTCCCCAAAAACTACTCTATCTACTGATCAGAACAGGTTGCTCATTGGTGACGACGAGCACTGTTGGAGCCATAATGGTATTTCAAACATAGAAGGTGGTTGTTATGCAAAATGCATTGACTTATCCAAGGAGAAGGAGCCTGATATCTGGAATGCCATCAAGTTTGGAACTGGTATAGTCCTTTAATCTCTTCCTCTTATGCAAAAGTGTCCTATTCTTGAGCATGATCATATCATTAATCATCAGTATCGACTTGTAGTGCTCAAAAATGTAGTGTTCGATGAGCACACTCGGGAGGTAGACTACGAAGATAAATCGGTTACGGAGAATACTAGAGTTGCTTACCCAATCGAATACATACCGAACGTGAAGATACCATGCGTCGATCCACAACCAAGGAATGTGATCCTCTTGGCATGTGATGCTTTTGGTGTGCTCCCACCTGTTAGCAAGCTCACATTGGCTCAAACCATGTATCATTTCATCAGTGGCTACACTGCTTTGGTAGCAGGAACAGAAGATGGCATCAAGGAACCTCAAGCTACATTTTCGGCATGCTTCGGAGCCGCATTCATCATGCTTCATCCGACCAAGTATGCGGCGATGCTGGCCGAAAAAATTGAGAAACATAATGCCACAGGATGGCTTGTGAACACAGGCTAGTCTGGTGGAAGGTAAAGTCTCTCACACATCTTCCAAATAATACTTGTGGATTCAATGGTGTGTGTGATCCAAGGAACTATTTTTTGTTTTCAGGTATGGTGTTGGAAAACGTCTCGAGTTGGGATATACGAGAAAAATAATCGATGTCATACACTCGGGTAGCCTTCTGAATGCCGAGTACAAGACGACTGAAGTTTTTGGGTTGCAGATACCCACTCAAGTTGAAGGGGTGCCTTCAGGGATTTTAGATCCAGTTAACACTGTAAGTATAAGCTGTGATGCTACCAACAAATGGTTTAGTTGCATTCCTATCGAAAAAAACAAACTAGTGCGAAGGAGGTTTTTATAGTATGCTTGATACATTGATGTGTGTGGTTTCACAGTGGGCAGATAAGGAGGCCTACAAGGAGACTTTGCTGAAGCTGGCAGGTCTTTTCAGGCAGAATTTTGAGGTGTTTGCCAACTACAAGTTTGGTCAGGATGAGAAATTGGCTGAAGAGATTTTTGCTGCAGGGCCAAATTTCTAAGATATATATATGCAAGTTGAAAGAGTGAAGGAAGGAGGAAAATGAATAAACATGGTTTAGGAGATTTGAAAGTTGCTAGGCTTTAGAATAGTGAGGAAATGGAGAGAGTAGCTAGACTTTATTCTTTAGTTTGCTAGTGATTGTCTTCTGTTTTATCAATTTAGTAGATTGAGTAATTTCTAAATTCTGAATGTTTTCTATGTGCCTCATCTAATTCTAAATTAGAAGGAACCAGGACAGAAGAGGAAAGGAATTTAATTACAAAATCTAAAAATGTAATATAGAAAGGGCTAATACATAATTGACAATTGAATATATATATATGCAACTTCATTTTCTATGAAAGTCTCATGCCACTTTGAATGAGGATCCACCAGATTCTAGTTTACAAAAATTATACTTAGCTAAGGCACAGAAAACAATTCTGAGACTGTTGATAGTAACTTCATGCATTGTCTGAATGTATCGCCTTACAAATTGTGTTCAACATGAGCCTTTTTATGGAGAGAATCTGGGTGCCTAAGGGCATTTCAAATAGGAGATATTTGAAAAAATATCCCCACATATCAAGGGAATATTTGTGAAGGGATTGGAAATCACGGGGCAAAAAGTTTTATCCCGTGATTTCTAATTATTTTATTATAAAAAATAATATAATAATTAAAATTAAATAAAAATGAGATAGTAGGTTAGGGTCCATTGTAGGTTAGGGTAATATCCGTTTGTATTCGTTGTAGATTTTTTATTATTATTTATTTTTTAAATTAACCGAATCGATTAAATTTTTAAATAAATATCAAATCGATAAAATATCGATTAATTCGGTAGAAAACTAAATTAATGATGTATAATTCACTCATTTAGAAATTTATCAATAAATTTTTTTATTTTAATTAATTTAATTTATTTGATTTAATTAAAAATTTTAAAATTAAAATCAAATTGAATTAATTATTTTAAAAATAAAATAAAATTGTTAAATAATTAAATTAAAATTTTAAATTCTATCGATTCGATGAATTTATTCCATTTATATTGTCCTCCTTTTCCTCATCCCAAGTCACTCGTCGATCCAATATAAGTTTGACCGTCCATAGATCACAAAATGTCCCCAAAATCATATCCAATTATACACGCAGAGCATATCTTGAAAGAGTCACTGCTGCATGCGTTAGATCCTATTTTCTTGAGATAGATATTTCCAATCAATTCCTTATCATATTCGGAACAATCCAAACACCTGTATAAACTGACTGCTCTTTCCATTGTATTAATTACTTCTCCTCCCTCTCGCTTCATCTGCTCTCTTGCGATCGTAAAATAGATGGCGGACGGCGACTTCAGCGTCTCGAAGCCGTCGAATGGGCTGGCGAAGATCCGCACTCAAAGCAGCGACCATGGCATTTGCCACGATGACAGCGCAGCGCCGGTGAAGGCACAGACCATCGACGAGCTCCACTCTTTGCAGAAGAAGCGCAGGTCCTCGCCCACCACCCCCGTTCAGAAGACGCAGCAGCAGCAGCAGCAGGCCTTCAATGCCTCCTCCGAGGAGGAGGAGCGCCACAAGCAGCGACTCCAGTCCATCAGGTAAATGAATGAATCCATTAATTACAGTGATGCTTTTATATCTATCTCAATAGTTGAGTTGAGGATTCTTAAACTAACAACATTCGGACATGGCAGTGCGTCCTTGGCGTCCCTGACTCGTGAGATGGGGCCGAAGCTGGTGAGAGGCGACCCAGCCAGGAACGCAGAGGTCCCAAAAGCCAGCAGAGTGCATCATGTCACGCCGACCATCAGCGTCAGTGACAGTGCTCTCAAGTTCACCCACATCCTCTACAATCTCTCCCCAGCAGGTACGTACGCAGCCTAAAACTCGATCTCTCTATCCATCCCTTGGGTTTGGCTAATTGCGTGCTGTGTCTATGGCTCTATGCATGCAGAGCTGTACGAACAGGCCATCAAATATGAGAAGGGCTCGTTCATTACCTCGGCCGGGGCTTTGACCACCTTGTCCGGTGCCAAAACCGGCCGCTCTCCAAGGGACAAGAGGGTTGTCAAAGATGAGACCACTTCTGAGGAGCTGTGGTGGGGCAAGTAAGAGACCCAAACATCTCATCAAATTAACCAACCCTTGATTCTCGTGGTTAAATGCAATTAATATATATGTACAGGGGCTCCCCTAACATTGAGATGGATGAGCATACATTCATGGTGAACAGGGAGAGGGCCGTTGATTACCTCAACTCTCTCGACAAGGTAAAAAATTTTACTGGTAGACAAAAAATTAATGTGTAAATTGTGACTTCATTTTGCCACCTCAGGTTTTTGTGAACGATCAGTTCCTCAACTGGGATCCCGAGCATCGGATCAAAGTTCGAATCGTCTCGGCAAGAGCCTATCATTCCCTGTTCATGCACAACATGTAAACCAAATAAGATGGCAGACATGAATCTTGTTCTTCGATCACAGATGATAGCATAATTACTCGAGTGTTTGCAGGTGCATTCGTCCGACTCCTGAAGAAGTAGAGAATTTTGGTGTTCCAGACTTTACAATTTACAACGCTGGACAGTTCCCCTGCAACCGTTACACTCACTACATGACTTCCTCCACCAGCATTGATCTCAACCTCGCAAGGAGGGAGATGGTTATCCTCGGAACGCAGTACGCGGGGGAGATGAAGAAAGGTTTATTCAGTCTGATGCACTATCTCATGCCTAAGAAGCAAGTTCTCTCCCTGCACTCTGGCTGCAACATGGGCAAAGATGGTGATGTTGCTCTCTTCTTCGGATTATCAGGTATTGTTAAATGCCAACGCCAGCCTATCTTCAGTCGAATCATCGGTCATGAATTTTAGTCGCTTTCGGTTTGTTTTTCAGGCACAGGGAAAACTACTCTATCTACTGATCAGAACAGGTTGCTCATTGGTGACGACGAGCACTGTTGGAGCGATAATGGTATTTCAAACATAGAAGGTGGTTGTTATGCAAAATGCATCGACTTATCCAAGGAGAAGGAGCCTGATATCTGGAATGCCATCAAGTTTGGAACTGGTATAGTCCTTTAATCTCCTCCTCTTATGCAAAAGTGTTCTGTTCTTGAGCATGATCATATCATTAATCATCAGTATCGACTTGCAGTGCTCGAAAATGTAGTGTTCGATGAGCACACTCGGGAGGTAGACTACGAAGATAAATCGGTTACGGAGAATACTAGAGCTGCTTACCCGATCGAATATATTCCGAACGCGAAGATACCATGTGTAGGTCCACACCCAAGGAATGTGATCCTCTTGGCATGTGATGCTTTTGGTGTGCTCCCACCTGTTAGCAAGCTCACATTGGCTCAAACCATGTACCATTTCATCAGTGGCTACACTGCTCTGGTAGCAGGAACAGAAGATGGCATCAAGGAACCTCAAGCTACATTTTCGGCATGCTTCGGGGCCGCATTCATCATGCTTCATCCGACCAAGTATGCTGCGATGCTGGCTGAAAAAATGGAGAAACATAATGCCACAGGATGGCTTGTGAACACAGGCTGGTCTGGTGGAAGGTAAAGTCTCTCACACATCTTCCAAATAATACTTGTGGATTCAATGGTGTGTGTGATCCAAGGAACTATTTTTTGTTTTCAGGTATGGTGTTGGAAAACGTCTCGAGTTGGGATATACGAGAAAAATAATCGATGCCATACACTCGGGTAGCCTTCTGAATGCCGAGTACAAGAAGACTGAAGTTTTTGGGTTGCAGATACCCACTCAAGTTGAAGGGGTGCCTTCAGGGATTTTAGATCCAGTTAACACTGTAAGTATAAGCTGTGATGCTACTAACAAATGGTTTAGTTGCATTCCTATCGAAAAAAACAAACTAGTGCGAAGGAGGTTTTTATGCTTGATACATTGATGTGTGTGGTTTCACAGTGGGCAGATAAGGAGGCCTACAAGGAGACTTTGCTGAAGCTGGCAGGACTTTTCAGGCAGAATTTTGAGGTGTTTACCAACTACAAATTTGGTCAGGATGGGAAATTGGCTGAAGAGATTTTTGCTGCAGGTCCAAATTTCTGATATATATACAAGTTGAAAGAGTGAAGGAAGGAGGGAAAATTAATAAACATGGTTTAGGAGATTTGAAAGTTGCTAGGCTTTAAAATAGTGAGGAAATGGAGAGAGTAGCTAGACTTTATTCTTTAGTTTGCTAGTGATTGGCTTCTGTTTTATCAATTTAGTAGATTGAGTAATTTCTAGATTCTGAATGTTTTCTCTGTGCCTCATCTAATTCTAAATTAGAAGGAACCTGGACAGAAGAGGAAAGGAATTTAATTACAAAATCTAAAAATGTAATATATATGCAACTTCATTTTCTAACCAAGTCTCATGCCCCTTTGAATGAGGATGCCCTGGGGAACAGATAATCACCAATCCAGAACTCAAGATGAAACAAAGCAAATAAACTACATGGCACATAACTGAAGGGATCCAACAGATTCTAGTTTAACAAAGGGATCATACTTAGCTAAGGCACAGAAAATAACTCTGAGACTGTTGATAGTAACTTCATGCATTGTCTGAATGTATCGCCTTACAAATTGTTATATTTTGAAATAATTAAAAAGGACTTAGTTATAAATTTTAAAATTTGTTAGACCTTTATGTAAAAATACAAATAAAGCATGACTTTTTCCCTCTTTTTTTTTATTTTCTTTTTCTTCCTTGCTTTAAAACCTCTCTAATCTTAAACCCTAATATTCTTTTCTCACTCTCAAACTCCTCACGCTGCCTCCCATCCTTGCTCCCTGTCGTCGCCATCGCCGTCGTCCTTGCTCCTGCCATCGTTGTCGTCGTCGCTGTCACGGTCGCCGTCCTTGCTGTCACGGACATCGCCGTCCTTGCTGTCACGGTTGCCGTCCTTGCTCCCTGTCATCGTCGCCGTTGCCCCTGTCCTTGCTCCCTGTCATCATCATTGTCACCGTTGCACGTCGTGGCAGTGCTGCCAACAGTCCAAGCGCGAGTGGATATTTAATTGAGGTGGAGTTTTCTTATCTCTTTTGATCTCCTTTTATACATGGATAAACAATTTAATTAGATTCCTTTATCTTGATTCTTCTAGGGATTTGGAACTCAATCAATAGTCCAAATTTTCTTAGCTCTTCACATTACTACTTTCTTTTATATTATAGGATGCGCTATTTTCTTTTCATATTATAGGATGCAAATTAATTATCTGTAGCCTATAAATTGTTTATTGATTTTATTCGGATTCCAATCTATGAAAATATCATTTTTTTAATTTTTGTTTGGTTTAAGATGTTATTTCACATGCCACTTTCTATTATAAATCAACTTAAAATTTTTTTTCATGATAATAAATATTAATAAGTTTATTTTGTTAGAAGATTATAATATATTGTATGTTTCTATATATATACCCTTATAGTTTGATTTCATCATTCATATTTGCTTGTCTTTTTCATATACGAGCTATTGTTGATTGTCCAAAAGTTTGATCGTGAAACTTATAAAAAAAAGGAATAACCTGAATTATTATGAGGAAATAAAGAGTAAATGAATATCATAAATGAATTGTATTCATTAAATTCATATAACTGAAACAAGTCATATAATCATACAAGAGAGTTTCAGCTTAATGCTCGTAAGAAGATATATAACTTTTCAACCAAGTTAATAAAAAATGAAGTAATTCTTTATACCTATAAAGTGCTTTGCTCTACAACTTAAAGGAATTCTCTAGTCTTTCTTGGCATGCATAAATTTGAATCATATTGAGATAAAATTTTTCTCACAGGATGGATTACAGGTTATTCATCATATTTTATTTTGTGAGGTATTTTGTCAAATGGACTGCGGGTCGTTCACTCTATGTATGTGTTTGTATATTTGCATTCACATAATGTATTTCGTATTGGGTGGATTGCGAGTCGTTCACTCCTTGTATATACGATACATCTCTTTTAGGTGGATTACGGATCATTCACTCCTTGCCTATACGATACATCTTTTTTGAGTGAATTGCGGATCATTCACCCGAGCTATATATGTATAGACACATCACCCAAGCATGAGTATTGTAGATCATGTATAGACACATACTTATGATGCAATTTTGTCATGAGTGGATTGTAGATCATGTATAGACACATACTTATGATGCAATTTCATCATGAGTGGATTGTAGATCATTCACTCGGTTATACGATGCATCTTTTTCAAGTGGATTGCAGGTCGCTCACTTTGATATTGTTTCATTTATACATGATGTATTTGTATTAAGTGGAATGTAGATCATTCCCTTTTTTTCTAAATGACACATTCTAGATGAGTAAATTATATGTCGTTTACCCACTCAAGAAATCATATTGAGGGGTCAAATAAAATAAGATAATAATATGAGAACTGAGGATATTAATTAAAAGAAAATAAAAGACGAATGATATGGAAAAGATAAATGAGAATTGATGGTGTTGCCCTGGTTAATAATATTTTTATGTACGTTTTTTGTATCTCCACTTTGCACTTTGTGCTTACTTTTCATTTTCCTTTAGATTTGCAAACTTGAAGCGATTTTCGAAGTTTAGTCAATAAAGTTGGATGATTGTTCAGAAATACTCAACGATAGTTATGGAAGCAGTTTCTATAGAGTCCATTAAATTTGTTTTATATGAATAGTTGACTAATTATACATTTTGTTATTTCGACATTGTTCAGTTATTAGTCATGTCATAATATGATTGAATTAGATTTTGAGATGAAACATTGCCTATATTATTAAATAAAATATTACATATTTATGTTTGTACAACCTGTATATCCTTATTAAATATTATTTATGAATTTTGATATAGAAATAAATATTGTTCGAGCAAAGAGATAACTTCCTTATAGAATAGAGGTCTCCACCTTTTTAGATGGTCATGAGACTGACCGTATGAGACCGCTAAGATGACAAATTCTACTTTTTTTTTTTTTTTTTTTTTTTTTTTTAATATAGAAGAGGTCTCGTGACACAAATTATGTTCAACATGAGCCTTTTTAGGGAGAGAATCTGGGAGCCTAATGTGGCCGAGAGACAATATAGAATTGTTAGACAGAATATAAACATAATGTATACAAAATGTGTTTTACTAGAAAATCAAAATTCCATGAAGAAAGCAAACAATTCAAATAACTCTGTAAAATAAAGAAAAATAATAGAGGAAGTTTGAAATCCCTATCCCACAATTCATAAGATGTGACAACCTATTTCAAAGATTTGACAAAAACATTTATTAAATAAGTGTAGCCGAATATGCAGGATCACAGATGCTACCACGTAAAATCCCTAAATCATGTTAGCTTTTTGAAAGTACATGGAACAAAGACACGAATGCAATTAAGTTTATTTGCATTCACAATATGAGCCAATTTAATACTAATAATTCTACTTCCTGCTATGTAAAAGCCAAACTTGCTGTATACAATTAAAGACTAAATTTCTAACGTCTAATATAAAGGCCAACATTTTACAAAATTCCCGATTAATTATAATTCAAGCACTAGTAGATTTTATGATGAATAGAAACTGAAACCAAACTAAAAAACACCCTTTTTTAAGTCGGCGTTTTGCAAAGATTATCAAAAGTTTCTACAGAACACAACACATCAAACAAAAATTTAAGGTAATATTCAAACTGTTCTTAGAATAAACTCTAAACTCCAACTACTGATGAATCTGCTGTGATCAAGAGGCTCGCCACCATCATTGCCTTTAGATGATACCAATCTTATTTGCGACATCAAGGGCATCATAGTCAGGCGTTAGTCTAACGTAAGCCTTCTTAGTTCCGTCGGGCCTGGTCCAAATGCAAAATTAGTAATTGACCAGAAGGCTAGCCTGGAAGCATGTGAAAAAGAAACCTTACAAACCTGATCAGAGTATTCACTTTCTTCGCCTGAATGTCGTACATTTTCTTAACTGCAGCCTTGATCTTCTTCTTGTCGGCTCTAAGGTCAACGATGAAGACAAGAGTGTTGTTGTCCTCAATTTTCTTCATAGCAGATTCAGTGGTCAAGGGATACTTGAGAATTTGATAGTGGTCCAACTTGTTTCTTGGTGGAGCACTAATTCTAGGGTATTTAGGGTTTCTGGGCTTTTTAAGGGTCTTTGGGCGATGAAAAGTCACAGAGGTCCGGATCTTCTTGGTCTTCTTCTTCAGAGTTGATCCTGACTTCACAGCCTTCGCAACTTTCTCAGCCTGTGCTTTATCATCAGGTTTCTTCGAGGTAGCTACTCACACATTAAAACAGAAAATTAATTAAAAGGAAAATTACAATAATATAAAATGACTGCTATGCCAATGGTGTTTCCAGACAATTATTTAAATTGTCTTCACTTTACTCCACTACAGAGAATGACCTCATAGGAAAACTCTTCCCAACCAATTACGTGATCAATATTGTTAATTTCAACACAACTTGCTGAAGAATGTAGATAAGATGCTTAAGGAAACTAGTACAAATTCAAAATGTTCTATATCATAGATCAACCCAACCTTAGAAGGTAATGACAATGACAAACAAAGAACCACCACTAGTACATCTCCTTGCATAAGAATGATTACTAACATAGCAGATGGCACATAACAGAAATGCCTCGATTCTGCAGTGGCTACTCTGACTGTTGGAATTGATTCAAAAATCACTTTACAAAGGATTCTAAATGTACATTTCAATCTTAAATGTTACAATTTTCATATGATACCTACTTGTTAGAATTTTCAGGATAAGAAACAAGAAATAAGCGGTAGAACTTGTTGCAGTAGTTCTTCAATATCAAGTTCCACCAACTAAACTAAATGTCTTTTTTGCTTATAATAAATAAAATTGAATGAACGGTATGCATTTTAAAACAAATAAAATTAATTTATTGTGGTACAAAAACAGACTAATAGCTACTTCAGAGTCATATTAAACCGATTTCCTAAATTAATGCCTTGTTAGTAAGATGGCTTTCACATTACCAACATACTCATCAACTTGATCGAATACCAGGATTATAACCATTTTAAAGCATAGAAATATTCTAATATCAGAATGTACATTAGATGATCCAGCAAGGAAATTTGAAATGACTCAACTTATAGAATAAAAATTCCTCTTTAATATTGAAAAAAAATGCTAGTCACAGGTCAAAAACAAATCACTTGATCATAATTCATGATAGAAGTAAAAACTAAGCATCCATTAAATGTGATATAAAAAAATCCTAGTATATTTTAAGTTATCCACAATTTCACAGGCATGAAGAAGGCATATGATTTAGCTCATACAAGATAAAATGAAATTTTAAAATATTTGAATTAGTTATTAAGACAATGTTTCAATACTGGTTCAAAATAAAGTCTACTGCAAATTAATGCAAAAAAAAGAAGCAAAAGTACCTTTTGGTGCCATCTTATCTTGCCGGAAAAGTTAACCAAGCAGATGAACTGCAGTCAATAGACAAATATAAAAATTAAGAGACTGCATTTTTTTTTTCAGAATACAAGGTAATTGCGACAGTGCTAGAACGATGAAGCCAATCATTCCAACAAATCCAGGGAACAAAAAACTGATTTGATTCATCTTCAACTAAATTTCCTTTTGGCGATAAGTAGTGAATAAAATCCAACAACTTGACAAAAAAAAAGACTAACAAGTTTCTGATTGATAGAGAGTTAATCCAAACAACACATGGTCATCGATATCCTCTACATAAGATTAAAAACAAAATTTCCACTAAAACTAGCAAGAAATGGAGTTGAAACTGAATTTGCAGGTAAAAGGAAGCCATTGATTCCAAGATTTACTAAATGGCATAGATCTCAAGGAACGAAAAGACAATCGAATGAATTATCAACGATAGAATCAAATTTGAAGACGAGAAGTCAGAGGGAAGAGAGTAGAAGAAGATACCTAGCAGCGAGTCGGCCCTCCGCCAGCGAAGTGGCGGGATGGAAGGAGCGAGATATCTATAGCAAATGGTGGTGAATCTTGTCCGTTAAAGTTAGGGCAGAATCTGATCGACCGCATAGAATTTTGGTGTGTTTTATTTAGAATATTGGGTTTGTTTTGGATAATTATTTAGAATATGGGAGAGGATATTGATGGGCGTTTGGGTCGAGCCTTTACATTAAGTGGGCCGAGTTGAGAATTTTTTCATCCTCTCTTGTTGTAGGTAAGGTGCATCCAAAATTAGAATCCGATGGAATGAAATAAACCCAAATTAGGTTAAATTAAAAAATGATTTATTAGCTACTAATTCGTTTATTGTGAAAACATTTCCGTTACAATTGATGTAAAAGTCTAGTATAATGATACAAAAATACAATTGAATCACTTATAAAGATTGCAAGATGTGCAATAACGAAGGTTTAAAATGTTATTAAGTGTCATTCAACATGATGTTAGTCATATTATATATAAAAGTTTAATGTGTTAATGTTTTTAATTAGATAATCCTTCGTACATGATTTTATTATGTTATGCTTGACATTAGCCCTTGTGTCCTAAATAGTCATATTTCAAATGTGTTTGTCTAAGAATTTAAGTTTATCCATTTTCTAATGAAATTTGTGGAGCTTAAGACTCATGAGGTCAAGCTGAATTAGTTAACTTGTGGCTCAATGGATCAAAGATACATTGGCTGTCGATAAATGATGGCATGAGATATACGAAGACCATAAGATGACAAGCATGGACTTATCCTGTTGAAGCTCGTGGGGCTTGTGACTCAATGAGGTTGAGTCATGTTAACTTGCCATAATCAAGATGGTTTAGATTGATGTCTTTAGGGGCGGATCCAGAAATAATTTTTGGCGAAGGCTAATAATTTTTTTTTTACAATGTACAGTATAGAGGAATCAATAATTTTTTTAAAAAAAGTAAATGTGCGGAAGGAAAAGATCCTGATCCGAAAATCCAAAAATACATATCACTCAAAATACAGATCACTTAGCCAACTATCTCTTATCCTCACCTAATATCAAAACGGACAGAATCTCCCCAGTAAATTGGGGGTATAAGAGGTATACATAATGTCCCTGTCCAAATGCACATCAAAACCCTTAGACATAGGGCTGATAAACCATCAATTTATATCAGAAATATAATAAAAAAAATACATACACAGCTTACAAAGTCAAAAACATCATAACAGCAAATCAAACCACTAAAAAGGAATCCACATACCCAATATGTTGTGCAATTCCTTATTTCCGTTCCAGAATAGGTTAAGCGGCTACATATTGTGACCTAAACAACCACTTTTAAAACCATATGAAGTGCAAAAGAAAATATGGAGTCAAGTAGCCAACATATAAAATCTTAAAAGTCATACATCTTTTAGTGAATTAATGTAGCTTCTTCATTTCACATATTCTTCACCTTCATAAGGTATCAAAACTTCTCCTGGATATCCTCTAAAATGGACCTGTGAATATAATACACCATTTACATCTTATAGCAAAAGCAATCATATACAGAATAGCAAAAGCAACCATATACAGAATAGCAAAAGAACATACCAAGACAGCATATTAGTGTTGGGTGTGGTCTATGGACCTTGTGGAGTTGTGGTCTTCGGATAAGAAAGAGGAGGCAATTGCATCCTGCGACTTTTCATCTTTTGAAAACGTTGCAATATTTGCTCATTTTCAATTGTTGAAAAGATATCCTTCTCGATGTATACGACTAGACTGTCATTCATCCACTCGTCTCCCATTCTATTGTGTAAATCAGTCTTTATCGTCTTCATTGCAGAAAATACTCTTTCAACGGAAGCAGTCGCAACTGGTAGAACTAATGTCATCTCAATCAGACGATAAACCAATGGATAAGCTTGATTTTTTAGAGTTTCAACCATTTTCTGAGCAAGACTTCCCAAATCTTTAATTTCAGAAAAATTTGAATCTCGTCGTATATTATGAATGAAATTCTGAAGTTGTTGTTCAATAACTATACAATCATTAGTTGAGAATCCTCAGGATATAAATCACAAAGTCGAACTAGTTTCTGAACATTGCATTCAGAAAAAGAATTTCTTGGATGAAGACATGTCATACACCTAAGCAATTCTGTGCCAACTTTGAAAAAGCGAGTATTCATCTCTTGTATAACTGAATCAACAACCTAACATTATAATTTGCAACAATAATAATTAATCAGTAAAGAAAATCTTATTAGCGAATATAATAATGTAAAATTTTTAGAAATAATACCTGATAGAAAATCTCCACACGATAATAATGGCAATCGTGAATCGCTCTGCCTGCTACGACCACTAATCAAACAATTATCATTCATATCCAACACTGGGATCTCATTCAACTCACAAAATGTATTGACTTTATCCATAATTGTAGACCATCCTTCTTCCCTAATATTTGAAATTGATCTTTCACAATTTCAATCAAACTTATGGCTTGGACAATATTTTGATCTTTTTGTTGCAAGACAAGTGACAATTCATGTGTCATTCCCAATATCATCTTCATCAAGTGCAATATGAAAACAAACTCATAATTTAGAGACTGAGCAAAGTACTCACGGGCATTATCAGAACGTAAGGTCTTTACTCTTGTATGAAATTGAGTTTCTACCATTTGACAAAAAGTTTGAATGAGTCAAGGAACTTCTCTGCTTTTCATCAAATAAAGTCATGTACAATGGATGTAATCATCAATAAAAGAGAGAAAGTATCGATAGTCATCCAAAGAAGTCACAGGAGAGGGCCCCCACACATCAGAATGAACAAGATCAAATGGAGAAGAATTTTTATTTATGGACTCAGAAAATTGAGTTCTACAATGTTTTGATAACTGACAGACTTCACACTGAAGTGACTCAAAAGAAATTGACAAGAAAAGACTAGGAAATAAAACTTTCAAAGACCTGAAGGATAAATGTCCCAACCGGGAATGCGATAAGAGAATGTCTTGATGTTTATTCTCCAAACACCGTGTTGTAGTCTTCAGAGCAGAGGCTGTTCCAAGCTGATAATAATAAAGACCTCCTACTTCACGGCCAGTCCTAATCATTTGCTTGGTCTCGAGATCTTGGAAGACACAATAATCAGGAAAAAAGGTTACCGAGCAGTGAAGTTGTTTTGTAATGCTGCTAACAGAAAGTAAAGAGAAATAGAAGGAACATGAAGAGCAGAGGATAGGATAAAGTGATCTGCCAGTTGTATAGAACCTTTGCCAGCAACAGTGGCCTTGGTTACATTTGCAATGGTCACTTTATCTTGCCTAGAGGACAAAGAGTAGGAAATGAAAGAGTTAGCAATATTTGTCATATGATCTGTAGCTCCTAAGTCAATGATCCAGGGGCTATAAGAGCTTGAACCAGCAACACTTAAACCCAAGCCACGGATACCTATGTGCGCTTGAGATGGAGGGGTAGAGGTAGAAGATGAAGCCTGAAGCTGCGAGAGAAGGTGTTGAAGGTTAGCAATGTCAGTAGAGGACAACCCCACAGAAGAAGATACAGAGGAACCAGCAGTCTCCCCCTCCACTAATTTCTTGACAGCAACATTTGCACGACTATGAGCCTTCTTGTCACCATATTTGAATTTGTCAGGTTTCTTCTCCGGATATTTCTCCCAACAAAAATCTGAATCATGATTAGTCCTTTTGCAGTGTCGACAAAATTTATCACCTCTTCCTTTAGTTTCCCCAGGCTTGGACTTGTATGTAGAACTGATAAGAGCATAAGTCTCTCCAATTGGAGTGCTGGTAGCAGAAATACCCTTTTGCTCATGGTCCTTTTCCTGCCCTCCTCACTGAGAACTTTGTAATAAACTTGTTCTAGAGAGGGAGTAGGATCAAAACTAAGAATTTGTCCTTTTAAACTCTCAAACTCTACATGAAGCCCATCTAGAAACTTAATAATTCTGTCCTTTTCTAGAAGCTTTAGATATCTCTGATGATCTTCAGTGGAAATCCAATTCTCCATCCTGTAATAGTCAAACTCATCCCACAACCCCTTCAGAGCAGCAAAATAATTGGTGACAGACATAGAACCTTGATTAAGTTTAAAAATTTGACTACTCAGCTGATAAGTACGCAACATATCGTGCTTGCGTCCGTACATTTGCTCAAGAGTCTTCCACATGTCAAAAGCTGTTTTGTTATGAAGAATGACCTGTTTGATGCCAGAATTGATAGAATTGAGTATCCAAGTCATCAATTGAATATTGTCACGCCTCCAAATATGAAAATTTGGGTCCTTTTCATCCGATTTCACTTTAGTACCATGAAGAACATCAAGTTTATCATGGCCTTCAACATAAAGTTCAACGGCAACCGCCCAAAATGCATAATTTGTCTCTGTTAATTTCTCTGAAATTATCTGAAGACCGGATCCTCCAGTTCCCGGCATTGCAAAAAACAGTTGCACCTGTCCAGAAGAAGCCATAGGATCTGCAGAAATACCAGAAGTTTCTTCAGAGGTGTCCGCCATTTAAACAAGCAAAAGAGGTGACACTAGGAAGATGCACAGTAACAAATTAGCTCCCAAAAAATAAATAACAAAACTCGGCAATAAATTTCTCTCCGACAAAAGAAGCACTCTGTTCGGCAACAAAAGTAGGGACGAGTATTCCTCAAGCCAAAACCGAAAGAACCAAAACAGAAGCCCTCTGTTCGGCAACGAAGCAGCTACTGAAGCGGATGAAGAAGTCTGCTTCTTGTAGATGAAGAGCAGAGTCGCGGTTGCGGGCGCGTCGCGACTGGAGAGGCGGCAAGATGAAAGCAGCGTCGCAGTTGCGGGCGTGTCGCGACTGGAGAGGCGGCAAGATGAAAGCAGCGCGAGCAGAGGTGATCGAGGAACCCTAGAGGGAGCGAGAGCGAGGTCGACCGGGGAAAAATTGAGGGCAGCTTCCTCAATCGCGATCTGCAGGCGGCAACCTCTACACGCGGCCGGATCGCGACTGAAGGCGGCGTCACACACGTGGCCGTGCAGCGCTTCGGAAGAGGAGAAAAGGCAGGAGGCGCTGGCTCTGGCAGCGGGCGACGGGCGGTGCTGGTTCGGGCGGCGTCCGAGAGAGGGATCGCGAGGGGAAGAGCCAGTGCCGCGCAGAGGAGGAGGCGCCGCACAGTGGAGAAACTTCGGTTAGGGCAGAAGGCAGCGCCGTGGCCCTTCTCTTTCCCTCGAAGAGGATCCTCCTTTAAATCGCGAGGGTTGCGATTTCTTTGGCGCCGGCGTCACGGTGGTGCGGAAGAGGGAACACTGCAAGAGATGGCGAGGAGAGGAAGGTAGCGACGCGCCGCCGCTAGGGTTCAGGACACTCGCGGTTGTGGTCCCGTCGCAGTGTCGATCAGAGAAAGCAGAGAGAAGAGTGGTTGCGGCGGCGGCATGACATGAAAGAGGAAAAAAATTAGGGTTTTGGAGGCTCTGATACCATGTTAAAACTGTCTTAATTACTAAAAGAAAACATGTACAGGGTTTATATAGCCAATATAACCCTAAGATCATAAGAGAAAAGACATATCTATCCCTGCTTCTCACAACAATCTACAAAGAGAAAACAAGCTCTTTAAGATGGAAAAAATAAATTGTTAAAAAAATAAATAAATAACAAAAATTTAAACCTTATAAATATACAACTATAAAATAAATTATTATATATATTTAGTATAATTTTAAATTGATTAAAAAATATAAATTTAATTTAAATCTACTTGATCTATTTACTTGGTGGTTTTTAACTGATCCTAAATTAACTTTTACTTAATAAGTATTTAATATTTTACGAGATAATATTAAAATTTGAACTTAACTATCAATATCTTAATGATAACTCAATAATAAATATATATAATAATCAAATATTAATAATGATATTTTTCAATTAATATATTTATATTTTAAAAAATATCAAAACCATACAAATATGGCATGATACGATACCAAAACTATATCATTCTGGTTATAAATCGAAACTTCGACACGGTTCAAAATTTTAAACTTTACTTCTGGTTCATCCGAACTACTACTAGATTATTCAGACTTGATCACTTTCCCTGGGTAAGTCTACAGTATAATATCCGTCTTCTTTGATTTTGAAATATTGTTGTGTATAGTTGAGGGCTTTTTTGTAATATGTATTTTCAAATTGTAATTTGTTCATTTATACCTGATTTCTTCAAGTATAACATGAAGGGCTTTAAGTTTTTCTTCAACCTGGGTTTTATTTGTATTAAGGTCTAACTATGTTGTTCTAACGTTCGATCAGTCAATCTTTGTTAGTCTTCTAACATTTTTTCTATAATGATAAAGAGATCTGTTATTGTATTTAGCTGAGGTGTCTTAGTATGTAAACAATGAGTATGTGTTCTTGTTCTAAGGTAACAAACGTGCTTGTACTGATCAAGAGTCAGCATTTGTCGAGAGGGGTATAGTGGTAAGTCTAAATATGTTAAGTGTTCAGGAAGAGGGTTTGATGAGGAAGTCATTCTTCATCATGTTAGTCCTAGGTCTTTTGGGCTCTGATACCAATTTTTAGAGATTTTAGGATTTTTTATTGGGATTTTTATGGTAGATCTAGGGTATGTGAGAGGATACTCTCTTTCTCTCCACTGGTTACTTCTCTTTCTAGTGAGCCTCACCTATGAAGGATGTAAACTTTGCCTTAGCCTGCAGTTAAGTCTTACGACGGCTTTTGCCTTTTTGCCTTACGGAGCCAGCACAAGTCTTATAAGTTTTCTTTGACATTTACATTTCTCCGATTAAGAGATGTGGATAAGGATTGAGGAATAGAGAAGAAAAGAAGGGAAAAACAAACAAAATGCATGGCCTTCTCTAACCTAGAAAAGTTTTTACGCTTCCATACTAATCATAAATTATTGTTAAAAGCATAATTACAAACAACTAGAAATTGAAACTAGGAAATTACAAACAAGGAAGAGACTTACAAAACGAACTAGGAAATTATAGCTTGCACACTTCACACTTGCACGCT
The DNA here is from genome assembly GCF_044706935.1 of Curcuma longa. Taxonomy (NCBI): domain Eukaryota; kingdom Viridiplantae; phylum Streptophyta; class Magnoliopsida; order Zingiberales; family Zingiberaceae; genus Curcuma; species Curcuma longa. The sequence continues at coordinate 2,710,643 of NC_133866.1, forward strand.
ACACTTACTGCTTCTTCGATGCTTCATTTACACACACTAGGGGTCCTTATATAGATAGAGAACATGGGGAGAGAGTCCGAAAGCTAAGAAGATAAGAAGGAATCTATGGTACTGCTAGACGAGTCATCAGTCTTTTGAGTGTTGGCTGAGTCATCCTGGATAAGAAGGAATCTCGAATAATGTTGGATGAGTCATTAGCTTTCTAAGTGTTGGCTGAGTCACCAATTTGTACAGGCACCTTGTAGGGCCTAGTTAGTTGTCAATTGAGGCACAAGATTTAAAATACACTAATTGGTAAGCAGCAGAATGTACTATGCACATTAACTAGTTTTGATCAATCTTGGAGTCATACAACAATCTTCATCTCGACATAGAAGTCCAACGTTCATAGTTAATAAAGGAACAGAACAAAAACATGAACAATTCAAAATGGTCTTTAATTATAAACGTTTAAATGACAACTATCATGAAAACGGCTATAAAATACCAGATAAAGATCAACTCCTTAATCAAATACAAAATTCACAATGGTACTCTAAATTTGACATGCAATCAGATTTTTGACAAATAAAAATGCATCTTGATTCTATCAAATGGACAACTTTCTCTTGTCTTGAAGGACACTTTGAATGGTTAATTATGTCGATTGGACTTAAGATAGCACCTCAAGTATTTCAAAGAAAGATGAATGACATCTTTAGGAGTATTTCCATATTCACCTATGTCTATATTGATAATGTATTAGACTTTTCCAAAACAAAAGATGAACACTATACTCATTTACACGATTTTTACTCTATTTGAAAAACACGACTTAATAGTGTCTCAAAAGAAAATGAAAATAGTCACCAAACACAGAGAATTCTTAGGAGGAGAAATTGGCCAAGAAAAAATCTCACTTCAACCACACATTACTTCCAAAATATTGGCCTTCCTTGATAAAATAGAAGGCATTAAAACACTTAGATCCTTTTTAAGATTATTAAACTATGCTAGACCCTATCTTAAAGATATAGGAAAACAAAGTGGTCCTTTATATACCAAGACATCAGAAACAGGACAGAAATTCTTTAATCAACAAGATATCGAACTTATCAAGCAAATTAAAACTATGGTTCCTAAATTACCAATCCTTACATTACCTCTAAATGAGGACTATCCAGTCCAAGGATTGAAATTTCGTGTCATAACGGGCGATACGGACGAAAAAAATTTGTTCCGCCGAGGCACTAGCACCGGCACAGCACCGGCACAGGAATTCCGACCGAGGAACGCCTCCGGAGGCGTCGCCCGAGCTTGGCAACACCTCCGGAGGCGTCGCACGGCCTCGGCGACACCGCCGGAGGCCCCACCCGCGACCAGCAACGCCGCCGGAGGCCCCACCTGCGCGGTGACGCCGTCGGGGCTCGACGACGCTTTGTGGCGGGCCGCATACCGATCGCGCGGTGCCCGCGATTTTTCCCTTTTTTGTTTTTAAAACTTAGGGTTTAATTAGATTTTAATAATCAATTCCTAGCTATAGTTCAAAGTTATAGTTCGAGATAATTTAAATAGGTTTTATTAAAACCTATAAAATTATCAAAAAAATTTATTTTTTATTTTTAAATATTTAGATTAAATTTTTTATTTTAATTAATATATTTTATATTTTAAAAATACTGAAACTATAGCGGTACGGTATGATACGGTACTGAAACTGTATCGTTCCGGTCCGGGACCGAAACTCTGGCACGGCTCGATATTTTAAACCTTAATCTAGTCATAGAAACAGACGGATGTGACATAGGATAGGGAGGAGCTTTATTTCGAAAAACCTCAAAATATGAGCCCAAATTTTCTGAATCTTTATGTAAGTATACTTCAGGAAAGTTTAAGGAAAAAGGGCACCTTACTTCATTAGATTATGAACTCTTAGTTGTTATATATTATTTAGACTTTATTCATTTGTGGAAAATAAGAAATAATCATTAGAATGGATTGTGAAGCTATTGTAAAATATGATCAACAAGCCAAAACTATGAGAAAGAATCTGAGCACAAAAACATGGCTAAAGTTTACTAATACTCTCATTAACAAAGGTTTCAAAATCACTTGGAAGCACATTAAATGAATCAATAATTCCCTAATAGATACACTGTCTCGTCTATTAACTTAATTTACTTTACTCTCACAAAGACTTCTACTTATGGAGAGGTAGAGAAAAGTACAAACTTTTTCAAAACAAACTATGAAGTTTGGAAATCTGGAACTTCAGCAGTTTGCTCGAATAGAAGTACAATTTCACTTTCACAATGGAACTCAGTTGGATGTCATCCAACAAAGCTTACTTGACAATATTTGGAATATTCCTACTAGTCCAAGAACTGCTAACTATAAGATTGCAGTTATTAATGCTCTTTCCAATTATTTTCTAACCATGATTCAAAAACCAATGGGGAAAAAGTTTTCTTGTTATGCAATTTATTCTGGTCCACAAGCAGGAGTATATTCTTCTTAGGACAAAGTCAAGACTGCCATCATGGGACAGGAAAACCCTTCCTATAGAGGGTTCTATTCCTTAGCAGATGCTCTTGAGGCAGTTAGAGCCAGAAGCGGCCCCAATTACTTCGTTAGTCCTACTCTCAAAACTAATGGTCTCATCAACCGGCCAAAAAACTCTAGCAGCACAATACCTTTTACATCATACATTCCATACCATACACCTTATGGTATAATTTTGAATGATGTCCAAGACATCCACTTGGAGGCCCCTAAACAACTTCCCTTGAACTATCAAACTTTAGAAATGCTACCAAGCAAAGACTGAGAAAGGCAAATAAAAACTAGTAGAGAAGGACAAACTGGTCGAAACAATGACAAATCTATTAGTGGGCATAACAGCCTACATCAGAAACCTGATTGTGGATACCACTTTCCAAAGCTTCAAGGAGTTCACAACAATAACATCAAGGGAATACACATTATCTATGAAGCAGAATTTGCTTATAAAAAGAAATGCATCCAAATATTTCCTCAGTGCTCAAATCCTGTTCAGCTAGAATGCAGATGTCAGCTGATCTATTCAATTCGCAAGGCTGAAATTAACGTTGAAGAATTTGAACGACACAAGTTCAGATGCAAACTCATCACTCCTTTTCCTCTCATGGATTATGGACTTCTCAACAGACTTTAGGTGACAACTATTGAGTCTACTCAATTATTCCCATATAAACTTGGTTCTATTATAAAACAAGCCTTGGAAATGGAATCCTTTGTTATCTGTCACTTTGAGAGCTCTCCTCCAGAATGGATAGCCAGTATAATTGAACCAGCCCGACATCTCATCCGAATGGATATTAATGAAGTTAATGGCCGCTGTGAAACTTTTGCTGAAACATTCTCTGATTCAGACAAAGAATGGCTAGCTAGTACATCCATAGAAGAACAGTTAAAACATTGGCGAGCCTCAATTCAAGGAAGCTCATGGTTATGGGACACCTATTATGACCCCCATGAGTTCCTTTTAGTCGGAGAAACTCATATAGAAAAAATATATTGGCCTAAAGAAATGGGTACTATTTTTCTTCCCTTCAAATGTATAACTCTGTATCCAAGCCTATAGGAATGGTACCAGAAGAAAAGCGACGAATGGCAGGCTACTAGCAAACAAAGACCGATGGCTTCACTACCTAAAACACCTCCATCTGACACCTCTATAGAAGATGTCAACCTCACTAATATGCTCGATGGCTAACTGGGCCCTACAAGGTGCCTATGCAAATTGGTGACTCAGCCATCACTCAAAAAGTTAATGACTCATCCAGCATTATCCGAGATTTCTTCTCATCTAGGATGACTTAGCTAGCACTCAAAAAGTTGATGACTCATCTAGCAGTACCAGAAATTCCTTCTTATCTTCTTAGTTTCCGGACTCTCTCCCCATGTTCTATATCTATATAAGGAGCCCTAGTGTGTGTAAATGAAGCATCAAAGAAGCACTAAGCAGGTGTAGTGTGCAAGTGTGAAGAAGTGTGCAAGCTGTAATTTCCTAGTTCATTTTGCAAGTCTCTTCCTTGTTTGTAATTTCCTAGTTTCAATTCCTAGTTGTTTAGTTTCAATTCCTAGTTGTTTGTAATTTCTTAGTCATTGTATATGCTTTCAGCAATAATCTATGATTAGTACGGAAGCATAAAAACTTTTCGAGGTCAGAGAAGGCTTTGCCTTTTGTTTGTTTTTCTCTTCTTTCCTTCTCTGTTCCTCAGTCCTTATCCACGCCTCGTAACGAGAGAAAGATAACTATCAAGGAAAACTTGTAAGACCTGTGCTGGCTCTGTAAGGCAAAAATGAAAAAAGTCATCATAAGACCTAACCGCGGGTCGAGCCAATGTTTACATCCTTCACAGGTGAGGCTCATTAGCGCCTCGTAACGGGAGAAAGATAACTGTCAAGGAAAACTTGTAAAACATGTGTTGGCTCCGTAAGGCAAAAAGGAAAAAGTCATCATAAGACCAAACCGCAGGTCGGGCCAAAGTTTACATCCTTCACAGGTGAGGCTCATTGGAAAGAGCACTAACTAGCGGAGAGATAAAGAGGGTATCCTCTCACATGACCTAAATCTACCGTCAAAAATCCCAAAACCCCTAAAAATTGGTATCAGAGCCCAAAAGACCTAGGACCAACATGATGAAGAATAACTTCCTCATCGAACCCTCTTCCTGAACACTTAACATATTTAGACTTACCACTATACCCTTCTCGACAAATACTGACTCTCGATCAGTACAAGCACGTTTGTTACCTTCGAACAAGAACGCATACTCATTGTTTACATACTAAGGCACCTCAGTTAAATACAATAACAGATCTCTTTATCAGTATAGGAAAAACGTTAGAAGTCCAACAAAAATTGACTGACCGAATGTTAGAACAACATAGTTAGACCTTAACACAACAAAACCAAATATTAAGTGATATTCGAAGAAACTTAGACTATCTTAAAGACTCGCAAGATGCTTTAAATAGACGATTCAGTCAACTTAATCTGGTCAGTATTCCTAAGAAAAAGGATATGCTAACCTTGTCAAAACTTATTGAAGAAAACAAACTTAGAAATTTTGAACTCCAATCAAAAGACTTAGTAATTCAAGTCAAAGAAGTATTGAATACAAATAAAATCCAGGTCGAAGAAAAACTTAAAGCCCTTCATGCTATACTTGAAGAAATCAAGTATAAATGAACAAATTACAATTTGAAAATACATATTATGAAGAAGCCCTCAACTATACACAACAATATTCCAAAATCAAAGAAGACGGATATTATACTATAGACTTACAGGAGAAAAGTGATCAAGTCCATACCCAACAAAACAACACCATAATAGCCCTATTAACTTCACTCCATCATAGGTTAACCCTACTTGAAAACAAGATCTTGGTAATAGAAACTCAAATACAGAAAACAAACCAAACCACTGAGTGGAGAGAGAGCATAGACAACTTAACTAAGGATTTAAGTTAAGTATCAGAAATATCATTCCCAGAAGGTGACCTAAAACTTATTCCTTTCTGACCTACACACCTACACAAGCCAAATGAATCTAACCAGAACTCAAACGGAGACTTTTACCGGATTGTCTCAAACATTAAGAAGAAATGAAACAAACACTACTTCTTGGTTGGATACAATTATAACCCAAAGAAACAGTACTTCCAATCATAGATTAGAAGAATTTATCGATATAGATAGAGATCTTACTTTGTTTTCCAATGAAC
>NC_133866.1:2716495-2735203 GCF_044706935.1 Curcuma longa
TTATTTCATAAATGTTTATACAAAAGACCTAGTCTTTTCAGTATACTTCCTAACATGGTCGACAGGGATATGGTATTGGGTACAAAGGCTGGCGGCGTCTCTGTCATAGACAGAGCGTTGGATTTCGTACCAAGGTTGTTCATCGACCATGGACACTATCCCTAAGACGCAAGGCAACGAAGGGAGGGAAGAGGGACTTACGACGGCAAAAACACGCGACAGCGAGAAAGTGGTCAGACGGCGCGGGTGCTTAGGAAACAAGAAGAAAAGGAGAATCAGCGAAAACGAATGGAGGAAGAAGACGATACTACCTAAGGTCCCTTTTATACTATCACCAAAAAGCACTGTAGGGCTGACGTGGTCACACGGGTAATCGTCGGATGAAGGCGGTTATATCTTCATGGTCAAATCTGCATCGTACGCCCAGCCAATCCGATTGGCGTAGTCTCTCTCTGTTGTCTCTGCCTGAAGTTAATCCTGATCCTCTATCCTGCCGAGTCTTCAATCTCCACCGCCGAGAGCTTGACCTCGGCATGTGGCGACCTGACATCGAATCTGGTCGTATGGATCCCGCAGCTGATATCGCACGCCAGCGATATTAATGCAGAGATACGGCTCTCAGTCTCGAGGCAGATCGCGTATCCGAGTCATTAAATGCGACTCGACCACTGACGGTAGACCCGATGCTTTGAACCCGGCCCGTCACCTCAACTCTGATCCGTAACGAAGTAATTCGATCCATTACTGCTGACCTAACTCGAGCGAACCCTCTCCCGACCCATTATTGTCTAGTCAATCGATATATACCTCCTTCGACTAGACTTGATAGGAAGACTTATGATACGGCGAATCCTAAATGGTATTACGTGGCAGCAAAAGTCAAGAAGCAAGCTGATATGGCAAGTCAAGGGGTCAATAGTCAACCTTAGGTGGATCGGCCCTCGTCTCGACCAATCCGACCCGGCTACTTGGTCCTCACTCCCGACCTCTACAAACTTAGTCTCTTGACTCGTCTCGGCCAGTCCGACCCCGGCTATTCAGTCATCATTCTTGACCTCTATGAACTCAGTCTCTCGGCTCGTCTCAACCAGTCCGACCCCGGCTACTCGGTCCTCGTTCCCAACCTCTACAAACTCAGTCTCTCGGCTCGTCTCGGCCAATCCAACCTTGGCTATTCGATCCTCACTCCCGACCTCTATGAGCTCAGCCACTCGACTCTCGTATTGGCAAGCTCAGCTACTCGGCCTGGCCCCGAGCCACCTTCCCAACCGCTCCAAGCTTGGAAAACGACAGAAGCTCTTGAGTGTGCGAACCTGCCAAAGAATCAGGACGGTTACTAGGTTGATAGGTCTGGTCCCCTAGATCCTCTCGCCTCTCTGTACCTACGACCAAAAGATAAGAATAATCAATCCTTCCGAGCCATAGGATGGTTACAAGGTCTCAGAATTGGTCCCCTGAATAAGACATGTCAGAGCCGAATTAACAGCGGTTGTCAGAACCTGCTCCCCCTCACCCACGGCAAGACTCTGCTCTGATGCTAGCATGGAGATTCCTTTTGGTAAGTATATAACCTCTCCCATAGGTATGAGGACTCTCTCTTTGACTCTCGAATCCTCAGCAATTTCACACATACTTCTACTTCTTCTTCTTACTGACTTGAGCGTCAGAGTGGCCTGCCAGGAATTCTGGCACCCAGCTAATCCGCTCATTCAGTTTTCTTCTTCTTCAAGTTCTCTTCATCAACGGGATCAAGATCGATTGAGGTAGCAGGCCTTTGACTAGTGATTTGATCGTCCACGGCATCCAACCGGAACACTGTGCATTGTTGGCGGAAACATACAACATGTCATTAGATGTGCATTAGAGATATACAGTCAATCATTCCTTGAGATTTTACCTCTTCTCTGCAGCATTGCCTCCTAACTTTTCTAATAACTAAGGATGTTGCTATCCATTTTAATATTGTTGGGGAATTATTCCTGGCACTCTAGGTAGCCCCTCTCTACCTAACAGATATTATTGCGAATGGATCCCTATATTTCACGTGTTTACAAATGGGCCTAGTTAGCCCATAACAAATATGTTCCAGCTTCCCTCTATTTAGACTTAGCATCGACCACTTTTGCTAAAACATTTAGTCAAGAAAGTTCCTGGACATTATCAAAAGTCTAAGCTGTGAACCCCAAAATCCAAGCGATGCTAAATGTTGATCATCAATGGTATTGGGTTATACACGTTTTTTAGCGTGCGACATCAATAGCTCTAAACCTTTTGTGCACAAACCATAAATTCAATTATTTTATCAAAGAGTAATTGTGACTAAAAACATCTAGCGAGCAGCTTCAGCCAATATGCAAAGACAACATTAAACAAAGAAGCTTGTCACTTGGGTGAATGATTTTACAACTTATTTGTTAAAACAACTGGGCAACAGCAAGAAAACCTAGTCGTATCGAATCAGCTCAACGCCAAATGCTGAAAAAAAAAGTTTGGCACTTTATGCATATCTATAACGAACCAACATCCTAGAATTGTTGTTGAGAAACACATAATCGGCAGAAAAAATACTGCAAACAAGCAATCACATCCCATAACTCGAAGGTGATAAGCAAGAACACGAAATCGCACCATGAATCAGAAGTCGAAGCTCCGAATCTGCGCGACAAGGAAGCTTTCGAAGAAATCAGCTGCCCCAAATTTGAGTTGAAATGTTCGCTGTTCGTCTTCACCTGCCCCGCGTAGACAGCAGGGAGCGAATGAGAACTTTTTGAAGTTTCTTAATCCGTGGGATTTGCGGGTTTGATCCCCTGCAATTGCGAGGACGGATTATCGTTGTAATTTTCATCATATCCGTCCATTACTCTAATCAAGGTTGGCTGTCCGTCCATCGCTATGGAGCCAGCAACTGGTGTGATATGGACGGGTGGGATCTGAAGATGGAGGAGATGAAGCGCTGGATTTGGAGAATTTATTTAATAAACAATAATTGGAGGGCATCGGAGTTGATGTTTCCATTTCCTCCGTAGAAAATAAGGTTTCTCTGTCCAGAAAGAAAATTAAGGATGTCTATTTGTCGAAAGCAATTTATTGAAACAATTGTTTTTTCGTGCGATTAATTGAAGATTTTTATCTTTTATTGCACGTAAAACGGACGCAAATGAAGGCTTTTCCTCGCTTTACTTTTCTAAGAAAAAACGATATGACATGTAATCCTACAAATTCCATTAAGTCTGGCAAATTGGGGCGTGGAAATTGATACAATTTATAGTTCATACGGAAAGGGCGGTTTTGAGTAGGTCAATCAGGTGGGGGTGGCCTAGTTGGGTGGTTCGAATAATTTAAGAATTTTGAGTGGATCAATTGAGTCCGGTGATTCAATAAGATACCTAATGAAATGGGTGAGTCAAGGTGAGCAGTGGCAGATCCCGAGGGGGGGGGGGGGGCTTGAGCCCCCCTGAGATCGCGGTAGCATTTGGAGGAGGTCCATCGTCGCTGCTCCTTTGCCATCCTCTGGGCCCAACCGAGATCCCACAAAATCAAATTCGTAAATTCTTAACACTGAAGTAGAACAAGCTAGGGGAATCGACAAATCCCAACAACAAATCAAAATACTTACTAAAGAAAACCTTAATCAACTTGTCCTTAGGCTTGTCGGCGAAGGAGGCGGCGTCTCTGAGCAGGGCGTGTGGCGCCGACTGGGCAACAGGGGATTGCGAGAGGAGAACGGCGTCTGGGCTATGGCGGAGGCCTCGGCAGCGGTGGGCATCTTCTCCGGGTGGCGAAGGGGCGGCGGCGACGGCGGCCTATGCAGCGGCGAGGAGGATGAAGGCGATGGCGTTCAGCATTGAGCGGTGGCGTCGTCAGCAAAGGAGGGGCAGCGGCGTCGGCAGAGGAGGGGAACAGAGTTGCGGTGGTCTTCGTGTGAGGTGGACGGGAGGAGGCGCTGGTGATCCGGCGACAACAGTGGCGTCGATGGCGGCGAGATAGCGGGTGAAGGAGCAAAGGAATGAAGAAGAGAAGAGGATAAGGGGAATCAGGATTAAAGAATCGATTTCCTGATTTAAAAAGGAATATACAGTAATGGTGGGTTGGTCGGCGCAATAACTGAGCTAAACCGACTTTAAAAAACCTAGGCTTACTATAACGATTGAATCGGTTACTATAGCAAACTGGGTTCAATCTTGATTCGCTTGGTTTACCAATCAAACGATATCTGATTTGACTCAAACCAGTTTTGTTGGATTCGTCTTCGCAAGACAAATCCTTTTATCCATTTTATTCTATCAAAATCTCTTCCGGTACGAACCAAATCAAGCTGGTTCAGTTTGGTTCAATCTTGGTTCGTTTGGTTCACTAACCAAACGATTTTCGATTTGACCTAACCCAGGTTTGTTTGATTCGTCTTAGCGAGACGAATCTTTTCATCCCCTTTATTTTATCATAGTCTTAACCTAATTCTAGATCTGACCTATTTAACCTAAATGAGCTTGACTAATTTAGGTTTCAACCCACTTAATTCGAACTAATTAGGACTGAGTCTTTAAATGGGTTAGTTCAAACCCTACAATTTCTAGAATATTACAATTTGGTTGTATACATCGAGAAAGAGATTTTTACCACAATTGAAAATGAACAAATTTTACAACATTTTCAGCAAATAAATACTCGTAGGATACAATTGTCTCTTCTTGTTTGTACACAACTTGGTAGTAGTTCGAGTATAAAAAAATAATTTTTTATTGGTATGCACATAATTTTATATTTTTATTATTATGTTATTAATTATATTTTTATTTTTTATATATATTTATTATATATTAAAAAATTGAGTCCCGGTTGAAAAATTAGTCTGGATCCGCCACTGAAGGTGAGCCAAGGAGTCGATCAAGTCGAGTGACTAATGTGGTTGGGGGTAGAACAATCTATATTAACTCAGACAAGTTAGATAATATAATTGGAACAATCTAAATTCAATATAGACAATTTAATCAATCTAATTGAATTGATCAGATTGGGCAATTTGTTCAATTAGGAAAGCTAATCAAGTTTGACGATCTAAGTGATTTGGTTTGTGTTTAGGTTGTTGATTGAGTTAGGTAAATTTATCGATCTAATGACCCGATTAGTCTAAATGGGCTACACGTGTTATCCAACTAAATAGGCTTGATTGGGCCAAATTGTTTGATGAATCCCACCTTTTTTTTTAATAAAGTATTTTTCTAAGTATAATCAAATATAGGAAATTATTTTTTAATAATTTTATAATGTTCAAATAATAAAAAAATCTTTTCCCAATAAAGTTTTTTAAAATTATTTTTCACAAATAAATTATATATTATTTGGTGTTTATAAAGATACAATATAATGAATATAACGATAAGCTTATACACAAAGAAGCATTTGTAATGTGACAAATTCCATTTAATATGGGTTCATATAGTTGAACGCCTTTCAGTTTTGTCATCTCCTCCTATGTTCATTGTTTGTGATGTACTCACGCCATCACGACATCCTGAGCAGGTGAGTGCAAGGTAAAAGCCTGACCAGTTTGACCTCCTCCAGTAGTCGACTCAGACATCAGTATTCAACTATACCCCTTCTCCTAGCGCATGTACAGATATATGACACTAGCTTTCTTACACTCGAGTAATTATCAAAACTTAATACAATCCTCACAACTATGGGATCACTCTTCTTCCTGGTCGGGGGCAAGATTTATCCTATACTTGGTACAATCATCACGATCGAAGAATCACTCTTCTTTTAGTCGAGGCAGGATTTCCCCTATTTTGGTACAACCCTCAATACTATTGGATCACTTCTCTCCCTGGTTGGAATTGGATTTTCCCTATACTTGGTACAATCCTCGTGACTATGGGATCGCTCCACTTCCTGGACAGGATAGAGTTTGTCCTATTTTGATACAATCCTCACGACCATAGGATCGCTTCTCTCTCTAGTCGAGGTGGAATTTGCCCTATACTTGGTACAATCCTCACGATAACGGGATCACTCCTCTCCCTGGTCAGGGCAAAATTTATTCTATACTTGGTATAATCCTCACGACTAAGGGATTGCTCCTCTTCATGGACAAGATAGGGTTTGTCCTATTTTGATACAATCCTCACGACCATAGGATCACTCCTCTTTCTAGTCGAGGTGGAATTTGCCCTATACTTGGTACAATCCTCACAACAATAGGATCACTCCTCTCCCCTGGTCAGGGCAAAATTTACCTTATACTTGGTATAATCCTCACGACTAAGGGATCGCTCCTCTCCCCGATCGAGAGATTTGCCCTATACTTGGTACAATCCTCACTACTATGGGATTGCTCCTCTTCTTGGTCGGAGTGAGATTTACCTTATTTTAGTACAATCTTGACGACCATGGGATTTCCCCTCTCCCTGATCAAGATGGGATTTGTCCTATTTTAGGACAATTCTCACAACAATAGGATCACTCCTCTCCATGGTCAAAACGGTATTTGCCTTATACTTGGTATAATCCTCACGATCAAGAAATCACTCCTCTCCCTAATTAGGGCGGGATTTGCCCTATCAAAACTTAAATTTTTATTATTATTCTTGACTGCAAGATCGAGCTCCTTTCCCCGGTCCACATTAAATGAATATTCTAGTATTCTGGACATTCTTATTATGAGGATTGAGCTCCTCTCCCCAATCGAAACTAAACAGGTATTCTAGTGTTCCAGATATTCTTATCAAGGGGATTGAGCTCCTCTCCCCGATTTATGTGTGTTTCATGCATATATTTTCTATATTATTTAGCATGTATTTATTCTATTATACGAGCATATTTTGTATAGTTTTGTAGCTTTTGCATTATTATTATTTTTTTTAATTTGAGAAATTATTCTTTGTGTGCTTTCATTAACAGAACATGAATTTGGAGCTCAATTGGAGACAAACGCCTTGGAAGTGTGCATTCCAGCATAATACATGGTTAGGTCGTGTCCCTTGACACGATCGTGCATCACCTATAGAGCAAGGCGAGCAACAGAGCATCAATTGAGACTTCTAGCACCAAACATGGGTTGGTTGTGTCCCTTGACATGACCGTGTCCCTTGCTTCCACTTGACAAGATGATTCCAGAGTTGAACATGAAGATGCCTGGAATTCTGTTTCATTCAATTCTTACCAGACAAAAATTTTCAAGAACAGAACCTTCCAAGCAACTTACGTCTTCGATCATACATGTGCATGATTGATCAAGCAAGTTATTGACCAATCAAAGCACACCTTGATCGAAGCATAGGATCGATGAAACTCTTGTGTTGGTATTCAAGATCCATACAAAGAAAATAATTTACGCAGTTAATAAATAAATTGTATCTTTCTTCTTTATAGATTGTGTAGATGATTGTACATACCCGAAGACCTCTTGATCTTCTGCTGTATTTCTCTCCTCTTCTTGGACATTGTGTGGGCAACGATCTACCAAGATGTCTCCACCCAATTCCTTCTTTTCCTCTCTTCTAATCCGATGGCAAGAACTTAAGGTAGAAGCTTTCTTCTTCTTCCTCTTCCTCATCCTCTTCTTCTTTCTCCCTTCTTGGCCGCCAGCCCTAGCAAGGATAAAAACCTTGTGCGCCGACCCTAGTAAAGAGTAAGAAGAGAAACACCCAAGCACACAAAGGAGAGAGGAGAAGTTGGGAGAGGGCGCCGACCCTAGCAAACAAAGGGGGAAGAATAGGTGTTGTGCCGCCGACCCTAACACACAAAAACAAGAATCTAAATTGTGTTTTTGCCTCTTCCTATCCTCCCCTTTTATAGCTTTGCCATCATAGAAATTTTAGAAAAAAAAAAACCCAATTAATATAATTTTGTTGTATAACAAAATTTATATAATTTTGTTAGATAACAAAATTCTTTTACAAAATTTTGTTGGATAACAAAACTTAATAAAATTTTATTGGATAATAAAATTTAATAAAATTTTATTCGATAATAAAATTAACATAATTCTATTTAGAATTAATTTAAATTCTGTTAACTGAATTCTTAATAGAATTCTAAACAGAATTCTAAACTGAATTCTAACAGAATTCTTAATAGAATTCTTAACAGAATTCAAAATCTCATGGGTAGATACGAGGCTTTATCCAGAGGCTACAACAGAGACCTAGAGGAGGAATTGATTTTGACCTCCTGATGGGCTTGGGCTTCCCGTGTTCTCCCTGAACACCCAACTCAAGTCCATCAATAATAACTCATACCACTAAAGGGTTATTATTGAACTACCGCACCAATCCCATATTACAATATGGGCTCCTTCTTATCATGAGTGCATTAATCTCCCTATATTTAAGATATCGTATGTCCATCAATTAATTGAATTACTGACAATTCAATTAATTAACTTTTAATTCTGAGAATACTACCACTCAACTTTATTATCATACGGACTAGGTCCACCTACATGGTTTACATGATAATCCTTATGAGCTCCTCAAGGGGACATCATCAGCCTAAATAATTAGGACACAGATTCCTTCTATAATCAACAACACATCATATACATAGCATTATCTCCCAACTCATCGAGCCTTTTGATTTAACGAATAAATCTCACCCTTTGATGAATTAAAGAAATAAATACTAAGTATATGTGCTTGTTATTATATAGGGATTAAGAGCATGCACATCCATAATAACAGAGGTCTAATTCGATTATATAGTCAGTATAAATCGAACGACCTCAAACGGTCCTGCTCAATACACACAAAATGTACTAGTGTAATTTTATAGTCAAGATAAACTAATACCAATTACACTACAACCATTCCAATGGTTTGTCCCAGTCCATCTTGGTTGTGAGCTACTATTTATAATTTATAAGAAACTGATAACATGATCTTCTGTGTGGCACCACACACCATGTTATCTACAATATAAATTAAGTGAACAACTGCATTAACAATATAAAATGCAAATATTTGACCAAAGTGATTCTCATTTCAATATTATTGCAAAATAGATATTTATACAAAAGCTAGGCTTATAATATACATCCCAACAGAACACGTTCTGGTCATCTCCTGTGACACAATTGTGAAGGGTCCCCAAGGATGTCCGCATCTCTACAATAGCATGATAATGTCCACTTTGGACCTAAGCCCTCATAGTTTTGCTCTTGGGCTCTCCCCAAAAGGTCTCATGCCAATGGAGATACTTTTCATCCTTTTTAAACCCATGATCTTTCCCAAGTGTTTTAAATGTGGGAATATGTTTGCACCCTTACAACCCAACAAATTATGTTCGATCGACAACTGATGTCTAGAGTGCCACACA
This sequence comes from Curcuma longa, assembly GCF_044706935.1. Taxonomy (NCBI): domain Eukaryota; kingdom Viridiplantae; phylum Streptophyta; class Magnoliopsida; order Zingiberales; family Zingiberaceae; genus Curcuma; species Curcuma longa. The sequence continues at coordinate 2,725,811 of NC_133866.1, forward strand.
ACCATACCGTGCTTCCCAACATGGTCATGGTACAGTTGTGGGCTAGGGTTTACTGGAGACACCTGATGAGGGGCATTTTTTGCTGGTAAATTAGAATTAGATTAGACCGATTTGGACCACATTTCATATCATAAATAAGGATTTTGGGCTATTTCTTTATTTTGGCAGAATTTATGATCTCTATTGCAATTTGCATTAAATTATGGGATTTTATGAATATTAATTTATTGTATTTTATTTTGCAGGAAATTAAATTTGAGAAAAATCAATTCTGGTTCGAGTTCAGGTCCATTTGGATTCAAATTGGTTCAGTCAGTTGCGAAATTGACTTAGTTTAAGCTGTTGGATTTAACTCAAGTGCAACCTAAAGTTCAATTCGGCTAAATCAATTAAATCAGCTCCAATCAGGTCAAACCTGAGCTCAAGTCAAGCCAAAGCCCAAGTTTAACCAAATCCACTCAATCCAAATTAAATTATCCTTGACATTAATTGAGCCCGACTCATTTCAAATCCAGCCCAGCCCAAATTGCCGCCCCGGTTCAGAAACAGGCTTTGGTTCAATTTAATTGCAAAAGCCGGTTCAATTGCATTCAATTAAGCTCGGTCCAAAATCAAATGCAGCCGGTTCATCGATTGCAAACGGGGAGCTCGCGATTAGGTTTTTCTCCCGATTTTCTTCTCCTCTCTCGCGACGGCGTCTTCGAGCTCCCGCCGTCGCGAGCTTCCATCAGCCACCATCTTCCTCCTTTTGGTCAACACAGAGCAGCCCTCATCTCCATTGGTTTTCGCCGTCGCCCTCGCTGGATCTCTACGCCGAAGTGGATTCGGAGGTGTTGAGATCCAAGTCCCCGTCGTCGCGGAACGGAGGTTGTGGGTGGATTCTCCAGCCACCGGTGCTCGACGGTAACCAGCCTAGAGAAGCGGGTGTGGGTGGTTCTCCATCTCCTTCCCTGGCGCTCCATCTTCACTGAACTCTAGCACAGTGCCCTACGCTGAAGTGGATTCGGAAGCGTTAGGGACACTCGTGCTCGGCTTCAATCCCCTCCATCCACCGGAGTTAGCAAGGTAAAGTGTTTCAATTCCTTTCTCTAACGTTTGTTTGCTGGATTGCAGCTGACGATGGGCGAAGGATTGGATTCCGATCCTTGCTCTCTGCCGTGCTCCACCTAGGGTTCTTTGCCCTGGTGCGATTCACCTCCTTGGTGCGGTGTGAACTGAAGGAGGCTGATGTTCTGTTCTGTGGCGATTGGGAGAGGGAAGGAAACTCATCTGTCATCCATTTTTTCTGTTCTTGCATTTTTTCTGTTGCTGTTTCTTTTAATTCTGTTGTTAGCTTTTAAAATCAAAACCCCCCATTCCCTGTGGATATTGCATATATGCTGTAAACTTGAATTCAAATACCTGTAAATATGATTTAACCTTAATTGCTAATTCCTAATTCTGTCCTAACCTAACTTAATTCTAACTCTAACCCTAATTGCTAATTGCTAATTGCTAATTCTGTTAATCCTAATCTTAATCTAACCTAACATAACTTTTGATGATAATTGAGTTTTCTGTGTTTAGCATGATTGAATCAAAAACCTCTCAAGTGTTGTTCTTTTCTTCTGTTTGTTCTTGTTGCATGGATGGCTTGGATTTGAATGCTAATGGATTTGTTCTTGGTGCAAAGTATGAGGTTTGGATAAAGGAAGTTAGGCTTTGTTAGCAATAAGATTGTGTTGATGCTTGTGATTGTGTTGTTGTATGTTGAACCTTTGTATACATTGTTGAAATTGATTTGTTTGGAAATAATGTTAACCGGTTATGTGTTATGTAGTGTTGTAATCATATGTAAATGGATTTTGTAAATCTAATTCATGTATGAATAAATTATTTTGTATGTTGTATGTTTTATATTGTTGTATGTGTATGTTAGTTGTTGTATGAGGATTCATTTTGTAGGTGGTCAAATGTATGTTGTGTGAATAATATTGTGCATGTTGTGTGAATAATATCTTGTATGTTGTACGTTAAATCAATTGTACATATTGTGTGATTGAAATTCATTGTGTATGCTATTTGTATGATTAGGAATGTGTATTATGTATACTTAGTATTCTTTTGTAAATTGTAGGATTAAATTGTAAATAAATAAAGTTGTAGATAGTTAGATGAACAAAACACAATAAACACCCGTACCATGTGTCTAGAATAAATATCCTGTCATTGAGTCCTAGAGAGAAACGACCTGGACCTCCCTATACCACTTAAGGCGATAATAAGAGGTTTGGTAAATAAATAAACAAATAATTTTGACGGGTGTAAGTGACAAATAAATATGGGAAAATGTATATAAATAATTCACATACAAACACCCGCGTATCACTACTCCAAAGCACAAGTTAGGGTTTTCTTTTTTGGTATCAAGCTAAAGCAGCTAGAAGAAGAAGACGAAATAAGAGAGAGACCCTTTTCTTTACCTTCTCTAGGAATTATAGAATTGTCAAAAGAGTATCTCCATGTCAGATGCTATATTCCTTCCATCATCTTCGTATGAGCTAGTGAGGGGACCAGATCCGACAGCAGTTAGTAGTTTCTTTATTCACCAAACGTTACATGTTTGATGGGCGACATCCAAAAGACCATATCTGACAACCAATAGCCGCTTCACTATTCACTTGGTGTCATGTGTTTCGGAATATTTGTGAGCATTTCAAATCCGAGGATGGATGAAGAAAAATGAAATCGATGTTGAGTGACCTTGAAGATAGGCAAAGTTGGCACCTGAGGCTGAGTTAGAGATGAGGTCAACGGCTGAGGCTGAGTTGTCTTGGCTGAGCTATCGAGGTCGAGTTATCTTGGCCAAACTATCGATGCTGAATTATCTGAGGCAGTGATGATGCAAGGATTTGAGGTCGAGACAGTGATATCTTAGTTGAGAAGCCAAGTAGGTTCGGCTAGATTCGAGTCGGAGAGGTAAAGTGACAGAGCTAGAGGACGACCTAGCTAGCAGGTGACCAAGCCGACAGAGTTTGGTCAGCCCAAATTGGAGAGATCGAATGCCTGATTTGACCTCCACCTCTGACATTTAACTCATTGACTTGACCTCTAACTTAGCTCTGCCACGTATAAGTTTCTCAATCCATCATATTTATCAATAGAGAACAGAATCCCTCGAAAGAATCCCTCGAGAAGAAAGGCGAAATGGAAGAGCAGCTTAGGAAGGAAGAGAAGGTTGTCTGAGGACACCCGCCATTTGTGCTGGTGAGCGGCTGTGTGAGGACGTCCGTCACTTGTGCTCGCGAGCGGCCTTATGGGGACGTCCACCGCCCCACGCTCGCAGCTCCAATGCGGGGCTGCCCGCAGCAGTCCTACGGGGATGCCTCGTCGCAAGCGACCGTACTAGGTTGGTTGCGCAGGGCGAGCGGAGATTACGCGATGAGAAGAAGGGTGTTCTGTTCGATTTTGGGCTGACAAAAATCTGACAAATCATAACCGCTAGATAAATTCATGAATCCATTGATTGATTATTTTATATCAAGTAAACTACAGAAAGTCTATCCTTCCTTACAAAATAAACAATAGAAAATTTTCCACGTGGAAAATTTTCCTTAATTTTTGAATCTGTATTCCTAAATAAACTGAGCATGAGGTTTTTAAATTTATATGGGATTAAGTGGATGTTAACTTCAACTAAGTTTTATCTGTTATTGATTACACACAAAAAAAAAAAAAAAAAAAACTCGGGTCTTCCAATATACGACCGGCCAGCATGTTCACCCGGAGCACCAATGTGGCTGTCAAAAACTAAAATATAACTGTAAAAAATAGACCCTAAGAAATCTGATCGTTCGTTTATTTAACATATCATTCATAGTCCACATTCATTTCCTCAGATTAATTCCGGGAAAATTTTCCATTAGCAGGCTTCTCTTCTCTGCAGCCGCCGCCGTCGCCGTAGAACAGCAACTCCTCTTCTGCATGTGGAACTTACTCATCTTTTCAAAATTGTAGATATTACTTACTTATTGGGTTATATATAAGAAGAAACAGACAAGAGAATACGTAGCCTATATACTGTCTCGGTTACGTTCGAACTGGCCGCTAGCTCACAGCGGTGGACGGCGCTGGTAGCCATGCACCTCGATCGCCCTCAGCGCCGGCAGCACCACCAGAGCTTGAGCCGAAAGGGCTCATGCTGCCGAACCTCATTCTTGATGACTCTTCTCCCTCACCCTCCGCCTCAGCCTCCGCTTTCTTCGCTGACTCGTCACCATCGCCTCTCTTCCACGGCACGGAAAGCGTGGTTCTGAATAAGGACTGCCACCGATCAGATTTCCCCAAGATCCAACTTCGTACCCCACGGCTGCTTCCCTCCCCTCCCGTGTCGCAGCGGTAACCCGCCCACGAGCTCCCCTCCTCGGTCACTGGGAGAGCGACGCAACTGGTCGACCGATGGAACTTCCGAGCAGCGAAGATCTCCCGACGTATGTGCTCCGGCAACCGCAGCGTGTAGCGGTCGCCGACCAGGGGCGGAGCTAGGATAATGATCGAGTGTGAGCAACAATATAATATATTTAATAAAGTCAAATAAAATTTAAATTTTATAATCATAAAATTATGTATGCTTTAAAATTAAACATCAACATTAACTAAATAACATATATATTGAATGTGCTCCAAAAAAAACTCATATGAGGAATAATTATGTTTCATTATCTAATAGAATAGAACACATCAACATGATGCACAAAAATTGACATAAAAATTAAATTTCAAATGGCAAAATAAAAACTAACCTACTAAGTTTGTCCAACCGGATAAGCCTCCTTAATATCAAAAAAAGCTATCTATTCCACCATCATCATAAAAAGATGCGATTGGTTGCTCAATTGGCCAGCTTACTTCCCAAGATATGACTGGTATTGGTTGCTCCAAGATTCAATCTAGCAAACATAAACTCATAATTAGAAGAAGAAAAAAAAAGCTATGGCAGCAACAAAGAACAATGATCAGCAAACAGATTTTTAACCTTCCAAACATAGTTAACAAAAAATACTTTCTACAATCAACCTGCTCTTACAAATAGAAACAAGAACTAAGGCTATTATTGAATAGCAGCAACAAAGAAAACATTTACTGACCAGCAGATACACTCCAAAAGAACTGCTGAAGATGAATAGAAGAGACCAACAAGTCCTTTAATAGCTATGGCAGCAGAAACTACATGTTTCATCTGAAAGCAAGGAGAAAAGATGCAATTTCATAGATATTATTCATTTCAATCGGTAAGTGCAAAGTCTGAACTGTGAAAGGGGAGCATTCTTACATCAACTTCATATGTGGCTTCCTCACTTCGAATCCTCCGCCTCCTCCAACGGACTCCTCGAGGTTTGCTTCCGATCTCCTCTACAAATCTCTCCCCGATCTCTCGCCGACCCCAAAACCTTCCATCGCCGCCTTCTCTCCGCGAGTTCTTTGCTCTCTCGATGGCAGCATTGATCTCTCGCAGCCAGGCTCGGTGCCGCCTTCCGCAGCAACAGCCGGAGCTTCTGCGGTCTTCGTAGGGAGGTTTTGTCCCTCCGCTCAGTTGTTTCGGCGGCCTCGCGCGACTTTTAGGAGGGCGGAGCAGAGGCGGCGAGGCTCGGGGAGGGCTTCGGCTGCAGCAGCGGGAGGAGGGAGGCGCCGATTTTCGTTCGATGAGAAGGAGCGAAACAGCAATTAGGGCAAAAAAAACAACCTTAAAATATATAATATTAATATTTTTTTTTTGTTCGAGCCCAGTGTGGGCAAGCCACATGGGCTCCGCCCCTGCACAAATCGGTTATTTTTAAACAAGTCATGAAGAATATAGCAAACATACCTTGTCTCCATATTAGATCGAGAGTGGAGTCAAAAGGGATCAAAAACTGTTCAATTTATTTAAGGAGATAAAAAAAAGGTAAGATATATTTAAAAATATTAATATGAATTATCCATGAATCTCAATGATTAAGAATTAATAATGAATGTGTAAAAGAATCATAAAAAAATAACAAGAATCTCAAAAAAATATTCATATTTTTATCAATCTTTTCATTCAATTTATTTCAAATAGATTGTATATTGTTTAAACCAATGAGTAGAATTGGGAGTCGTAGTTAAAGTAGCCATTAGAAAATCAAAATAATTAATTTTAGTAAGAACTATATATTCTGATAAAATATTTACCTAAATTAAATTGTTTAGAAAATATAACGGTAAGAAAAAAAATCAATTGACAGAAGTAATTTAGTTCCAATTAAAAATTAAAATTTGATCATTTCCTTCTTTTAAAAGTGGATATGATCCGTTTTGAAATGAATGCCTCGTGCTAGTTATACAGAATTAAGTATTCGATTAAAATTAAATTAAATTAAATTAATCAAAATTTAATTGAATTGAATTTTTTATAAACTAACCAAACTGATTGAATTTTTAAATAAAAATCAAATAAACTAAACCGATAAAATATCGATTAATTTGATTTTTGATTGAATTAATTGAAATAATTAAATTTTTAAATATTATAAAAAATTTATCGGATTTATAAGTTTCCTTATTTAAAAATTTAAAAATTATTTTTTTTATTTTATTTAATTTGATTTAACTGAATAAGAAATTTTAAAATCGAAATCGAACTGAATTAATCAATTTTTTTAAAAAAATAATTAAAATTTTAAAATAATCAAATCAAATTTTATATTTGATCTATTCGGTAGATTTATTCGGTTTATAGTTATATATCATAGTTGATCTATTTATAAGTAGAATAATCTGAACTAAAGACAGGCATTACTGGAAGAGTTACAGGCCGGCGCGTCTATATCATCGCAGGGACCATAAAAACAAACGCCGAAGCGTAGCCATCCCAAATTCTGCTGTGCCATCCGCCTCCCTCCCTCCCTCCCGATCTACTGCATCAGCCATGATGCTCCATCGCCGTCCGATCGCTGTTGGCTGCCACACCATGGCCATTCTTTGCCTAATCTTCGTTTACCCCCGGTGCGGCGCCCAGCCGCCTGAAGACCAGTGCCCTAACAACTTCAGTCCCTCCACGGTCACTGTCATTATTTTCGGCCTCATCACCGCCTTCTTCTTCCTCACTTACTTCGCCTTCTACGTTCGCCAGTGCGCTGGCGAAGCCGCCGCGATTGCCGCCGATGAACGTGACGAACTCCGGCTCGGATCGGCGGTGGGCTTGAGTCTAGACATTCTCAAGTCTTTCCCGACGATGCCGTACACCGAGGCGAAGGCGTTCAAGTTGGGACATGGCGATCTCGAGTGCGCGGTTTGCCTCATGGAATTTGAGGACGACGAGGACCTCCGAATGCTCCCGGGATGCTGCCACGTCTTCCACCGGGACTGCATCGACGCCTGGTTCGCATCCCACGTGACGTGCCCCGTCTGCCGCTCCGACCTGGCCACCGCTGCCGCTCTCGAATCGCCGATACCCCCTGCATCATCCCCTTCGCCTCCAATTCCAGAATCGCCTCCGGATACTGTGATTCTCGTCGTCGACCGAGATCGGGCCCCAGAGGAAGACGATGCGACCGAATTGACCCGGATCGGGAAAGAGAGGCTGGAGGCACGGTCTAGGCGGGGACGGCGGCCTTCGAAGCTCCCGCGATCGCACACGACGGGACACTCGTTGGCAAAGCTCGATCCGGAGGCGGTCGGCGTCATTTGTGGAGGTACTTGGAGTATTTCAAGGGGAATTGTGACAAATTTAGGTATTTGGAGTTATGAAAGTGTGACAAATTTATGCTTGACAACTATTTGGCATTGGATGTATTGGAACCTAGAAATATTTTACAATGAACGTACGAGCAAACCTTCTTTGGATTTGCCTAAAATCTTTGGAATTCATTTATTTCTCTCAGGGTTAACTTGCTATAATATCTTGAGAAACAACCCCAACAACCATAGCAAGCTTAAACACATGTGACTCATGTACATACATGACTCTTGACCATCAAAGCATAGTTAAAGTACTCAACAACCGGATCACTTTATCTCTCGCTCGATCTATGGGAGACGAATCCAATTCAAATTTCTCATGACCTCTTGGTCATAGATCAAGCTGAGGATACTCTACTTACTTCTTGGTTATGAATCTAGCAAATATATTCCTAGCCCCTTAGTTAAGGATAGAACATGATACTCTCAAAACCCCTTTGTTCGCATGATACTCTCTCCTAGTCCATTGGTTGCAGATTAATCAAGATACTCTCCCGACCTCTAAGTCACAGATTGTTCAAGATATTCTCTTGGTCCCTTAGTCACAAATCAATCTCAATATTCTCTCCTAAGTCTTAACCCTGTAGTCACAGATCGAGTAGGATACTCTCCCAAACCCTTAGTCATATATTGAGCAAGATTCTCTCTTGACCCGTAGGTTGCAAATCAAGCGGCATACTTTCTAGGTCCTTTGGTTGTGAGAGTAGGATACTCTTCAGACCCTATAGTAGTAGATCGAGTTACATTTAATATTTTCTCTCGACCCTCTTTAGTCGCGGATTGAACTTGATACTCTTTTGCCCCCTTGGTCACGATTGTAGGGTATGTGGGACACACAAGAGGGGGGTGAATAGCGCGTTCGTCGTTCATTCGTTTTTCATTCGTTTGTACTATCAAAGATACTTGTAGTGGAATTAGGAAAATAGCAGGAGACTCGTAGATTTACTTGGTTCTAACTCCCCATGATTAGTACATTCAAGGCCTATGTACGGAGGTGTCCGTTGTTGGAGTATACTGAAAGACTAGCTCTTTTGTATATAAACATTTCATGAAATAAAGGAATCATGTTTTGGTCAAATGGTTGCAATAGATTAGACTTGTAACATGTCCCCTTAATTTACATTGTAGATAACATGGTGTCTGTGAGACACAGAAAATCATGATTATAAACTCCTTGTAAATTATAAATTAAGGCTCACAACCAAGATGACTTTGGACAAACCATCGGGAACGGTTGTAGTGTAATTCAGTAACTGTCTATCTTGACTGTAGAATTACACTAGTACACTTTGTGTGTATTGAGTAGGACCATTGAGGTTGTTCAATTTACGCTGACTCATAAATTGAACAAGACCTCTGTTATTATACTTATGCACTCTTAATCCCGATATAATAAACGGGCGCATATATTTAGTAAACATCACTTTGATTTACCAAAGGGTGAGATCTTTCCGTCAGATCAAATATTCTCGGTAAGTTGGGTGATGTTACTATCTATATGGTGTGTCGTTAATTATAGAAGGAATCCGTGTCCCAGTAGGGTTGATGATGTCCCCTTGAAGAGCTCATAAGGTTTGTCATGTCAAATCTTGCAAGTGGACTTAGTCCGACTGACAATAAGGATGAGTGGTACTATTCAAGGACATAGATGTC
>NC_133866.1:2735303-2759808 GCF_044706935.1 Curcuma longa
GACCGGCGCCAGCAGCTTTTGAGTTGCAGCTGGAAATTCCTCTCCCATTCTTGCTCTGATGATTGGATGAAGACCGATTTGCGTTCCGCATTCTTCAGAGAACCCCTCTTGTAGCCCAGGAAGCAGCACCGCCCGACACCCGCCGGAACAGAGGAAATCTGCGAAAGAACAGAGGAAAAATGCGATGCCGGAGAAACCCTCGCCGGCGTCCCTTCCAGCTGCCGATTGCTGTCTGGTTGATCAATCTAAGCTTCCTCAAGAGTCCAGGAATTTGAAAAAAGTGGAATGGAGGTGGCTGGGGCTTGCCGGATGCGAAGAAGAAGAAGCGGGGAAGACGAAAAACACGAAGGAATCGCGGATGAACAGTGGCGCAGCCACTGTTCACTTCTCAAAATTCGGCTTATATACCCGGTCGATTAATTGAAGGATCTGGGCCGTCCGTTTTTGATCTGATGATCAGAACTTGATCTGGAGCTTTAGGGCAGTCTAGGGTTCTTGAAAAATTCTGAAATTTTAATCGGGCTTGATCTAGTTCATGTCCTTCATGTTGGCTTGATCAATTTGACAAATTTGACTTGATTTGACTCGGTTGAGCTCGAGTCGGATCCGATTTAGCCCTAAAATCAATAAAAATCCATTTAATGCCAAAAAATCACCATTAAATCACAAAAATTATATCAAACCTCAAATTATGCAATATGGGACAAATATGGTTAAATCGATTCAATAAATGATCATTTTCATGTAAAAGCCCAAGAATAAATCGATTTAAAATTAATAAAATCCCAATTCATCAGAACGCGAACGAGATCGGAGGGAAATCGGAGCACGAGAACACGCGGGAGTTAGGGTTCGACGCGGCAAGTAAGAAAGACGACGAAACGCCGGGGGTTTAGTCGAACGGTCGAACAATCATGACCATTGATAAATAAACCGAAGCAATCGGCAAAACGAAAGGTCGCCAAGCTGAACCACTAGGCGCCGAAATCAACGAAGAAAATTAAACGAACGCAAAAATCGTAACTGATCGGAATGGAACTCGGGTTCAGTCAGTCGAACTATGTCTCCTTCGACTAAACTAGAAATCCGGATGGAATGACGTGGACAAACACGTACGATAAATGGGTCCCTCAGAGGACACGTGGTAAGGACGTGGCGCCCAATAAGAAGAACCCGATCCTTTTAGGAGGAGAAGAGGGCGGGTTAAACTCAGGTCCTAGGCAAAGGAGTCACCTCCCCAGTATCACGGCCGAGAAGTCCTGCTAACTGCCCCAACCTGCTCGCATGAGAAGAACTACCCTTGGCCCACCTAGCCTCGAGGTCGGCACATACCTCAGTACCTCATATGAGCCCCCCACAGCTGGGGTTAACGTCCTACGCATACTCTACGAACCGACCTCATTGTCAGGTCACAATTTCTGCTCACCACGACCCTCGAGCCCAGGCCCTTTGCAACGAGCGGCGGACCACCCCATCAAAAGATCAATACATAACCTAAGTCCGTAACTGAGCTCGGCGCACCTAGCCGAACTCCGCATAGCTTGGTCGCATAATCCGACCTCACTAATGGATCGTATATCTTCACTATCAGCACTCGTCAAACCCAAGTATGCACAAAACTCCCTAGCCCACCTACCTGCCAAGTCAGAACTAGGATCATTACACCAGCCGAGCTCCTTCAGACCTCGGTATCCTGCAACTCTCATGGAAGTAAACTACATCCAAAAGCCGACCTCATGATTTGGTCTCGACATCACAGGCCGACCTCATGGCCTGGTCGCCGCATCATATGCCTACCTTAGGATAGGGATCCCGTACTGATTCCTTCAGTAACGAAGCAGGTAACAAGCTTGGGACGGACCGAGCACACCTCACCAGTGCGGCTGAGAATACCTTGCATCCACGCATCTCAACCGCACATATCGGCCACTCTTGACGCAGAGATGATACCAACGGATCGATGTGCCTCTTTCTTCCTGTGACTTATCCACAAGAAGCGATGTGTACACCAAGTCTCTTTACTTGGCCCTGCCTGATCACATCCCTTCAGAAAGGATAAGCCGCCTGGATAAACAGTCCGATCTGCGGAATCTGTCACACGCGTGACCCAGTAATTCCGCCCTCTCCTCCAATGACAGGCGCACAGATCCGAAGGTATCGCTCCCTCCTGCCCTATATAAACCCCTCAGGTATGACATTCCGCCCATCTTGAATCCTCCGGAGATACTTGCATTTCTCTCAGTCTGACTTGAGCGTCGGAGTGGCCACGCTGGGATCCCCCGACGCCCAGCTAATCCGTACGTTCAGTGCTCCTCTTTCAGGTCCTCCCTCCTCTGTTGTGGAAATATCGGGTGACGCGGCCTCCCCCCTGTCCGGTGATTCAGCTGTCGTCGGCAAGGAGCCGGAACAATGATGTAGGTATCTAAGATCGAACAGTGATATCATGGTTGAGTAGCAGAGCAAGTTCAGCTAGACCTGAGTTAGAGAGGTCAAGTGACCAAGTTGGCGGGTGACAGAGCTAACGGAGTTTGGTCAGCCCGAATCAAAGAGGTTGGATGCTTGGTTTTAACCTTCATCTCTGCTTAACTTTTGACTCACTCACTTTACCTCTAATTTAACCCTGCCACATGTAGGTTTCTCTATCCACCATATCAGTGGAGAAAAGAATCCCTCGGAAAGAAAAGGCAAAATGGAAGAGAAACTCGAGAAGGAAGAGAAGTTCATGCGGGGGCACCCCCCAAGTTCATGCGGGAGCGTCCGCCACCCCCGCCAGCGCTCGCGAGCGACCGTGAGGCTTGCCTGCAGTAGCTGTGCGGGGATGCCTATTCGCAAGCGACCGTACTAGGCTGGTTGCGCAGGGGCGAGCGGAAATGACGCGATGAGAAGGAATGGCATTCTGTTCGATTTTGGACTGACAAAAATTTGTTAATAAATCAAAATGCAGATTCATGAATCCATCCGTCCATTATTTCATATCAAATAAACGACGGAAAGTCTATCCTTCTTGGCAAAATAAACAATCAAAAATTTTCCACATGGAAAACTTTCCTTAATTTTTGAATCTATATTCCCAGGTAAACTGAGCATGAGGCTTTAAAATTTATATGGGCTTAAGTGGATGTTAACTTCAACTAAGTTTTATCTGCTCATGATTACACAAAAAATAGACCCTAAGAAATCTGATAGTTAATTCGTTTATTTAACATATCATTCATAGTCCACATTCATTTCCTCAAATTAATTCCGGGAAAATTTTCCATTAGCAGGCTTCTCTGCTGCCGCCGTGGCCGTCGCCGTCGCCGTAGAACAGCAACTCCAAGTCATGTGGAACTTGCTCATCTTTTCAAAATTGTAGATATTACTTAATTATTGGGTTATAAGAAGAAACAGACAAGAGAATACGCAGCCTATATACTGTCTCGGTTACGTTCAAGTGGCCGCTAGCTCACAGCGGTGGACGGCGCTGGTAGCCATGCACCTCGCCCTCAGCGCCGGCAGCACCACCAGGGCTCATGCTGCCGAACCTCATTCTTGATGACTCTTCTCCCTCCGCCTCCGCCTCCGCTTTCTTCGCTGACGCGTCACCATCGCCTCTCTTCCACGGCACGGAAAGCGTGGTTCTGAATAAGGACTGCCACCGATCCGATTTCCCCAAGATCCAACTTCGTAACCCACGGCTGCTCCCCTCCCCTCCCGTGCCGCAGCGGTAACCCGCCCGCGAGCTCCCCTCATCGGTCACTGGGAAAGCGACGGAACTGGTCGACCGATGGAACTTCCGAGCAGCGAAGATCTCCCGACGTATGTGCTCCGGCAACCGCAGCGTGTAGCGGTCGCCGACCGCCTCCGGATCGAGCTTTGCCAACGAGTGTCCCGTCGTGTGGGATCGCGAGAGCTTCGAAGGCCGCCGTCCCCGCCTAGACCGTGCCTCCCGCCTCTCTTTCCCGATCCGGGTCAATTCGGTCGCATCGTCTTCCTCTGGGGCCCGATCTCGGTCGACGACGAGAATCACAGTATCCGGAGGCAATTCTGGAATTGGAGGCGAAGGGGATGAAGCAGGGGGGATCGGCGATTCGAGAGCGGCAGCGGTGGCCAGGTCGGAGCGGCAGACGGGGCACGTCACGTGGGCTGCGAACCAGGCGTCGATGCAGTCCGGATGGAAGACGTGGCAGCATCCTGGGAGCATTCGGAGGTCCTCGTCGTCCTCAAATTCCATGAGGCAAACCGCGCACTCGAGATCGCCATGTCCCAACTTGAGCGCCTTCGCCTCGGTGTACGGCATCGTCGGGAAAGACTTGAGAATGTCTAGACTCAAGCCCACCGCCGATCCGGGCCGGAGTTCGTCACGTTGATCGGCGGCACTCGCGGCGGCTCCGCCAGCGCACTGGCGAACGTAGAAGGCGAAGTAAGTGAAGAAGAAGAAGGCGGTGATGAGGCCGAAAATGACAGTGACCGTGGAGGGACTGAACCTGTTAGGGTTTGTGCGGCCAGAATATTTAGGGCACTGGTCTGCAGGCGGCTGGGCGCCGCACCGGGGGTAGACGAAGATTAGGCAAAGAATGGCCATGGTGTGGCAGCCAACAGCGATCTGCCGGCGATGGAGCATCATGGCTGATGCAGTAGATCGGGAGGGAGGGAGGGAGGCGGATGGCTACGCTTCGGCGTGTTTATGGTTCATGCGGTGAAGTGATTATATGCGGATGAATGGGAGTGCGTGATATAGACGCGCCGGCCTGTAACTCTTTGCCAGTAATTGCCTACCTTTAGTAATTCTCACCGTCAATAATAACTATCTTAGCAAACTTATCTACGGTTCAGATTATTCTACGTATAAATAGATCAACTATGATATATAACTAGCATGAGGCATTCGTTCCAAAACTGATCATATCCTCTTTAAAAAAGGAAGGAAATGATCAAACTTTAATTTTTAATTGGAACTAATTAACTCTGTCAATTGATTTTTTTTTCTTACCGTCGTATTTTCTAAACAATTTAATTTAGGTAAGTATTTTATCAGAATATGTAGTTTGATATAATCCTTTAATGAATTTATTCAAAAGAATCATTCAAATTTTATCTTTAATTTTATAAGTTTTTTTTAGACTTTTCTCTTATGTTTTAGATAAGTTTTCTGTTAGATAAATTATTAGACTTTTTCTCTTGAAAAAACATCTTTGTGTGCCTATTTAAAGAGATGATGTAATCCTTGAAGATAAGTAAATTATTTTGATTAATCAATTCTATTGATTATTAGAGGTCGATCCCCTCAAAGTGATCATCTATCTCCATTCTTATTTTTTTTTTCAATTTTTCATCAGATAGGACATGGGTTCCTATCAACTTGGTATCAAAGCGAGGTTCTTCTCCATCGTCATCATCGCATAGCCTCGAACATCAATTTCTTCCACATCTTAAGAACTAACCCGCCCACTAATTAACAAGCGCAGTCTTAACCCGACTTCAAGAGAAGAAGATCCACTTTGACATGATGATTGGAGGAGCTCAACCAGACAACAAATGAGTTATAGAATTTGAAGCCAAACACGAGACGTGGATGGATAAATTAGAAAAAATTGTGGCATCCTTGGTCACAATAGTACAAGAATTGAAGAATCATTTAGATGAGGACTCCAACTCAAGCAACCCAGTCAAAAGGGGGACAAATCAACAATATCAACAACAACAATACAACCGCAAAGCTAACTCATATGAAGATTGAGAGCACAACCTTCCACGTATGAAAGTGGAATTTCTCCGTTGGGATAACGATGATCCAATTGGATGGATTTCAAGGGCTGAAAATTTTTTTGCTTCCACAACACCTCAAATTATGCAAAGGTAGAACTAGCATCTATAAATCTTGAAGGCGACGTCATCCAATGGTATGACTGGCTTGAGGCATGCCATGGACCTCCAACATGGAAGAATTTTAAAGAACTCCTCAATCATTTTGGTCCCTTCGAGTATGAGAATATTGATGGAGAGTTGGCCAAAATTCGCCAGACTACAACCGTATTGGAGTACCAAGGACGATTCGAGCGACTCTCTAATTGAACTCATGATTGGTCGAAAAGCAATTAGTAGGCACTTTTATCGAAGGACTTCGTCCGGACATACGACGAGAAGTGAAAATGAATCAATCCTGCACCATGAAGACAACCTTATCCTTTGCACGACTACAAGAAGAAAAGATAAATGAGGAAAGAAGAAGAAATAACAAGGTAATTCGTAAAAACACACATCGATTCTCAACAACTCGCAAACTAACAAAAGAAGAGATCAAAGAATGAATGACAAAAGAACTTTGTTGGCATTGTGATAAAAAAATGGCATCGTGGTCATCAATGTAAGCAAAGGAGGCTATTGATGATTGAACCAATAGAGAACTCTGAGGAACAAGATAATCAAGGTGAAATACAAGAAGACATCAACAAAGTACAAGATGACTCTATACTATATCAGTTCATGTCTTAGAAGGACTTCAAACTCTGCAAACGATGAAGATAAAAGAATTCATTAAAATGCAATTGATGATGATACTTATAGATTCACGAAGCACAAATAATTTTCTAGAATCAACTTTTGCAAGGAGGCTTAAACAGAAAGTAGAGCAAGCATCTACATTTGAAGTTAAGGTGACAGATAGAAGATCACTTACAAGTCCAAGAAGGTGTGATAATGTTAAAATTTTCTTGCCTAATTTTTTTTCCGTCGCTATTTTAAAGACCGAAACAAATTTCATCGCTAAGTAGTGACGGAAAATAAATTTCGTGACTACTTTAGCGACGGAAATAAAATTCTGTCTTTATTCTGTCTCTACGTAGCGACGGAAAATAAATTTCGTTGCTACATTAAAGACGGAAAATTACTTCGTCGCTATTCCGTCACTAATATCGCAATGGAAAAATATTAATGATGGAATTAATATTCCGTTCCTAATGTAGCGATGGAAAAAATTTTCCATTGCTAAATGCACCTTTAACGAGGAGATAATTAATTCTGTCGCTAACGTAGCGACGGAATATTAAGTCCGTCATTAATTCATATTATTTTTATAGTATTTCTGATTTAACTCCTTATAGATCTTCTGATTTAACTCCTTACATATAGATGATCATGGAGCCGATCGTGTGAAGTCGGTGAGATGACGGATTTCTTTTTTTTTTTTGAAAAAGAGAAAGAAAAAAATAAAAGAAAATCCAAACCTTGATCGCGATCCAGCCATCGAGACACATTCTCAATCACATTTTATTTAGTTTTGCATGCTAGTGCTCAAAATTATAACAAAAAATTTGAGCCATATTTACTGGGTGATGCCCCTTAAATAAATGCTATAATTCTTGAAAGTGGCCCAATGGTGTAACAGTAGGATAAAATAAATCCACAGCTACGGTCGCCGTATGCGCTTTCTGATTTACCCTGATAGTCGGTGGGAAAGTGTTCCCCAATCAAAGGATGGGTGGAGACCGCCGTATGTGCTTCCCGATTTACTCTGATGGTCAGTCTAGGACCGGACCGATCACTCACAGGGATTGACCATGAAATTAACTGGGATTTATTATTTTATAATTCTTGAAAGTGTCTTTTGATACCACAAAAATTGATGGTGATGATGATGCTGATGTGAGGTTTTTTATTTGTGGAGCACCTTGCACATTGGTATGCTGGTAACTTACCTTTTGCAGAGTGTCTGTTGCCTGTTCAACTATTTATATGACCGTACTGTTTTTTGCGAAACATGCCCGTTGGGTTCTTTGGAAGATGGACTTAACGCCCTGTTAAACAGTGAAGTAAGCAACATGAATTTTGCATAGTGTCTCGTGGCATTTCAGACTCGGATTATTTTTTAAGCACTCGGCCTTCGTCTCATGGTATCCCACTCAAACTCAGATAATTTCCTGAGCACTCGGTCTTTGTCCTACTACATCTCACTCAGACTCCGGTCATTTCCTAAGCATTCGGTTTCACTCCTAATATGTCAATCTCTGCTCCCGAGCACTTGACCTCAACTTCTAATAACTCGTACACCTGGCCAATGACCCGACAACCTTCGACAACTTACGTACACCAATCGCCTCAATAGTGTTAGAGATATGGTCCAAGGTTGTTGCCTCCGGTGTCCTAACCGCCTATTAGGCGGATAGCTAGTAGGCACGTGACATCCTACTTAGAGATTCCGTTTGACCATGTTGGCATACGGTTCAATGGCTATCACCTCCAGTGCCTTAACCACCTCTCAGGTCCGAAGGTAAAAGGAGAGAGAGAGCTCGAGTGGACGAAAAAGGACACCATCAGTTGTCCTTTATGCATAAGACGAGATAGATAGAAATAATAGAGAATGTGAGAATAGGGGGAGTTTGTGACCTCCCCTTAAAGGGAACACACTAGAAATCCCTATCCCTAAAAAGGGTGTTTTGATACCAAGTGGAATTTTGGGGATAGGAATACTAAATCAACTTGGCCCACAATATTTATACTATCAACAATGAGAATTTAGTACCCATGTGGGACTAAACCCACTTGGCCCACAATATCTATACTATTAACAATGAGATTTTTTTTAAAAAAAATTATTTCTATTTGTCTATTTTTCTTTCTCTCTCTCTATGTCAAATGGGATAATCCCCTTTAAGATTTGCAATTTTAGTAAACCTATTTCTGATTTTTAGCTTATCAGTAAATCTTCCATCCAACGGAATTTTAATTTCTCTCAATCTCAGTTCACATTTGCTTGATATCATGTCATTCTAAAGGATAAAGTTCAATCCCAATAATATTCCTTATTACTGAACTCTTTAGCAAATTGGAATGAACCGGGTATGGTCTTACTTTAACCTCTGCATCAGTTAGCATCAAAGTTGCATCGACTTGGGTCCATCTTTAGGGATTTGACTTCTGATCTGCAAATTTCTCACTCATCTTTTCATCAAAGTTACATAATTTTTTTTCTTGAATCCCATTCGCCTAGTTGTCAATTGCATCCCTTTTGTCAATTCCTGTTTATTATTAAATATTTATTTAGATCAATGCACTAGATATGACTATTACGCTGCCATAATTCAAAGAGTTCCCTTTAAGCAAATTCCTGTTCATTGGATGTCCATCATGCATTAGATTTTATACGTACTAGATCTTGCCAATCATGGAAGGCGCCCCGTTTCATGGTCTGACATTCAGTGCTTGAATTTCCTTGAAACTCTTCCAGGTAAAATAAAGGTCATGACAAATTCTGTGCAAAAGGTGGAATCCATCACCTTAACGGTCCCATACGGTCGGTTTCACGACCATCTGTGAGGAGGTAAATCGAGAAACTATAATTGATCACGACGCATACAGGAGGATATTACCTGGCAAATTCTGGAATCATGCATGAGTGGGCTTTGGTGGGAGACTGAGTCAAATTTTCAATATATATATTTTTATATCAGGTATGTTTTTGGGATTTGATTAGTTTTAGAATGGACTATACATTTCGTCCATCAAATAAATCTAACAAATCTAACAAATGAGATGATTTTTGACTTCACGTCCTAGTATCACCGAGAGTTCGAATGTCATAGATGTGTCCTACGTCAATTGAACTCTCATTTGAATAGAATATCCTATACTTCTTACTGTCATATTGTACGTCTAGATGGCTTGTGTAGAGTTATTTTATATTTCAAGCAACCAAGCTTGGTTGACAGATTATGACTTGTTTGATATTGTGGCATATATGATTTACATGGCACATAGGTGCCATTGTCCTAAATTGATAAATGATGTCAAGCCAAGTAGACATAGAACTAAACTGCATCAAATTGATTGTAGGTCATGAATTTTACGTATAGCTCAAAATCATGTCAAGCCAAGGACATGATTTGTATTGATCAGAACAATTTGACATCTCTACCATCAGGGCCAGACCTTTTATGCCGCCAAAGAGGCAACCGCCTCAGGTCCAGTCTAGGAAGGGTCCAAATTTTTTTTCTAATAATTAAAAAATAGCGAGTTTAATTTTAATTTTGATAAGAATATTTATTATAATTTTTTGTCAATAAATTCATTTATTGCCTAGGGTTAGGGTTATGTTCCTTTTTATCTTTCACCTTTCCTCTGTCTTGACTCTCGATCGTCGGCGCACTATAAGTCTGCAAGATCCATCACACCTTGGCGAATTCATTGCTTTCGCTTCTAACAAGTCTGTTTCATTGTTAAGTTTTTTTTCTTTTACTTCGGCTGATGTTTTCCATCTTTGAATTTTTTTGACCAAGTAGAATAGATTCTTTTCTGTTACCGTTTACTTCGAATCTATAATCTCTAATAACATGTTGCATATTTTTTAAGGAATTCTGGTCAATCTTCATGTCAAAAGTTTTCTTTTTGATAAAAAATTATACACAATTTTCATTACATGATTTGAATCATTTCCTGTGAGTAGTCATAATTTTATATTGTGAAATAAATTTATATATCCTTTAGTACAAACAACTAGTGTTAACCATAGTTAAATTTGGTTAAGGATTGTAATTAAAAAGCAATGCATGCATACACCTATTTATTTGGTTGCAAGCTCACCTGAAATTGATTTTTTGGATAATGTGAAAAAGAAGTTGGGCAGATAATGAATAGATCAAGTAGAGCACATAATATATCGAGTCTTTTGGTCAAGTTAATTTGTGTTTTATAATCAAGAAAAGGATGTTGAGTTGTCATTTTGATTTAATTATTATTCTATTTAGATGCATTTATACATAGACTTTTTTTTAAAAAAATCACACATTGTTTGAATATGTAGATTATAGAGCTATATATGATTAAATGATAATTTTTAAATTAATTCCATTAAACTAAATACAATTATAACTAAAAACTATTCACATTTCTAAAATAATTATACTTATACATATATCTTAAGCCGGTAAAGTATCTCTCTAATTACTTTCGTCCACGTAAATCATAAACCTGCAAAAATAATATTAAAAAACTAATCAACATTAAATTCACATCATGTATCATACCACCTATGCAATATCTATACAACACAACTTAAGCATGTTCAACTTGAGTTTAACACTACACCAACACCACATTACCATACAAACACAACATCAACAGTAAATTGAGAAAGTTTATTACACATCCCACATCAACCAAACAATTTCCATTTGAGATACATATATATTCATACAATTTCAATATTTTACAATTTGTACAACACTTAATTCTATCACAACCGAACCAGAGGTGAGTAATTGCACAATCGGCCAGCGGCCAGCCAGCACTGTCAGTATCGAGCGGCCAGCAACAGCCGCGTGGCTAGCGGCCAGCGGCCATGTAGCTAGCGCGCAGGCGCTAGCAACGGCCAACGTAGGCCAACGGCGGCCAACACCGATCGAGCAGCTAGCGTCTGCGACCCGCAGCTGCCAGTAGTCAGTCGGCGGCCGCAACTGCAGCGGTCCGGCGGCGAAAAGACACCCGCGAGGAAGGAGGAAGGAGGAAGCTTACCACACACGAGGAGGAAAGATCCGGCAGGCAACAACGAGAAAGAAGCGAGGAAGGAGGCACTGTTCGTCAGAAGGAAGGAGGCGGCGAGAAAGGGATGTTTGCGTAAAGAGAAAAGGAGATTCAGATGTAGGGTTTATTAGAAATTTGGCAACAAAAATTTTTCGTCATAAAATTCATCACTGAATTGGCGACGAACGCGCTGTTCGTCGCCAAATTCAGCGATGAAATCGCCAATTCAGCGATGAATGCACTGTTCGTCGCCGAATTGGCGACGAACGCGCTATTCATTGCCAATTTTGATGATGAAAAGCGATGTTCGTCGCTGAATTGGCGACGAACTCTCTGTTCGTTACCAAATTAACAATGAACAACGTGTTCGTCGTCAAATTTGAAGACCATATCGCGGTTTGATGACTATTTGGCAACGAATAAATTTTTCGTCGCAAATTTACGACGAATATGATTTTCATCGCCAATTGATAATGAATTTTACAACGAATTTTCTTTTTGCAACAAAATTTACGACGAAATTAATATGTTGCTAAATTAGCAATAAATTTTTATTCATCGTAAATTTTGTTGTAAATCAACGATGAAAGATAAATTCATCGTAAAATTTATTATAAATTTACGATAAAAATAATTCATCATAAAAATTCATCTCTAAAAATTTATTTATTTTTAGTGTTTTATACATACTAGATCTTGCCAATCATGGATGGCGCCCCCTTTCATGGTCTGACATTCAGTGCTTGAATTTCCTTGAAACTCTTCCAAGTAAAGTAAAAGCCATGGCAATTTCTGGAATCATGCATGAGTGGGCATTAGTTGAAGACTGAGGCAAATTTTCAATATATATATTTTTATATCAGGTATGTTTTTGGGATTTGATTAGTTTTGGAGTGGACTATACATTTCGTTTATTAAATAAATCTAACAAATGAGGTGGTTTTTGACTTCACGCCCTAGTATCACCGAGAGTTCGAACGTCATAAATGTTCCTACGTGAGAATTGAACTCTCATTCGAAAAGAATATCCTATACTTCTTACTGTCATATTGTACGTCTAGATGGCTTGTGTAGAGTTATTTTATATTTCAAGCAACTAAGCTGGTTGGTAGGTTGTGACATGTTTGATATTGTGGCATATATGATTTACATGGCACATAGGTGCCATTGTTCTAAATTGATAAATGATGTCAAGCCAAGTAGACATAGAACCAAATTGCATCAAATTGATTGTAGGTCATGAGTTTTACGTCTAGCTCAAAATCATATCAAGCCAAGGACATGATTTGTATTGATCAGAACAATTTGACATCTCTACCATCAGGGCCAGACCTTTTATGCCGCCAAAGAGGCAACCGCCTCAGGTCCAGTCTAGGAAGGGTCCAAATTTTTTTTCTAATAATTAAAAAATAGCGAGTTTAATTTTAATTTTGATAAGAATATTTATTATAATTTTTTGTCAATAAATTCATTTATTGCCTAGGGTTAGGGTTATGTTCCTTTTTATCTTTCGCCTTTCCTCTGTCTTGACTCTCGATCGTCGGCGCACTATAAGTCTCAAGATCCATCACACCTTGGTGAATTCATTGCTTTCGCTTCTAACAAGTCTGTTTCATTGTCAAGTTTTTTTTCTCTTACTTCGGCTGATGTTTTCCATCTTTGAATCTCTGACCAAGTAGATTACATGTTGCATATTTACTTCGAATCTGTAATCTCTAGTAACATGTTGCATATTTTTTAAGGAATTCGTGTCAATCTTCATGTCAAAAGTTTTCTTTTTGATAAAAAATTATACACAATTTTCATTACATGATTTGAATCATTTCCTCTTAGTAGTCATAATTTTATACTGTGAAATAAATTTATATATCCTTTAGTACAAACAACTAGTGTTAATCGTAGTTAAATTTGGTTAAGGATTGTAATTAAAAAGCAATGCATGCATACACCTATTTATTTGGTTGCAAGCTCACCTAATATTGATTTTTTGGATAATGTGAAAAAGAAGTTGGGCAGATAATAAATAGATCAAGTAGAGTACATAATATAGCAAGTCTTTTGGTCAAGTTAATTTGTGTTTTATAATCAAGAAAAGGATGTTGAGTTGTCATTTTGATTTAATTATTTTTCTATTTAGATGCATTTATACATAGACTTTTTTTTAAAAAAAAATCACACACTGTTTGAATATGTAGATTATAGAGCTATATATGATTAAATGAGAAATTTTAAATTAATTTCATTATGAATTATTGAATTATAGTTATTCATTTTTATTTTTTTAATAACTTGTAGATATAATAAAAGAACATTTAAAATGTCTCCTAAATATTGGTCTGGAGTTCAAAAAAGAAAAATGAAATAAAAGGAGGAGGTATTAATTCAAAGTCAAGCCGGTGATATTCACAAATATTTTATTAGAAGAGCAAAATAAAAAGAGAGGAATTAGAAGATAATTTGATGATTGAAGAATAAAATCACCATGAACATAAAGAATTGACTGATGATGCCAATTTGATTAAGTCGAATGAGAACTTAGAAGAAGACTTTCAATATAAAAAATTAAATTCAACTTTGAATTTGGAGGATCCTAAAATTAGAATAACATCAGTCAAAAACTGAGAGATTACATAGTAGAAACGAGTCCAAAAAAAGTGGATAATTTTTTGTTTCCTAAGGATAGTAACAATAGACATTTTGATTCATCGCATTATACACGGGTAATGATAAATGGACAAACATTAGATAGAAGATGACTTGTATATTCTATTTCATTAGATAGAATATTTTACTTCTGTTGCAAGTTATTCAAAACTGAACAAATGATGAGTAGAATGGAAAATTTGGCTAATGATGATACAAAGACTAGTGTAATATGCATACAAGTCTTAAACATCATGAAGCTAGTAGAGACCATTTGGATTGCATGATTGCTGAATTAGAAAAGAGGCTAAAAAAATTAAACAATTGATTACAATACGCAACTTCAAATCAACAAAGAAATACGACATTGGAGGCAAGTGTTAATAAGAATAATCTCCATTGTGAATACACTTGCCAAAAATACTTTGGCCTTTTGAGGAAATGATGAGAAACTTTATGCCGAGAACAATGGGTTATTTTTGCAAATGATAAAAATGGTTGCTAAGTTTGATCCAATGATGGAGGAGCATGTTAGACATTGTGAAGCAAGGGAATTTCAATATACATATTTTAGTTTCAAAATTCAAAATGAATTGATAGAGACTAATTAGTAAACGAAGTGAAAAGGATAATCATTGCAAAAGTTAAACATGCAAAATATTTTCCAGTAATACTTGATTGTACTCCAGATGCAAGTCATTAAGAACAAATATCTCTAGTACTACGATGCTTGCATGATTTGACAGACACACCAAAAGTAGAAGAATATTGGGTTGAGTTTTTGAAGGTGGATGACATATCAGATCTTGGGTTATCAGCTGAACTTATGAATGTGTTAACTAAAGTTGGGCTTGACATTGATGACATAAGAGGATAGGGGTATGACAACGAGTTTAACATGAATGGAAGACACAAAGGTGTACAAAAAAAAAGATTACTTGAAATAAATTCTAGAGCTTTTTACACACCATGTGGTTGTCATAGTCTTAATTTGACCTTAGTCGATATGGTGGAATGTTTTCCTAAAGCCAAGTCCTTCTTTGGAGTGGTGCAACGCATCTACACATTGTTTTCTTCCTCTATAAAGAGATGGAAAGTTTTTCAAGATAAGGTGGCTGGTTTGACCATTAAGCCATTGTCACATATCCATTGGGAAAGTCATGTTGAAAGTGTAAAAGCCATAAAAGAGCAAATTGTACATATAAGAGATGCTTTACTTGACATAGCAGAAGTTGCTGAAGATTCTAAAACAAAGAGTTATGCTGAAACCTTAGCACTATATGATCTTGAGAGTTTTGAGTTCTTACTTGGAATGACAATTTGGTATAATTTGTTATGGGCAATAAATATTATGAGTAAGTTTATTCAATCTGAAGATATGGATATTGATATTGCGATTAACCTCTTACAAGGACTTGATCAATTTCTTGATGAGTTTAGGGAAGAGGGGTTTGTTAGTGCCATGAATGAAGCTATACAAATGGCAAGTGAAATGGGGATTGAATCTAAATTTCGAGAAAAATGCATCATTCGAAGAAAGAAACAATTTGATGAAAGTGGAAATGATGATGTGATACAATTAGCTGAAGAATCTTTTAGAATTGAATATTTTCTATTTATAATTGATTAAGCTTGATCTTCTCTTCAAGTTCGGTTTTAACAATTTAAACAATATTAAGAGATTTTTGGATTTTTATTATATTTGGAGAAGTTAAAGACTGAGCCTTTAACTAGCTTGGTGAAGTCTTATATGGAACTTCAATAATTTTTGAGTCATGATGGACATTCTGACAAATGGTGATGAGTTGTGTTCGGAGTTGATGGTTGTGAGATGCTATTTAACAAATGAAAAAAGAGCAATTGATATGCTACAATGTCTAGCAAAATTGAATGGTTTATTCCCAAATACTTATATTGTCTATAAAAATTTGTTAACTATATCAGTACTAGTTGCATCAACAGGAAGAAGCTTTTCAAAATTAAAGTTAATCAAGAATTATTTTCAATCAATAATTTTATTTTATATATACTTATTTTGAATCCATGAACAAATGAAAATTTTCATGTTCGTCTTTTAGTGGCAAAAATATTTTTTTCATATTTAAATATATATTTTCTATATGCATTTAAATTTAAATTTATTACATTCAATAATATATTAAGTGCCAAAATGAAATTATACATCTTTCATAATTTTAAATTGTTATTTAAATTTATGTTAAAATAATACCAAAAATATTCATGTTAAAGTTAGTAGGGGCCGCGCAAGCGCGAATCCCCCTCTACCACAAATTATGACGTCCACTCTCCCACTTGGGGAGATGGTAAATCAACACACCTTCAATGTGCAATGAAGGATGTTGATTTAGGCCACGAACCTTATTGATCATCCGTAGACCCCGTCCAGGTAAGTATGGCTTAAGGATGGACTAGGCCTCTTACTTATACACCTTGCTCGCTTTTTCATCCTCAATTTTTTAATGTGGGACTAAACTCTAATGTCACAAAATAAACATGCCACCAAGTCATTATCATCATCTACTATCCAACAAATGACATCTTTATATTACAAGCAACCAAGCTTGGTCGGTAGGTTGTGACATGTTTGATATTGTGTCACGCATGATTTGCAGGCACACAGGCGCCATTGTCCTAAATTGATAAATGGTGTCAAGCCAAGTACAACTTAGAATCAAATTGCACCAAATTGATTATAGTTCACTGATTTCAAGTATAGCTCGAAATCATGTTGAGCCAAGCTCATTATTTGTATTGATGTCGTTAGATGTGAATCCTTTGACATTGTTGAATCAAATATGACACCACCTGTTCAAATATATACCTTGTTCGATACTGTCCAATTCATGTCATTCTAATGTACAAATGGTCTATCAGACCAATCTGACATATCTACCATATTGAACAAATTTCCAATTTTCAAGTTGAAAATCTGACGAAGATGTTGTCTGTCAAGTTTTCTCTGCATCTTTTTGATCAGTGAGATTTCAAGTGAAACTCTTGCTCTCTTATTGTCATTCGATTGCACGTTATCGATTCCAAGTATAGCTTAGACTCTTGTCAAGCTTGGCTCATGATTTGTATTGATATCATCAAACATGAATTCTTTGACGGTGTTGAATAAAAAATAACACCACCTGTTCAAGTATATACCTTGCCCGATGCTATCCAATTCTTATCATGTTAAGGTACAAATGATTGATCAAATCAATTTGACATCTCTACCATATTGAACAAATTTCAAAATTTTTTTAAATTTTATTTTATATATACTTATTTTGAATCCATGAACAAATGAAAATTTTCATGTTCTTCTTTTAGTGGCAAAAATATTTTTTTCATATTTAAATATATATTTTCTATATGCATTTAAATTTAAATTTATTACATTCAATAATATATTAAGTGCCAAAATGAAATTATACATCTTTCATAATTTTAAATTGTTATTTAAATTTATGTTAAAATAATACCAAAAATATTCATGTTAAAGTTAGTAGGGGCCGCGCAAGCGCGAATCCCCCTCTACCACAAATTATGACGTCCACTCTCCCACTTGGGGAGATGGTAAATCAACACACCTTCAATGTGCAATGAAGGATGTTGATTTAGGCCACGAACCTTATTGATCATCCGTAGACCCCGTCCAGGTAAGTATGGCTTAAGGATGGACTAGGCCTCTTACTTATACACCTTGCTCGCTTTTTTCATCCTCAATTTTTTAATGTGGGACTAAACTCTAATGTCACAAAATAAACATGCCACCAAGTCATTATCATCATCGACTATCCAACAAATGACATCTTTATATTACAAGCAACCAAGCTTGGTCGGTAGGTTGTGACATGTTTGATATTGTGTCACGCATGATTTGCAGGCACACAGGCGCCATTGTCCTAAATTGATAAATGGTGTCAAGCCAAGTACAACTTAGAATCAAATTGCACTAAATTGATTATAGTTCACTTATTTCAAGTATAGCTCGAAATCATGTTGAGCCAAGCTCATTATTTGTATTGATGTCGTTAGATGTGAATCCTTTGACATTGTTGAATCAAATATGACACCACCTGTTCAAATATATACCTTGTTCGATACTGTTCAATTCATGTCATTCTAATGTACAAATGGTCTATCAGACCAATCTGACATATCTACCATATTGAACAAATTTCCAATTTTCAGGTTGAAAATCTGAAGAAGATGTTGTCTGTCAAGTTTTCTCTGCATCTTTCTGATCAGTGAGATTTCAAGTGAAACTCTTGCTCTCTTATTGTCATTCGATTGCACGTTATCGATTCCAAGTATAGCTTAGACTCGTGTCAAGCTTGGCTCATGATTTGTATTGATATCATCAGACATGAATTCTTTGACGGTGTTGAATAAAAAATAACACCACCTGTTCAAGTATATACCTTGCCCGATGCTATCCAATTCTTATCATGTTAAGGTACAAATGATTGATCAAATCAATTTGACATCTCTACCATATTGAACAAATTTCAAATTTTTTTAAATTTTATTTTATATATACTTATTTTGAATCCATGAACAAATGAAAATTTTCATGTTCTTCTTTTAGTGGCAAAAATATTTTGTTCATATTTAAATATATATTTTCTATATGCATTTAAATTTAAATTTATTACATTCAATAATATATTAAGTGCCAAAATGAAATGTCATTCTTATATGGTCATCTTGACATATCATAATTTTAAAGCTCTTTTATTCCCAAGTTCCTTGTGAATCAACGTCTGTAAAATTCACGAATCTCATTTCTGAAATTAAAGTTACAACAGCAGCGACGTACATTCTGTAGTTAAAACCAAATGCAGGGAGTAGTTGCTAATAGATGTGGGAATTCTGAAATTGACAAAGTGAGTGTGATTCCTGAAAACGCCTAACTAGATTGTAGTGCAGAATTGTCATGTTTCTATCTCCACACCAATTCGATTGTCGAACCGTTTGAGATACAAATTAAATTCAAGAAGATTTTAAAAGGATAGATGTCATAGCTAACCTTGTTGTTAGTTGAATTGAGGAATCTGAAGTCATATATATAGAGAAATGAAAATGTGAGCAGCATTCTTGAAACTTGATTTGATTTTTGAATGTCGTTGAAGGAGTATGTATTAAGTTGAACATCAAAAACCTGATTGACGAGGCGGAGAATGAGGGGAAGGAAATGGCAATATTAAGAGGCAAAAGGGACATCAAGAACCTGATTGAGAGGCGTAGAACGAGGGAAATGAACCGACCAACGAAGTGAAGAACCAGTGGCTGCGAGAGGAGAAGGAATTGGAAGGCCAAGTGGCTGATATCAACCAGGATTTCCAAAGCATGAGTGAGTATTCTCCCTTACCTTTTTGCCTTTTCACGCCACTCAATTGCAAGTCTTTGTGTTTTGATCCATACAATCTACTACTATTTTTTAGCTATAAAAGAAAGAAAAAAGTTGTTATTTTCGTCTACTACTTTGTTTCATTAGGTTACTTCAGTTGCAATTGCTTTGAACAAACTGGTAGCATGTCCGTCAAACACAACAAGCAAGAGATCAGACCCATCAGAGAGTCATCAAACTGCTGCTCCATCAATCAAAGAGTGGGGAAGAAGCTCGGTGAGGCTAATGAATTGATGAGCCGAGCTGGTGCACTAGATCAGATTGCCACAGATGGGCTTCGGAACCACCGTGATGCTTCCCATCTCACACTAACAACCTATTGGCATTGAGTCATATGTGAAGGACATTGTGGGCTACATCAATGGTGGAGAAGGCTACATCATAGGCATCTACGGAATAGGTAGCGTCGGTAAGACTACCATGTTGAAGAGTATCCAACAACCCTATCTTCCTAACCATACCATATTTGATCTTGTCATTTGAGTCTGTGGTCCTTTGCAGAAGAAAAAGAAAAAGCTCCAGATGGATATTGCTAAGAGTCTAAAACTGAAGATACTGTAGGAGAGTGACGATGAACGAAGTTGTGGTGATAAGCTATTTAGCTACTTGAAGAACAAGAACTGCTTGCTACTTCTCGATGTTGAAAACATTTGGATCTTCAACTGTTGAGGATGACTATCATATCCTATATGAATTAGGTTTGCTGCAACGCTAACTTCGTTCGTTGCGCATGAACTATAACAATATTAGAATAAAATATAAAGGAAAACTAAATAACCTAACTACATACATACCTCTGAAATAACTCCACTAGTCTGGGATCAAAGAAAAAGGGAGAGTGAGCATAAAGTGCAAAGTTGAGATAAATGAGATATGCATGAAAATATAATAAAAAAGGACAATAATATAATTTACAATTTATATTTTCTTGACATTCATCTTTTATTGTTTCTTAATTATATTCATCATTTCTCCTTAATTTTTTTATTTTTTAATATTTATCATATTATAGTCTTATTTTATCAAACACTCAACAAAACATATTGAGTGGGTGAACAATATGTAATATCCTCAACAAGGATGTGTCGTATAAGTAAAGGTGAATGACCTATATTTTGCCTAATACGAGCACATCATGTATAAATAAAAATCTCAAGGTGAACGACCTGCAACATAACCCACCTGAAGAAGAATGCATTGTATATGAGAGTGAACGACATGCAATCCACTTGTAATGAAATGCATCGTATGTATGCACATATACATACATAGATCGAGTGAACAACCTATAATCCACCTGAAAAAGATGTATCGTATATCCATGGGGTGAACGACTCACAATCCACATAATACGAAATACATCATGTGAATGTACATATATAAACACATATATATAAGGTGAATGACTTACAATCCATGTAACGACCCGGCCCCTCGGCCCCTTGGCGGCCCCTTGGCACAATCCACCCGAAAAGTGCCTCATATAAAAAATAGGATGTACGAGGGTCGTCTGCAAGGGGTCGCCATCCCGACCGCCAAGGGGCGGAGATGCCTCATATAAAATATAAGGATGAATGACTTACAATTCACAATTCACCTTGTGAGAAAAAATCATCTCAATTTAGCCAAAGCCCATGAACACGCAAAAAACTTAAAAGTCCTATTTGTACACGGAGTCAACCATTCTATATTACAAGCAATCATGCAAACTCTTAAAAAGTAAAATCGAAGCTCAAGACTACAAGTAATCACACAATTCAGAGTCGAAGCTCTATAATATAAGTATTATATTTATTATCTTGACAATTTAATGTCAATGATAATGCACCTCTTTCAAGACATAGAGTTCAAAACTCTAAATATAATTATTACATCTCTTATTTTATTAATTAATAACAATGCTAGAGTAACTTCTAAAGTACAAAGTTAAATTATTAATATAATGAATTCCTTACTTTATTAATTAACATAATTAGGTAATCTAATTGTTATAAATCTCAAATAAAAAATAAACAAGATAGATTGGTATCAACTAGGAATAAAAGGGCAAGCAACATGATAAGGAATAATCAAGCAGTAAGAATAAAGATAAGATTACAATTAACTCTATTTTCAATAATATTTATTTTCATAAAATTTAAATCATGCACAAGTAGGTGTAGCGAAACAAGTAAGAAAACTCTACCTCAAATGCGAGCTTCTAGACGAATGCTTGTTTAATCCCACATGCACCTTTAAGCTTAATCATAACTCACTCTACATTATACGAAACCAAAGAAACTCCCTAAACATGCAATACAAATATGAGGGGAAAAAATCCAATATCATTAGAGTTTCATACCATCAAGTAATAAGATTTAGTAAAGGTATCTAAGACTCGAATATAAAATAAAATTTTCTCTAAGCCTTATCAATTCTATCCCTCCTAACTTGCCCCTCAAGAACTAACATAGTATACCAAATAGCATGAAGATAAAAACTAAATTTGATTTGCCGAAAGGACTAAGAGAAGATTACCCTTTTTGTTTTATATGCTTATAGCAACCACAAGTACAATCCCATGGTCACTAGGCGATGACAATGGCGACCATTGACGATAACCATGAAGAACAACAATGGAGGGTAGCGAGTCAATGATCAAGTAGCCACGACAAGGAATAAGATCATGCATGAGAAAGATATCATGTGTGGGAAGCGATAAGATGAAGTTTATGTTTTGTAATAATAAAAAGGACGAGACAACATCTTTGGCATGTAATGATGGTGATGGCGAGAGGAGAGGAGATAAGGGTTTAGATAAGATAAGGCGGCAACATTTAAAATAATTATATATATATATACTAGGTTAATAAACATCCTATATCCCTGAAAAGAAATTTAGTTCTCCAAATTTAGTTAGTTATCCAGAGAAAAAAAAGGAGCAAATCATTCTCATATTTTCCTCACGCTCCCAAGTAATCTCTTGATTAGGGTGATGTGACTATGTCACTTTCACTAGACACACCCTCTTCTTTCAAAGTTGATGTTCCTTATGTTTGAAGATGTGGGTTTGATACTCCTCATAAATAAAAACTATATAAGGCATTACAATCAAGCTCTCTAGCACTGTGATGGATCACGATTCACGAACACATCCTCGTACATCTATAAAAATTACAAATGAGTACTTTAAAATTTTCAATAATATAACATCTTATATCCCTTAAAAGAAATTTAGTCCTCCAAATTTAGTTAGTTATCCAAAGAAAAAAAAGGAGCAAATCATTCTCATATTTTCCTCATGCTCCCAAGTAATCTCTTGTTAGGGTGATGTTGTTGATGCAGTCTGACCCGGTCAAACTTGAGTCTGGTCAGACTTGGATTTGTTTTGTTGTTTGACAAGTAAAGTCGGATCAAATACACAAGATTTAAGTTTAGTTTTACCGGGTTAGTTGGGCGAATCAAAGTTTACCCGAACTAGCCAATCCGTCAAGTTAATCAACACTGATTAATCAATGTATGAATTAAACAAATACATGCAACGTTAATAGTGATTAAATGTATTAAAGCATGTAATATTAATCAATAATGATTAAATGTATGAATTAAACAAATGCATGCAACGTTAATAGTCATTAAATGTATTAAACAAATTAAGATTGGTTAAGTGATTAAATGCATGCACGTCCGTGTAAGGAGAATACAAGAATTAATGTGAGCATGCAATTGGCATGGTCGACCATGGCTATATGGTCGATCAGCTGATCGACCAGCCGTCTCTGGTCGATCAGCTGATCGACCAGCCTGCTCTGGTCGATCAGCCGATCGACCAGCTTGCTTTGGTTGATGCCGGGGTAATTCCTACCTGCTCTTTGTCGGAGAAATTCTGCCCTGGGAAAGCAGCATCTTGGTCGGGAAAATATCAAACATGCCCGGCAAGGAGATTACCTTAGTCGAGAATAGCTTGGCCGGACAAAGTGAAGATGAGAGAAATGTGGCCGGGAGAGCAAGCTGGCCGGAAAAGCTTGACCGGGAGAATAGTAATGTCTGGAGAAGAGTTTCTTAGTCGGAAGCAACAAACTTGCCCGGGTACTTGACCGGATAAGTTTTTGCCCGGGAAAAGTAAGATCTTGCCCGGCAAGGAAATTAACTTCATCGAGAAACGTTTGGCCGGGAGAAGAGATGTTTGGCCGGGTGAAACAAAGCTGAGAGAAGATTGTACGGGAGAATGCTTGGATAGCCTGACTTCTGTCCAGAGGAGAGTGTCTTAACCGGAGAAGTGAGTTCTTGCCCGGGAAAGTGATTATCTGATCGGGAGAAGTGAAGCCGAGAAAGTATTGCCCTTGGCCGAGAGATAAGAAGCCTTGGTGGCTCGGGACTATGATAGCCAGGAGCTTGGTGCTCGTGGGAGAATGGAAAGAGCTTTGGTAGCTCGTCTCCGGACTGGTCCAGGAGGAGTCTTGGTGACTCAGGACCATAGAGCTCGGTGTTCGTGGGCGAATGGAGAGAGCTTTTGTAGCTCGTCTCCGAGATGGTCCAGGAAGAGCCTTGGTGGCTCAGGACCGGATTGGCCTGGAGCTTGGTGCGAATGGTCGAATGGTCTGGGAGAGCTTTGGTAGCTCGACTCGGGACCGTGAGCTTTGGTAGCTCGATCTTCAGGGAGCCTTGGTGGCTCAGAACCTGAGTGGCCGGGAGCTTGGTGCGAATGGCCGGATGGTCCGGGAGAGCTTTGGTAGCTCGGCTCAGGACCGTGAGCTTTGGTAGCTCGATCTTCAGGGAGCCTTGGTGGCTCAGAACCTGAGTGGCCGAGAGCTTGGTGCGAATGGTCGGATGGTCCGGAAGAGCTTTGGTAGCTCGGCTCGGGACCGTGAGCTTTGGTAGCTCGATCTTCAAGGAGCCTTGGTGGCTCAGAACCTGAGTGGCCGGGAGCTTGGTGCGAATGGCCGGATGGTCCGGGAGAGCTTT
>NC_133866.1:2759908-2769906 GCF_044706935.1 Curcuma longa
TAAACTTTCTCAACCCTCGGACCAACCCAAGCCCGCCGCGGGCCAACCCACGTGGGTCCTAGGCCTAGGCAAGCCAATCCACCTCAACCCATTTTAAGATGGGTTGATCAACTTGTGGACTCGACCGCGACTCCAATACACCGTTGCCAAGGATTGATCAACTTGTGGACTCGACCGCGAGGTGCGAATATATATGTATGTTAGATGCCTATCAAGGCTATCATCAGATTCCACTAGATGTAACTGATCAGGACAAGGCTAGCTTTATAACAGCCGATGACACCTTTTGTTACACCGTTATGCCGTTTGGACTAAAAAATGCAGGAGCTACTTATCAATGCCTGATGGACCGAGTGTTCCAGCATCAGCAAGGGTGGAACATCGAAGTATATGTTGACGACATCCTGATCAAAATGACCCGGGGTGAATCTCTTATATCCGACATCGATGAGACTTATGACACGTTGCGGCGGTACGGGCTCAAGTTGAATCTGGCTAAGTGCCTCTTCGGCATTTGAGTCGGTCGATTTCTCGGATACATTGTAACCGAGAGGAGAATCGAAGCTAACCCAGAGAAAATACAAGCTCTGGCACAGATGGCCCCTCCCCGAAACCTCTGGGAGGCCCAAAGACTTGTCGGTCGCATAACAGCCTTGTCTTGATTCATCTCCCATTCGACGGAGCGCAGTCTCCCTTTCTTCAAAATCCTGAGGAAGGCTCAACGGTTCGAATGGAATGCCGAATGCGACCGAGCCTTTGAAGAACTCAAGGCTTACCTGACTCAGCTGGCCCGGCTGGCAAAACCACTCCCAGGCGAACCACTCTAGATGTACCTTTCCGCCACCGACTCGGTGGCCAGTTCGGTTCTAGTAAAGAATGAAGGACAATGCCAACAACCCATATACTTCTCCAGCCACCTGTTGAAGGACGTCGAGACCCGGTATAGCAGCTTAGAGAAGTTAATCTGGATCTTGGTTCTATCCACTCGGCGACTTCGACCATACTTCCTTTCCCATCCGGTAACCGTGTTGATGAATAGTAATCTGGGGCAGATACTCACTCAACCAAGTCCTCCGACCGACTCATTAAGTGGACTATGGAACTCGGTGAATACGACATCCAATACCAACCCCGCGCAGCGATCAAGGCTCAAGCGTTGGCCAAGTGCCTCGCCGAAGTGCCCCAAAGCGGCTCGGAGGAGGAATGGAAAGTATATGTAGACGGGTCATCTAACAAGCAAGGAAGCAGAGTCGGGGTGCTCCGGGCCCCCCCCCAAGGGGGAAGAAATTCGATTCTCCATGCGGCTAAGTTTCAAAGCCTCGAACAATGAGGCGGAGTACGAAGCAGCTCTCGTGGGCCTTCAAGCAGCCAAAAGAATGGGAGCGGCCCGGGTGCAACTCCTTTCGGACTCTTAGCTGGTGTCTCAGCAGGTAGAAGGAAATTACAAAATCAAGAATGATCGGCTCCGCCGATACGCCGAAGCCTTCACAAAGTTGAGGACGGAGTTCAAGGAGGTCAGCCTCCTAAAGATTCCCCGAACCGAGAACTACAAAGCTGATGAGCTAGCCCGAGTGGCCAACTCCGTCACCGAATGGATGGAAGAGGTGCCGATTACGCAAGTAGCATGGATAGCACAGATAGACCAGCCATTCGGGATGGTTGAGCCAGATGATTGGAGGACTCAATACTTACGTTCCTCCGAACCGACGAGACACCCGGGGATCCGGATCAGGCCCGCCTCCTCAAAAGAAGAGCCCCCCGATTCACCTTAATCGGAGATCAATTGTATCGGCGAGCCTTCTCCCGACCACTGCTCAAGTGTCTCGGACCCGAAGATGCAGAGTACGTGCTGAAGGAAGCTCACCAAGGCTGCTGCAGCAATCATCCAGGGGGCCGATCTCTGGCGCGGAAAGTTCTCCTGGCCGGGTACTTATGGCCGACTCTCCAGGCGGACTCGGTGAAGCTGGTGTCAACTTGCATCCATTGTCAAAAATATCAACCTTTCATGAAGCACCTGACGGAACAACTGAAGACAGCCACTACCTCGTGCCCATTTGACCAGTGGAGAATGGATATAGTCGGACCCTTCCCGATAGGACTGACAACCCTAGATTTGCTATGCAAATGTCACGAGTAGGGTTGTAAATTATTTTTTAATTATCGAAAACCCACGATAAACACAAGCAAGCAAGTATAGGGGCCTCGAGTCGTATTTTTCCAAGGACTAGTAGAAAATTGCTTAAATTGAGCTTCCGACGTCGTTCTTTTTGGGGTTTTCAAATGTAAATGAGTTTTGATGTTTTTCAAATGAATTATAAATTCAAAATCAGTAAATGAAACAATTAAAACTAGGTGTGAAACAATCTAAGTATCAACCTAAACTAAATAGTATCCAAACAAACTCATCATGACACCTATGGGATTCACCTACTAGCTTGAATGAGACTAAGGTTTATGAGTCTAGAATGCAATGCACCGAAGCGATTGGAAGTTGTTGAAACCAACCAGCTAAATCCTAGAATGCAATGAAAACACTTAAACGATGCTATCCTAAATCTGAAACGTCAAGAATAAGTTGGCACGGAACAGTGACTTGCAGAAACCGAAAGTATCAGAATTGCCAAATGATGTTGCTCCAATTGAAATCAGAAAACTAAATCACTAAAGACTATCAAACAAACAACACAATTAATGATTATAACTAAACAAATTGAATTCAAGAACAGTTCTAAGTGTTAAATGTTCAAAAACAGAATTGACAGAAAGCAAGAAAACAGTAAAAACATGAAGCAGAAATCGGATTCTCCCTTCCAATTCAATCTCCTCCTTGCCGTCACACAAGGCCTGATCAAGGATCAGAAATCCCAATTAGATTCTCACGAACCAAGCTTGGCTTGCTCCGAATCAACTCCGAAGAACCAGCTCAGAAACCCTCCTCCTTGCCGCGCCGAACAGAGCTAAGAACAGAGTCTTTCATGTTCTGAAAATCCAGCTGAAAATCTTTGAAATTACTTGCAATGTGATGCTCCGAAATCATCAAGACCACTTAGAGAACCCCTCCTCCTGATCTTGATAGCTCTGATGGGTTAGATTTGAAGAATTCAGCTGGAAATGGTGGCGGCACATTATCCTCCGGCGAGACCCTCAACCGAATGAAACTTCCGTCAATTGTTGCTAAACAAACGTCGTGATTGCCCTCTGGAATCCGGAAATCAACTTGGAAGGAAGAAATCCAAGCTTCCCTAAAAAAACCGCATCGAAAAAGAAAGAAAAATGAAGGAAAACGAAGAAGATCGGCGGCGCTGCTGGGTGCTATAGTAACGCTACAGTAACCGCGATTTTTAGGTTACTGTAGCTTTCTCATTAAAGCTGGGGTACTGTAGCAGTGGGTTCGGTTAGCCTGACTTGAGTCTGAGTTAGCCATTTCAATCAAATTCACTCAATTTAGCTCCAAATTGGCTCCGGTTCGCATGGGTTCCATCCTAATCGCACTTGAGTCTTGATTCATGAAGTTGGATCGATCAATTGGGTTAATCTTGGCTTGATTCGATCATGGTTGAACTTGATCTCGGTTCAATTTG
Organism: Curcuma longa; assembly: GCF_044706935.1. Classification (NCBI taxonomy): domain Eukaryota; kingdom Viridiplantae; phylum Streptophyta; class Magnoliopsida; order Zingiberales; family Zingiberaceae; genus Curcuma; species Curcuma longa. The sequence continues at coordinate 2,763,490 of NC_133866.1, forward strand.
AGTCCTACAACCAATTAAACTCAATTAATGTAAAATTCACCATTAAATCATGAAAATTATAATCAAGCCTCAAATTATGCAATATATCACAATTAAAGTTAAATCGATTCAATAAATAATTATTTTCATGTAAAAACCCAAAAATAAATCGATTAAAAATCAATAAAACCCTAACTCATCAAACCTCAACAGAAGAAGTTCTTACTGGTCGCGGTGGATTACTTCTACAAGTGGGTAGAAGCCGAAGCCTTAGCCCGAATCACCGAGGATGTGGTACTGAAGTTCCTATGGAAAAACATCATGTGTAGATATGGCATCCCGCACTGCCTCGTCTCGGATAACGGGCGACAATTTCAAGGTAAGAAGCTTCAGGAGTGGTGCAAAGGAACTCGGCATCCAGCAGACCTTCACTTCGGTGGCATACCCACAGAGCAACAGGCAAATCGAGCTCGTCAATCGGGAGATAGTGCGAGGACTCAAGACCAAGTTAGATCACGAAGGAGGGAGTTGGGTTGAAAAATTGCCCTGTATTCTCTAGGCCTACCGCACGACGCCAAGGGAAAGCACCGGTATGACGCCTTTTCATTTAGTATATGACAGAGAAGCGGTGGTCCCTATGGAGGTTGGAGTCGAGTCGGATCGGCGACGGTGCTATGATGCCGACAACAGCAACCGAAGGATCATGGAGCTGGACCTCATTTCGGAAGCCCGAGACCGAGCCGCCACTCGGTTGACCGCCTACCGACAGCGCATGTGCCACACATACAACAGGCGAGTCATCCCTCGAGCTTTCCAAGTTGGAGATATAGTGTGGAAGAAAGTCAAACCAGTTGGGGATGTCGGCAAGCTCGAGCCACCATGGGAAGGTCCGTACCGGGTCATTAAGAAAACGAGCTTCGACGCCTACTACCTGGTGGATTTAGCAGGGAAGGATTTGGTGCGGCCATGGAACGCAACCCACCTGCGACCATATTGGACTTGATGGGCTCGCGAAAATTCCTTACTTTCCTTATGCCCCCTTGTACTCTCTACTGTAAACATGCATAACAATGAAATTACTTTTCATCCAACGCTTGTCCCGTCTCATCAAAACTCCACCCCCTAGAGTCCTCACACTCAGGTCTCGGACCTGCTCCATCAGCAATCATCCTTTTCAAGGTTCAACCTCTCCCGACTCGGACATAGTTGGGATCGAGCTCTTAGGTCTTGGACCTGCTCCATCAGCAATCGCCCTTTTCAGGGTTCAACCTCTCCCGACTCGGACATAGTCGGGATCGAGCTCTCAGGTCTCGGACTTGCTCCATCAGCAATCGCCCTTTTCAGGGTTCAACCTCTCCCAACTCGGACATAGTCGGGATCGAGCTCTCAGGTCTCGGACCTGCTCCATCAAAATCGCCCTTTTCAAGATTCAACCTCTCCCGACTCGGATATAGTCGGGATCGAGCTCTCAGATCTCAGACCTGCTCCATCAGCAATCGTCCTTTTCAGGGTTCAAACTCTCCCGACTCGAACACAATCGGGATCGAGCTCTTAGGTCTTAGACCTACTCCATGGGGGTGACACCGACTCCACTCTTGGAGAGGGAACAGAGCACTCAGAGACAGAAGGCGTGCCCGAAGACCTCAGCATAGTAACCCATGATAAACTATAACCCATGATAAACTATAACCCATGATAAACTACAAGGCAAAAGGTTCCATCAATTTCAAAATTTGGAGAGTGCTACAAGGAGTCTCCTGCTAAGTCTACATCACCTCTCATCCTCTCCTCTCTGACTCGGGCAACTCGGCCCAAACTTTGCCTATGTTTAAGAATTCTAGAGGGGTGTCGGGAGAAAACAATCCCGCCTCGTACACCTGCTTCAACGTCCCGTCGAAACCATGCTCCAGCATCTGAGCAGTCTTCTCCTAGAACGGTCGTTGTACTCCTTCGATTCCAGCCAGGCCTCCTTGGCAGCTTGCACCCGCCCGGGCTCCCCCTCTTTGTATGTGGCAAGCTCGCCCCGTACACCGGCGACCGAGTCCTCCAGGGCCTTCTTCTCCTCAGCCAAGTCTTTCACCCATTTCTTCAGGACGGCCGACTCCTCGAGCACTCGGGACAGCTCCTTGCCCCACTGGACCAGTTGATCCCGGACCTGTTTCAGCTCTTCTTGGTCCTTAGCCCGAGCAGCTGCGGTCTCTTGCTCCAGACCCTCCGCCATCTCCTGGGCCTTCAGCAATTCGGCCCTGTAATGGGCGACCTCCTCGCCACTCTTGGCGGCTGCAGCCCGCGCCTCCCCCAGTTCGCGAAGCCGATTGGAGTCTTGAGCTCTCAAGGCCTACAACTGCCACTCCATCACTCCAAACTGGCGATTCAGATAAAGTAGTCGGGAGTGCATCTCCATATGCTCAACCCAAAACTGCACAAGAAAACATAGGCCTCGTTAACTGTGGAAAAAAAATAAGGTCGAAGAGAGCCGAGTGGACTTACCCGCAGGATATGGAAGTTTGCCTGGTAGCTCAGCTCCGAGGTGTTGATCCCCTGGAAGGAGTCCGCGTTGCATATCGCGCGAACTCGGTTCATCATATCCATCATCTCCTCCGTTGTGAAGGGTGCGTCAACCGCCACCCGAGTCATCTACATCGACCTGAAGTCCATGGCAGACGAGGAAGGTCGGGCCGCCCCCTCCGAGCCAGCCGAACCCGACCCTGTCGTTCCCCCGATGACCGATGCTGAAGCTGCAGCCATTGGCGTTGCTCCCGAAGGCGACGCCACTTCCGTAGTCGGTGTCGCTACCTTCTCGATAACGGTCGTCGGCTCGGTAGCGATCGTCGGCTCGAGCACCCTCGGCTCCGTCACGGCGCTAGGTGACGCAATCCCTCCCACATCCGTATCCGCGCATACCACCTCGGCCAGTGCCGATTGTAGTGGAGATCCCGACTCGGAGGCGAGACCGGACCCCCCTACGCCCGCAGTGCTTGGGGCAGGAGGATGCCCCTTGGACGCTCAAGATTTCTTGAGCCGCTTCTCTTCGTGGCGGGGCGAGCTGGACTTCTTGGGCCGCTTCTCCTCGCGACAGGGTGAGCGAGAACGGTGGTGCTTCTTCTTGGAACGGGAGGAAGGAGTCTTCGTTGACCGACTCCCCTCCCCAGCTATCTCTTTCCCCTTCTCAGTCGGGGGGTGCGGTTCTCCTGATTCCTCGACCGCAGTACCTCCTCCCGAACGGAGGTCTTGTGCCCCGTCGGCTCGGTGACCTGCCCCGTGTCTGCAAGTGTCGCGGTAACCGTTGGCCCCACGGGATTGGGCCCCGGAGCGGTAGCCGACTTGGTGGGTGTGACTAGTGCTTCCAACGACGCCCGGTTCCATTTCAAGAATTTGTTGACGGACGCGGCCATCCAAACGTCGTCTGTAGATAAGAAAAAAGAAACTAAGTTAGTCCTTACAAAAGTCCGAGTAAAGATAGGACTTACCGAGTGCTTCAGGAAGCTCAGCAGCGATGGGACTTAAGTGTGCTTTGAAGAGAAGCCCCTCCTCGCCCACTAACTTGTTGACATCGAACTTGAGGCCCTTCAACGACTCGGACGCCTCCAAGTAAACCGAATTCTTCTATAGGGCTTCAGGGCAGGTGGATCCAGGAGCTCCTTCTGCCACTCAGTCGAAAAGTCGAATGGACTCGGGGGAGAAAGATAGAAAAATTTTGGATGCCAGCCCTTGTGAGAAGTCGGGTACTTGTCTAAAAAGTTGAAGCCCGATTTCACATTAAAGAAAAAGACACTATCTTTCTTCTTCTTCGGGTAGAAGAAGAAATGAAAGACGGCCGGATCCAAGGGGATTTGGTACATCTGGAATACTAGGACAACTCCGCAGAGGAGTCGAAACAAGTTGGGTGCTAGTTGGTTCAAGGGAATCTGGAAGTACTCGGCGACTTCTTGGAAGAACGTCGGAATCGGGAATCGAAGCCCGCTCTCTAACTGACCTTGGAAGAAGGTCAAGAAACCGGGCAAAGGGTTGTTTGGACGATGGTGACGCTCGGGAACCTCGATCCTATATTGACTCGGGATTTCATACTTGAGCCTAAACTCTGACCTAGACTTGGCAGTAAACGTACTAGATATGGACTCGTACCAACAGCTTGCAGGCTCATCGGATGTCATTCCTAACCTTAGACTAACCTCTGGGGACATGATGGAGAGAAGGAAACGAAGGCAAGAAGGAAGAAGGAGAGCTTACTTGGCGCAAAGGAAGGAGGGAGACTAAGGACGGAGGACCGTCAAAGGCGAAGACCGACGGAAGGCGGAGAAGGGAGACGATGATGCAGGCGCTACGCGCCTGCCGTCGCCGCTACGCGCCTGCCGTCGCCGCTATATTTATACCGAAATCCTACTGGTCCGGAGCCGTCTGATCAAGCGGTGGAAAAAGACGGGATTGACCCACGGCCGTCCGATGGATCACATTTCCCAGGTAAGATCCTCATCATTATTATAATGATTCGCCTATCCCATCGGACACCACACTTCATTAACCCACATCTCGGAAAAGACTCATGCCATGCCGATCACATGCCCACCGTCCTGGCGAACCATTGTCGCCCTGACACGTGTCTGCTTCGCATGCCTAATTGATTTCAAAGGTATCGTCCATTGGAGCTCGACTCGGACTCGGGCCCCACTCGGTCTAGTCAGTCTGACTCACGCCTCTTTCGACTAGACTCGTGGGGAGGCTGGTGTTATGGTCGTAAGGAGCGGATCCCGGTTCACCCCCTTGGGGTTACCGAACTGAGTCGATGGCCACCAAGGCCCAGACCAAGTCCGGCGCCCACAAGCACCCGAGTCGGATCCTCAAAACAGGTCCAAGCCGGATCCTCAAGGCAGACCCTTCGATGTCAATGGGATCGGCCTTCAGCCTATACCTGAGTCGAATTCTCGAGGCCGACCCTTTGATGTAAATTGAATCGGCCTTTGGCCCACGCCCGAGCTGAGTCGACCCCCTCCGATTTCACTCCCACCGGATCCCTTGCTCCCTTATCCCGCCTCGGCTTAATCCTAATAGTCTTACTGTGTCCTTCCCTCGTTGTCCTCCTCCACTGCAGACCACTCCTTCACCATACGATACGGGTGACGTCCCTCTGACACCTCCTCTACTGTAAAATACCCAAAACTGGTAGGGCTTATTTGTAAATAAGCTTAATAGGTTATCGGGTTGTGGATATAAGGTAAGGTTTTAAACCCTTTAACCCGTTTAGTTGGAAAATCCTATAAGAATCCTACAATGGCCAAAAACCCCTAATCGCTGCTTCTCTTCCCCACTCGCCCGACGCCGCCGCCTCCCTCACCAGCCGAAGTCGACGCCGACGCACGGAGAAAAGGCCAGCCGCCGCCACCACCTCCTTCCCTCCTCTACTGCTGCTCTGCCGCTGCCCGAAACCAACAACCAGAGCCGCCGCCGCTTCCCTGCCTCCGCGAACTAGCATCACCGCCGCTGCGTGAAGACGAGCCGCCTTCTGCCTGATCGCCGCTCTACTGCCGACCAACTCCGCCGTCGCCCAGCCACCGCTCCTCTGCTCGACGTTGTCCCGAACCAGCACCGCCAGCCTTGCTCAGCAACGCCGCCGCTTGCCTTGCTCAGCACCGACACCACCATCCTTTGCATCCAGCCGCAAGAAGAAAATTCAAACCCGAGTTTCTGATCGAGGTAAGTTTGTTAGGATCTAATTGAATTAGATGTTAAAGTTTACAAGCCGTAGGTTGACGGGAATCAGGTTTCTGTTGAAATCGGTGGAACTAGATATTTTGGGTGTGTTCCTATTGGAGCCGGTTCTGTGACAGTTTGTTCATCAATTAGATATTAGTGTCCTGGATCAATGTGGTAGGAATCAATTAGGATTTGGTTAAGTTTGGTATGAGAGTAAATAAGACCTGACTTAAGGTTAGGATTGAAATTTAATTAAAGTCACTGTTGGATTTGATAAGAGTGGTTTAGATACAGTTAAAATTTAATGAAATTGATTAGAGTAAGGTTACTGTTTGATCAAGTAGTGGTTAATGTTGGATTTGTAAAAGTATTTGTTAGGGTTTAGTTAATTAATCATTGGTTATGTTAATGAATTAATTAGATTGACTAATTAATTTTAATTAGTTGATAGGTTATTTAGTTTTGTTAGATTAAATCGTTGATAATTAATTAGGTTTTATATAAATTATTAGATGGGTAATTAATAAATTAACGAAAGTTGTTGGTTAATTACAGTTGGTTAATCTATAAATGTAGATTGGTTCTAATTGAAATATGTTTAGTTAAGGGGGTTGATAATGATTTCACATATCATAGTTGTTAATAAAATTCAATATGTTATTGTAGTTAGTAAGTATTAGTTATTGTAAATTGCAGGACTTTAATCTAGCGATCCTGCAAGACACGGAGGATTTTATTAGGGTGTAT
>NC_133866.1:2770006-2802138 GCF_044706935.1 Curcuma longa
AAAGGTTTGTATGCTTTTCATCCGAATTTCTAAAATTTATAGAATTTTTTAAAACAAAACTGAAAAGCTATTTTAAAACATCAATCAAATTCACTCTTATGCAAAAAATGAAATCTACCACATCAACGGCCCCACACGGTCGGCCCCATCATCACCTATGAAAAGGTACATCAATCAAATTCACTCAATTAGTCAAGTGGAAATGAGCAATCAGTTGACTATTATTTAGAATCATAGAATAAATTCTTAAGTATCGTATACATGCCTAATTATACTATATTGCATTAATTTTTTTATGTATGACAAACGTAGAAAATAGTAATATTAAGTTAGAGAAGAATAGTGATAGTTATGGTTAAAATAGAGAATAAATTGATAGAATACTAAAAAAATGACATAACAAGGGAGATTACATGCCACAACTTGGGGAGTTATACCACACAACATTATATATTATTACTACACTTCACAGCCAATCAATATTCATACCTATTATAATCATATTGCTTATATTCATATTACTATATTGTTCTTATTTATTTATTTTTCTTATTCTCATAATCTAATTTAATTTGATTGTCAAATATTAAAAAATGAGAAAGATTATTGGTGCCATTGATTTTGATGTTAAACAAAGGGTTAAGTTAGAACAAATATTAATAAGCATGTATGCAAAGTAGGTCACATAGCAAAAAGAAGTTCCAATAGATTAACAAATGTTTAAATATATCAAAGGTGATCGAATGTTTAAAAAGATAAAATCTTGATAATCAAGAGTGATAAGACATTTGATAGGACAAATCCTAACTATCAAGGTTGATTGAAGCTTGGCAAAGCATAGAACACTCCATACAAAGTAGAATGGAGTGATCATCTAATGCAAAGTATAATGCAAAGATTATTAGTGAGGAGTGATCATCTAATGCAAAGTAGAATGGAGGATTCTAAAGTATTCTTAAAAGCTTAGGAGAAACCTCTAAATATAGGTCATGTTAGTTATGAAAAGTAATCAATTATGCAACAAAGATATTCTGCCAAATTGACTACTCTCAGGCACTTTCTTTTATTCATTGTAATTTACTTTTAGTATGTTGAAAACAAGATATTGTAAGAGGTTTCAGAGAAGTTTCCAAAAAGAAGGAAACTAATGGAATTCGTGAAATGATCTGTCAAAAAATCATAAATCGTAAAATAGAAGTTTAAGGGTTGTCGAACTACATATACCATTGAGTTGCATCTAAGTCTTGCTTAAGGTTATACTCACTACCCCTTTAGCTTAATGTTATATTTACTACCCCTTTAGCTTTCTTTCGATCCTACAAATTCAACTTCCATTAACATGGAGTTCTTCAAGAGTCTTTATTGTGAAATCATAGAAGCTAAGCAAAGAGACATTAGCACTAAATCTACCAAAAGTCTCAATTCCATTTGAGAATTCAACTTTGATAACTTATCAACATAAACTATCATACTAGTCATTATGGAATTCTTTTCACCATTCAACTTCCAAAGATCCATCTAAACTCTCACACCATTCCAAACAAAGTGTTACAATCAGGCAATCATATTAATCATTGTGGAACTATTTTCACCATTCAACTTCCAAATAACCATCTAAACTCTCACACCCTTCCAAACAGAGTGTTACAATCAAGCTATCATACTAGTCATTGTGGAATTCTTTTCACCATCCAACTTACAAAGAGACATCTAAACTTTCACACCATTCCAAACAGTGTTAGAATCCTAATGAATTACTAGCTAATGAAAGCATGTCCTTCATCACCTACTCACCTGCTTAGGACCTACCCACCACCTTCTTCAACACTCTTCATTGACCTCCATAGTCGACTCATATGGTTCCACCCTCCCCAACAACTCTATAACCTGCATCGAAGCTCGGTTCATCCCTCCGCCCCCTTGTTGCCATAATCTGTATATGTTGTTTCATCCCACTTCCATGCGATTGCCAAAAAGTACTCATTCAGAATTACTTGTTTGTTAACAACTAACCACAATGATATGTTAATTCGACACATATTTATTAGTTGAGTTTCCTCCAACCCTATACTTGAAATTCTAGAGGACTAACAAATTGGAGGTCACTTTGATAGACATGATTGAATTCAAGCTTATTTGGAGAATGGTTTGAGTTTTCACCCTTACCAATGCAAATCGGATGTGTAAAAGCCAGAGTAAAAGAAGATGAATTCTACACTTGCAGAATCATCTGATTACTTTGTTGCTCAGAAGAAAAATTAAGTGATCTTCCAAAAGCAGCAGCTTCATGAAGATTGATCACTAGATCATCCACTTGGTTAATTTCTTATTCTTGGAGCAGCTGAAACGTTAGAAAGTAAAATTGAAACCTTCTTCACTATGCTTTGGCTCAACAATTCGCCAAAATCTAATATACACAAGGAACACAAGAAAGTACCTACCAGTTTACTGTCCTTGAGCAAGGCAAACAAAAATATAGTATACCTTCCCATTGCATCGGTCAGCGAATTCAAGGTCTTCCTTCATCTTGCAAGATATTGCATCGACATACAATGGTTCGAAAATCCTCCAAACTCAGCTGCAAGAAAACCAAATCAAGTATATGTGACTAAATTGGCATCAGCTTGCATATGTTGAATGGCAAAGCCAAATATCTGTGAATAGATAAAGCTAATACATTCCAACAAAAGATGGACCGGAAGTTTGTTATAGTCTACAACCCAAATGATCTACTAAAATGATCATCTAAAACATAATTAGCAACTAACACAACTTCCATAACTGTCATTACTTTCTTTCAAAAATTATTTTAGATAGAATCTTTCATTTAAAGACACCTCCATCAATATCATCCATAGAATGAAGAAGTAACTATAACCACCTCAAGCAAGCAAGCATACTAGAGGCAAGGATTTGATTCTATTAAATTCCTGAGTCCTTCAAAACTAAATCACCATTTCTTTTATACATTAAAAAAGTTAACTGCAGTGCTTTCTACAATCTATCAGCAAACATACAAAATTTTTGAAGATAATAGTTTCATGTATGATATTTACACCAAACACAGCAATTGCTATTCCATGCCAACACAACTACTAGATCCAAAAGGAAGTCACTCCAGGGATCCCTTTCAGAAAAGTATTGGTCAAATATGATTTTTTGCAAATAAGAAAACAAAATTTCCAATTCACATTGGTTATCTTATCAGAGTTAATTTTGTTACTTTTCAGTACATGTATACAGAACATTTATCCATGCAATATTACTTATCCTAAAAAAATCAAATGGTTTAAGCAACTTATTCATTCCTCACATAAGAAATCTAGCTGGACATCAAATTAAAGCAATACCTTTCCATCTCCATCACTGTCAAAGCACTGGATCATAGTGAAAAGCTCATCCTCTGTCCAACTAAAATCATGAGCTAAGGCCAATCTATGTAGGTCACGTAGAGTGAGGTAGCCTTTACCAACTTCTGCATTCCAAAACAAAATAGCTTGGGAACATAAAAGAAAATTGAAATGGATAAATAATTACTCTATTATGTTCCTGTCATCAAATGTAGGACGAGAGGGAAAGGGAAAAAATTGTAACCATTTTTCCAATAAAAAACTCAGTACAAAAAACAGCATGTGCTTCAATGAGTGAGTCTAGCAAACAACAAAAATCGAAACAACATTTAAAGAAATAAAATTACTAACATGTGGAATAACTACAAATAGGGTGTCAAACTGGACAAACTTAACACATAGCTAGATCAGGCTCGAAAGCAAGCTAAGCCGGAGAGCACCAGTACACTTGTCGAGCTCAACCCAGTCAATCCTCAAACCATGTCGAGCATGGCAAGTTCTCATGCCGCAAGACACAACTCATGAGCTGAGTTCAGTCAGAATCTAGGCCAAGTTGTGCACAACCCTCAAGCCAGGTCAAGTGCAACCCACATGTTAGGCACAACCAAAGCTCATGGTCCAATGTCTGACACCTTTTCGACTTAATTGTATAAAATACCCTCTACTTTTGAATTAAAAAAACTAATTAATAAGGGCATTCTAGAAAGTTTTTTATTAAAATAATTCAAAAGATATTATAATTCGTAGAGTGACTCTGGATTGAAAATACAAAATAGATTGAAGCATGCACAAAACCGAAAGTACCCCTTGTTTTAAAGAGAGGAGGATTCGTTATTCATATTTAATTTAATGGTCAAAGGCATATTAAAAGCTAAGTAATGGTAATTAAGAACTCCAAGGAAAAAGAGAGATGTCTCTTACATTGCCTATAATATGTGGAAGTATTGATGTAATTTCACAATCATTCAATCTATATATTACGTGAAGGACAAAAGTGTTTAACAATTACAAGAACTAATCCTTTGAGGAGAAAGAACAACATAATAAGCCATTATATTTATGAATAGGCTAGGGCAAGTGAATAATTATGGTTATTTATTTAATTTGGTTGGATCTTAAATCATAGCTTTAGTTTTGGGTGTCCACTTCTGAAGGTTACATAGATAGCATATGATGGTTGCTTAAACCATATAAATGACTGCATATATTGTCTGGCCTTGCATATCAAAGTTAGTTGTATATGGAGAACCAAATATGCTATGTCTTTACTTCCATTGCCACATACTCCTATCCCTCTTCGAATGCATTTTTGTGTCATTGCTCAGTAGCAAAGATTAATACACTTTTTGATGTCATACTGTCATTTTAATTTATACGAGGAAAATTCCTAAGGTTTATCTATTTGTTCCAGTTCTACAATATATCTGCCTCACTTGTAGATATGCAAGATGGATACAAGACAAACATAATAATGGCACTAAGAGTATTCCAACCAGCTTTATTTTGGATCAAATTTCAGATAGGAACAGTTCATGGAAAAAAATATTTACCATCTAAGGTAAAGAAGTAAGCAACCATTTCATCTTCAGTTAGTTGTATTCGACTTTTCTTCTGTAAAATATAAGGAAAAATAAATCGTTAAGGCATCAGAAACCATTTCAATCAAAAGAAGAATAACCAACCACAATCTTGTTCGTCTGCCTCCCAGCAGGTCTGTAATTGGTTATGGTGTCTTTCTTATGAAGACTAGAACTCTTATGAAGACTAGAACTAGCTACAATAGTTTCAGAGTTTTGAGGGAATCCACTGAGAGTTTCACTTGAATCCGCCGGTCGTTCTCCAATTGAGAGATCAATTGCCTACGTATTAAGTTTTACTAAGTTGTAGGTCTTGGATACTCAACTATACATAAATAGATAACAACAAATGAATAACCTTTTTTTTTTCACATACCTGCTTTAAGGTAAAATCATCATCAAGCAATTCATCCAGCCCTCTTGTTTTTGTTTTATTTATCAGTTTTGATAGTTTGGAAGAACCCTTTTGCTTTTCCTGATTCAGATACAAAAATCATTAAGATGACCAAACAGCATCAATTAAGCGCAGGTGGTTTACCACAACAAACAGCACCTAAATCAAGAGTGACTTTGCCTATTTGAAAAATAATGAAACTCTTCACCTGGTGTTGAGATTTAGAATATAAATAGCCCATAGGTCACAAATAAACTGCTAAATAAAGGGTGGAAATACAGAAGCCCTAAACCAGTTCATCAGCGACAGTTAGGTGTAAAAGCGCATCTACCTTGAACATGTATAGGTCAGAGAGGAAATAGAACAGGTATTAATTTACTTCCATGTTTTGGCTAGGATCTCATTAGATCTTTCCAGATATGGTATCAGTTAAACTATGCCAATTGGGTAAGAATAGGATAACTAAAATATTTGGGACTGTTCCTCATGTAAACATCAGCTTAAATTAATGAAAACTTAATATAGGCATAAAAGAACAGTTAGATCTGGTAGTGCAAAAAATTAATCTAGAAGTATATAAAGCAATAAATCAATACAATGTGATAGTTTTAGAAATGGTTAATGCATAAATCTAACACAATGAGTAGAGTTATGCCCAAACTTAGCAAAATGTTAGTGTATTATATTAAAACATAGCATCTGTTTATATTCAATTGTCATTAAATGGACTTATCCATTTAATGATAATAAAGAAGAGCTCATCGTAGGGGTTGGCAGGTGAGACATTCTCATCAGGTACACATGAGCGCAAAGGCCTGATTGAAAGCTAAGGTTTTCAGCTTCAGCTCACAACCTAGCAAGATGACATTTAGCTCAGCCATGCGACGGTGGATGAAATTGAAGCGAACAGCGAGGTAGTGACACTTGGTGAGTTTCTTGATACAATCACCAATGCCCAATTTACTCCGAAGAGCAAATAATAGATGGATGGACCATCCCTCAAGGAAAAGGATTTGTCATGGAAAAGAAAGGAAAAAAAGCTCTCGACGAGCTTGCAGCCAAATGGCCACCATTAGCTCGCGGCAACGGTGAAGGGCGGGCTTGGGAGATGGTGAAGTTGAACTTTTAGGGCGCGTTTAGTTCAGAGTTATCGTTGATAACCTTAGTTATCTGTCCAAGTTTATCAACGATAACCTTGTTTGGCTTAGGTTATAATCGATTCCCAAGTAATACAGTATCACCACCATATCAACAAAACGTCAGCAAATGGGTTATAAACCCGGAATGTAATTACCTCAACAGCCTAAGCTTTTTTGCGATCTCGGAGATTAACGAAAATTTTTTCCATGATTACTCTCCAATTTTAAAACTGAGTTAATTAAAATGTATCGTGAAACCTAATTGAAACTGAGTTAATTAATTCAATAAACTTTAATTTAAATACTTATAATTTTAAAAGAGATAATTTATTTTAAATTTAAAAAATAAAATTAACAAATTATATTTATTAATTTAACAAATTATTTTATTAAAACAATTATTTTAATAAATTATTTTATTAAATCTATATATATATATTTATTTATTTTAAATTTTAAAAAATTATAAATAAATTATATATTTTTTTATATATTATCAATTTATTATCATCATTAATATTATTAATATTATTAACTAAATTTAATTTATTCTAAAAATAAATTGAATCAAGGGTAATATAGTAAATGTTAAACTGGTTATGTTTTATTCCCTCTAAATACATAAGTTGAACCAACAATATTAGGTTATGTTTTATACCCCATAACCTCGGTTATGTGATTACCTGGTAATCACATAACCAAGGTTATGCATGATAACTTGAACCAAACGCACCCTTACAAATATGGGAATAAGGAAATGCTAGTTGAGTCGGGCTTTTAAAATCCGGCCAAAAATCAATCCATAGATGGATTGTGACTCCACCCTTCCCCTAATTGTACATATAGTAAACAAAAGAAAGCATCTTAACTTTCGACTTTTGTGAAATCCACACAAATGTGTCCTCTGGAATAAACTAGACATTAGAGTTGGTTCCCTTATTAAAGGGGGAGGCAGGTTCCACGATAGCAATGATCCGAAGAGTTTGGGGATGGATAGTGGTGCCAAGGCAACGACAACCAGTTAGAGCATGAGGGCATGAAGCACAATATATTGGTCATCATAAATCAAGGGTGGGGATTTGGGGATGGTCCTCGAGGCCATTTATAGAGTACCCATGAGGGTCAAACATGAAACAACAAACGAGCATGCATAGATTGATAGGACAAATATCAACCATCTTGGTTGTGCTACCATTAGCAACACCACCTAACTTCACATCACCCTTTTGCTAGAAGAACCCCTCACGACAACCAACCTAGTTCCATCATACACCCTTCAACAGTGAATCTACCAGAAGCAGTAGTATAGATATGATAGCCTGTAAGATGTTCAATAAAATGGCGCACGCTCATTACAAGTAGAGAACAATTGGGAGACACTTGTCCAAGTAGCCCACCTCCTTAGTGAAGCTAGTGTGGGAACATAGTAGGCATAGGGGAAGATGAAGCTGTCATAGGAAAAGCAACAAGCGTGAAGACAAAGGTCATGGTTGGCAATGTAGGAGAGGAGATAGGGGAGGAATTAGCGCAACTAGGGGTTGTCATAGACCTTCAAGATCAGCTTCTTGGGGTAAAAGAAGAGGATAGATTCAAAGAGGATAAAGGCGTTAAAGTAGAGGTTGCTAAAGGTAGAGACAGGATGTTGAGCACCTTGGTGAGATCATTGCAATAAAGAAGACAGAGGCTTAGTGAGTGGCCGCTAGAGATGTGGAGCTCTAGGCGCTTCTTGAAGCCTTCAAAGCATGACTTCATCAAGGATAGGGGAGGATAAAGAGGGCAAAAGGTAATAGGTTAAGGGGAAATGGGTAATATGTTATTATATTCCACAATGGATATTTACTATGCAACTTAAGGAGTTGGCACAATGTGATGAAGATGCCACGCAATCACTAGAATTAAATCTCAATGGATGTTATATTTTAATACAAAATTCAAGCATTATGCTAGATTCGAGAAATTTTATAAATTGTGTAAATTTGAGAAATTTTATAAGCTGTGTAAAAGGTTATGCTAGATTCATGTATTAACCTTTAAGATCCCATGAAATGCTAAATATATCATAAATTGTACACATTTTATGAATCTATAACAATCTTTCTAAAGTTGTAATAAATGTACCACACTATTTGGTTTTTATTAAGTTGTTATTAAGTGATAATGTGGCATTATTCTAGTCACAATTTAGCCAACTTATATGCCTACATCACCATTAACAATTAAAATAATTAATCATTCTTCTCAAAACTTTTAAACCCTGAAATTCAAATAAACCTTGTTTTCTCGTGATCTTCCTCACTCTTGACTCCACAATAAAACTACAACTCGATCTCCCCAATCTCTCAAATCCCAATTATTTCATATAGTTGCCTTAACTTTATTGATAGTGCTCAATCATCAGCACCATACGCTAGTTCACCAACTATAATCATGAACACCATACACTAGTTCACTTGCTATAACCATAACCAACTCATGATCCTAATCCCCACCTAACTCTCTGTTTATGTTGCCACAAAAACTCCCGACCATTGATTGTTATCCTATCAATTCATTGTCGCTTAACCCATTTCCTCTCCAATGCCACACCATTTCCTCAGTTGCTCCAACACTACCCAGATGCCACGGACAAAATCACCAAACCTCAGCTTTTAGCTTATGTTCGACATCACTTCTTATTTTATCTCCAAGCTCTTCTCCTTTTATCTTCACCTTATGGTAGTTGCTTAACCTATGTACAACACAAACATAAGGATTAATCATCAAGCAACTGATAGTAGATGAACCAGAGCCCTCTAGACACAACCAAAACTTACCATTCGATAGTTTGATGTGACTGTTTGTTGTGGATCCCAATTCACTAGCATCATTCTATTGCTTGTCACTGTTTAAATAGAAGATAACCCTCACCACACTTAATGCCTCAAGTAAACATTATTGTCCCTATCCCTATTTTTATTTTTTCACAATCTTCCTCAACACCAAGAGATGTCATTATTCGCACAACACCAAGGTATCTTGAAGTTCAAATTTGATTTGATTGATTTTTATTTAGAAATTGACTAATTGTTATTTATTTCTTAAATTGGTTAAAAAATACAAATATGAATTCAAAGGATGAGGAGGATCTTGATTGTTTTTCTATTAGAGATATTGATCACAAGAGAGTTCATTTAGTGATAAAGAGGTTATATCCACAAACAAGGATATCGACGAGATATTGGTTACTAGAAAAAATAAAAAGAATTTAAACTAAATAATAAAAATAAAAAAATTTCATTGCTTGGTGGAAATATGTAAGGATATATTGAACCTCTGCGTGATAAAGTTCATAATTCAAATTTAGGGATGCACAAGTGAATAAGATCAACAAATGAAGAAGTTATCACACCTGAGAATGGTGATGAGGAATATTTTGGATGGTTTAAGAGGAAAAAAGGATTTGGTTGAGCATTTTCAACCCACAATAACTTTAATGATGTCAAGTTTAACATCAGTATGAGATTTGAGAGTCCAAAATAATTAAAAGATATTGTTCAACAATATACAATCTACAATGGATACAGTAGTAAATGGATAAGAACATCTTAAAATAAATGGATGTTAAATGTACAACAAATTGCCCTTGGAAAATTTATAATAGTTAAATGTTGAGAAGGCCTTCATTGTTAAGTATCTTAAAGATAAACAAAATAAACTAAGCAGAAAATGGTGAGTGGATTGTGAGACTATACTTGGAGGTTTCAAAGGAATCCAAATTGGATAGTCTCAAAAATAGAACAAGATCTGCAAGAAAGATTCAATATGCAGTTTCTAAGATGAAGTGTTACGGAGCCAAGTGGAAGGCTTTGCACATTCTAAGTGAGTTACTTGAGTAGCTCTGCATTTTTTTAAGATCATACATTGCTGAGTTAAGAATAAAGGAGTTAATGGTAATAGTTTGTTAGCTCTGCATTTTTTTAAGATCATACATTCATGAATATAAGGAGGGATTCAATGTTGGATTTAGTTATTGACTCAATACTTTTTACAAGGATGCTATTATAGAATTGGATGAGTGTTTTCCCAAGACATTTGTTGGAGAACAATTGTAATTAGCTATTGGTCAAGAAAGAAACAATCTAATGTTCCTCGTTGCTTGGTGGTAGTTGAAGGAGAGAATTATGACGAATAGATATTGTTTCATAAAAGAATGTGGGATTAGTTAGGCATCATAGATGGTTTGGGTGGAACCTTAATAGTGGCCAACAAAACATATAATTTTAAAAGTTATTTCAAACTCATTTTGATGTTAATTTTGATATCATTTGATACTCATTTTAATACTCAAATTTGAGTTTTCTTCTTATTTTAGGTCTTGACCATGCATTTAGACAATTTGTCCTCTCTCCAAGCAAACAAACTGTGCAAGACATCTATATGCAAATTGGAAGAAAAATCATAATGGTCATGTTGCAAAGATTTTGTTTTGGAAAGCCATTGAAAGCATTATAAAGCTCGAGTAACAAGAAGCTGTAAAGGTAATGGAATCCAATTCTAAGGATGTCATGATGATTTCCTAAATATTAATGTGAATAAGTTCTGTAAATTGCACATTAGCACTTTTATAAAGTGTGATTCAGTAGACAATAAGTGGAAATTTCAATGGATATATCTTGAAGGTCAGAGTAAAACTAATTATATGTGTGCTAAAAGATATTCAGAGTTCAATGATGGAAAGAATGAACGAAAAGGGAGATATCATGTTGAATTCAATTAATAAATTTTGTCTTAACATTCAAAAGAAATTGGAGAGAACTAAGTTGACATGTGCAGTTTATATAGTTAGAGCTTCATGGATCTTGAATTTTAAGGTCAACGAAAAATATTCTATGAATTTAACATATAAGACCCATACCTGTAGGTGGTGGTGGGGTTTTAAGATCTTTCATTTGGTTCTATGACACTTCATCTTAAAATTTGTGATATTGAGTATTTTTCACATATTTTTGTAGCATTTCAAAGACTACCCAATTTGAATTCCTTCTAAATGTTTACAAGTATAATCTTGCAATCCACCCTACAATTGCTTCTCTATTCCTTTAACTCCTTAAACATTTATGTTCATCTCTCAAGCACAATAGAAAGGTGTTCTCAACCAAGGTTTAAAATTTTAAATCGTGCCAAAGTTTCGGTTTATAACCGGAATGATATGATTTTGGTACTGTATCATGCTATGCTGATATAGTTTTAATATCTTTTTAAATATAAAATATATTAATTAAAAATATTTTTATTAATACTTGAATGCTATAGATGCTTATTATTGTATTATATTTGAGATATTAAATGTTGAATTTAAGTTTTGATATTATCTCATAAAATATTTAATACTTATTGAGTCAAGTCAATTTAGGTTAACTGAAGTCCACCAACTAATCATGGCAAGATCAAATAGGTTTAAAGTAGATTTAATTTAGATTTATTTTGATTAGTTTAAACTTAAATCAAATTTATATTTAGAATAATTTACTTCATTAGTAGTAATATACTTTATAAAGTTAAAAATTATATTATATTTATTATTTTTATCTTTCTTAACAATCTATTTCCTACCTCTTTAAAAGTTTTTTTTCCCTATGTTTATCTTGTGGATGAACAAAGAAGGAAAAAGGATAATCATTTTAAGGTTAAGAGGTTATTTTTTTCCTTTATTTACCTAGTGAAGAGATAGGGAGAGAAAAAAATAATCATCCTTAAGAAGTATTTTTTTCTCTTTGTTTACCTTTTTTGTACAAATGAAGGGAAACAAATTAATGAATGAAACGAATTAAGAAGGAAAAATTAGTAGGGCAAAAGAATTACCCATTAAAAAAATAAAATTTTAACCTAAAATTTAAAAATAAATAAATAAAAAATCATGCTACTACCGCGACCTTTGTCACAGGATCACGATAGCTTCTGCGCCCTCGCAGAGGTCGTCGTGTGGTCGCGGCAACATCCCGACCCCATGAAGGTCCCCATGGGATCATAACGGACTCGCAGTGCCAATATCAGTGTCGGTGTCGGCGTCCATGTCCATGTCAATGTCGGTCGACAAGCGGAATGGTAAATTCCCGTGCAGACACCCACGACACGAAATTTAATTCCTTGTTCTTAACATCCAAATAGCATAAATTTCCAAGGCAATTTGTTGCACATTTAACTTCCAATTACCACATATGTTCCTACCTATTTAATATTATATCTGTTTAAGATTACATATTGTTTAACAACATGATTAAATTATTTCAGAAGCTCAAATCTCATCATGATTTTAAACTTGACATCATTAAAATCACATTGTGGGTTTGAAATTCCTCAGCCTAATATTTTTCCTTTTAAACAATTCAAAGTCATAGAGCTTCTTGACTGATCATATTCATTTTGTGTATCCCAAAGTTAGAGAATTATGAAATTTATCATGTTGAGATGCAATACATCAATATCTATCTCCACCAAGCAACACAGTTATTTCCTTTTCTATTATTTGATTTAGATTCATTCTATTTTCACTAGCAATTAATAGTTTATCCTCAGTATCTTTAGTGAATATAATAACTCCACCACTAAATGATCTCCAGCAATTATTAGTATCTCTAATAAGAAAATAAGCCAAATTCTCTTCATCCTTTGAATCGACTAGAATGGAATAATGTTGGTGAATTGGGATCTCCAACGAGTAATAGCATTGACAACATATTGTAGTTGAGTGTGTCCAGAGGACTCTACTTCATCCATCACTAGCTGTTTGGCGATCAGTCTCATGTTTGTGCATTATCAATGGGTGGAGCAACTTACCCTTAAAAAATAGATGAAAAAATTAAAGGAAATTGAATCTAAAGCTAAGTTCATCTTAAGTAAGATATTGACCTTTCGATATATGATCCTATCCCAAGATATAACAAAGAATGATGACTCTATCATGGTTTAAAATTTCATACTATGCCCGATGAAATGGACAAAATTTATCATTTCGCCTGGCACCGCAGTTCGTCACGAGGTCATGAAGGGCACCGCAATTCCGCAGCGACCTCCCGTGGGTCGCAATGAGGACTCGAGAAGTCGCGCGGGTGTGAGGCAACAAACTTAAGTTAATAATTTCAATCAACTCCTAGCTACAAATAGAAATAATTTGCTTAATCAAACCCTAATAAAACTATCCCATTAACTTAATATATATATATATATATATATATATATATATATATATATATATATATATATATATATATTATTTGTTTTAACTCCGAAAAAATATATAATAAAACTTTTATTTATTTATTTACCATATGAGAGTGCTACGATCTGAAATTTTTTATTAAAAAATTATTTTTTTAATATTTAGGTTAAATTTTTTATTTTTAAATAATATATTTTATATTTTAAAAATATTGAAATCATATCAGCATGGCACAATATGGTACCAAAATCGTATTGTGATCATAAACCAAAACTCCGATTCGGGTTGAGATTTTAAACCATGGTCTCTGCTAACAGGGAACATTAGCAATTTTTCATAAATCTTAGAAAACCTACGCAACAAATTGGGTTCAAAAAGGAGAGAAGAGTGTGTGTAGGAACACTTTTTTGATATCAAAGAAAGTCAAATTTTTAAATAGAACAATCATTCAAACACGGTCAAATTTTAAAAGATAAATTTCGACTCCATAAACTTGGATCATGATAGAATCTAAGTACAAATCTAGATGATGAAGCCTGATTCAAAAAATTAGGCTTTTGCGGTCTATGACTTATCTTTACAACATATCTCGACCATTAATCAAATCACTTGGATAAATATAGAAAAGATTAAGGATGGTTGACACTTATCCATAACAATTAAAAATTTTAATTTAACAAAAATAATAGCACTAAAAATTAAACTATATATTGACTATAAGGCATACATTAATAAAATAGTAATTTTCTATGTCCAATAGTAAGCCCACCTCCTAAAAGCTCTTCTGTTGAAAACCAAAAACTTAAGATGTGGACTGAAGAGGAAGAGGAAAGTTGTCAGTTTCCTCTTCTCTAACAAGAACGACATTTCAAAGTTACTCTTCTGCTTCCTCTACTTTCCAAGGCCAAAAGGAAAGTCCCAACCTGGTGAGTTGTGGGCTAGTAAAGAAATTCTATATGCTTGGATGAGTGAGCAACTATTAACTTGGAGTTAAACATTTTGAAGCAGTTATTGAGGCATAAGTTAGTGAATCCATTTTAGGTCGTGACTCGAGACATTCTTTGTGCCAAAAGTATAATTTCAGAACTGATTCTCGATATTCCTAAGGTTCGTGATAGGAGAAACTACAAACTCCCTAATTTGTAAGTTCGAACACAACAATTGACCCAAACAAATCAGAAAAAATCACTGGATAGAAAGAACCTTTCTCCGTAAGCGTTTCTTCTTCTCTTTCTCCTCGCATTCGTCATCATCGGAGGAACTCTCTCCGGTGCCTTCTGCTTCTCGGCCTCGATCGCTGTCTGAGGGTTGATAATCGTCGTCGTTCTCTTCCAGGTATCCCGTTCTCTGTGCCGATTTCTTCTTCGTCCTATCCCTCCGTTCCTGTTGCTTGGAAGGGAGAGGAGAATGCCCGTGGAGCGAGGCAGAGAGACCGGGGAGACCGAGGGCATCCAGCTTGGCACGATTCTCCCGTATCCTGACGCGCCTTTGCCGCTCGTATTCAGGCGTGGCTCCGCCGGGGCCTTCGTTGGAGCTGCTGCCCATGTCCCCTTTCAACGCTCCCTGCTCCATGGGTGTTACTAGAAATAGAAAAAAACTTGGGCCGATCAGATTGCGAATTTAAACGGGGGCAGCTCAAGAAAACAAGGTTGATTATAATTTCTTTTCCCCTTTTTCTTTCCTAATTTTGTCAATGAAATTCTTTAAATTTCTCATGCATTTTCAAAAATCTCTAATATCTTTTTAGTTAGTCAATTTTTCAGTTCACCTATTGGATAAATTTGAAGAGAAGTCGTTCTAGTGGAATTTGAACTATAATCCTCTTAGTTATTCTTTTGTGTTTTATCACTATATCACAAGGCAATGATACCGCGATAAGATATTTAAATTGTTATCTATGTATAAGAAATCTAACTTGCGGTAGTCGATGATGAACTATAGCGTATTTGTAAAAAAATTTCTTCAAATGGAGGCAAAGAAAAAAAAATAATTTAAAATCTAATGTTTTAGCCTCTGGACTATGGGTCAACATTAGCCCCGACCCCAATTTAAAATGTGTAAGATCATCGAATTGTAGGACCGGTTTGATCCTACTGATCTGGACAATCTTATGATGACTCCACCGCAAGTCTTGATCTTATGCATTCTCGGATCGACTTTGTATATGACTACATATCGAATGATACAACAAGTACTCTGTGACATGAGTAGAGGAGGACAGATGGTATTATGATAAAAGGTAAAATCTTTCATCTAGCAATTTTACATGGTTGTCTTCACGATCATATGTAAATGGAGAAGTTATAATTGGTCAATGTGAAAATATTTTTTTTTGACTTCATTAAAATTTAATTTTTATTCATTATAATAATATCTTTTAGTAATCAATTCAATCTTATCCTAGAGTCGAGGCCACATCATGATTGTATATATGATTGTATGTTTGGATGATGATGATATGACTGTATGACATCACATATTTTGGATCTCTCTGTCGATATAATACTTCATCATAAACAATAACTATCTCAGGACGCACTTAGTTGCGATATATTTACCTTCGCAAACAAAAATAATATATACATATATCCTCTCTCGATCATACTTCGGATAAGGCAGCGGCAACCCGAACGCGAGCTGGCAAAGTAGAAGCAGCAGTTGATCAATGGCCGCACTCATCGCTCATTTGAACCTCGCTCCTCCTCCTTCTCCTCTCTCTCTCTCCCAAAACCAAGCCCTCCTCTCCCAAACGGCGCTTTTTCCTACCTCCACCTCAATCCCGCTGCCGTACGAGATCCGCGAGCCCAAGTTTTCATCCCGTTCGGTGTCCCGTGGACTTGTCGCCTCTATCTCTGGGTGTAGGAATTGGGCGGACCAGCGCCATTGTCCTCCTTGCCGCCTCGCTCCTCGTCGCTGACCCCGCCTTCGCGTTTAAGGTTATCATTCTCTTGCTTAGGCAGCCCGAGTTCTCCAATCTTGGCATTCTTGTTACTGATGATGCATGGGAACTGGAAGGGCGGGGGTCCGTACGGAATCGGGGTGACGAGGGGGCAGGACCTCAGCGGCAAAGACTTCAGCGGGAAGACCCTCATCAAACAGGACTTCAAGACGGTAATCGGTGAAAGTTGTGGTATTTCGCAATTTCAACATTTGCTGCTTGCGTGATTCGAGTTTGATAAGTTTTTCATGGCGTGCCGCATGCTTGCTTGAAGTCGATCCTGAGGCAGGCCAATTTCAAAGGCGCAAAGTTACTTGGGGCGAGCTTCTTCGATGCCGATCTGACAGGTGGTTGACTCTTTTTTAATTCGAGAGGAATGTGTCTTCCTGTCCATCTTACTATTTGGAGAGATAGTAGCCAACCCTTGTCGAAGGTATTTTCTGCTATTACGGCAAGAAAACTGGACAGATGATAAAGAAAATATGTTTGCAGTTGAAGTGAATATTACATTGCGAGATTGGATATATTAGCTTAATTTTGTTGATGACAAGAAGAAGAGGAAAAAATTGTAGATGTAGCTCGCATTGGAGCCAACATTCAATGCCTATTGTAACAAGCTGTTATTCAATGTTTTGGCATATAATCTGTGATTATCTGTCTAAGCTCATGTTTAAAGTTGTTCCTTCAGGTGCCGATCTCTCTGATGCAGATCTCAGAGGTGCAGACTTTTCCTTGGCAAATGTAACTAAGGTGCTTCATTGCATGAAATCATGATTAAGTTTTTTTGTTTTTGTTGTTGTTGAAAAAAATACGATTGGTTCTAAGGATCTATTTTCTTTCTCTTTTGAGATTTCAGTTCTCTGGTTGATTGCTTCACTAAAGCTTATCTATGGAATCATGTTTTTTTTTTAAAAAAAGAAAAAATGAATACTTCTCAGGAGCCATTTTCTTTCTTTTTTGAGATTTCAGTTCTCCAGTTGATTGCTTCACTAAAGTTCATCTAAAGGAATGAGTTCTTATAATGCACCAGGTTGATAGGTGTTTATATCCAAAGATTCGAGTTTCACCGATAGGCATTGAGAGTGGTAAATAGTGTTGAGTTCAACTTTATATATGGCACAAGTGTGGGATCCAAAATTGCCAAAGTTGATACTGTGCTGTTCTTTCTGATGTTAAAGCAGAGATTGCTATATATATCAATACAACCCAGTGTATGATTGTTTTCTGATTCACTTTCTTCTGTATTGTAGGCAAATCTAAGTAATGCGAATCTTGAAGGTGCACTTACTACTGGCAATACATCTTTCAAAGGATCTAATATCTATGGAGCAGGTAACTCAAATGTGAAATGATTTACATCCTTTTCATATTTGTTGGATGATCATGCAGTTACAACTGCTACGGGATGCTTTTAGTTTAACTTGAATGAATTGTTTTGGACATTGAGCCTAGCAGGTTAAATGGAACATTTTTATTGCCACAAAAAAATAACTTGCTTTTGAGTGAAAACAAAGAGAGAAAAACTTATTTTTGCATTTGTTACACGAGTATGCATTTCTCAACTTTTTTGGATGCATTCCAAGTTTTGGATTGTCAAGAGAAGAATAATATGAGACCATCTTCTTTCATTGTTAATATATGATCAAATTTTTGGAAAACAATTAATTATAATGGATAGCCTGTAGGAGACAAATAAAAGAAAAAAAAATCTTATAGAAAAGATATCAATGAGAGCCATCAAATCTCACATTATGATGCCCATGGGTTTTAAACCCATGATCTTGGCAATAACTTCTAAGTTCTTTACCAATTGAACTAGTTATATTTCTTGATACCAAAATTTGTTGTGGATCATGCTCATTATTATGATAGCTTCATGGAAGCTGTCTTACTACTGCAAGTAAAACTATTATTTATTTATTTATTTTTTTCATATAGTATGAGTGGCAGCTTATTGGATGAAGTAAGAGTTGGAAGGAAAAATTACTCAGACCATCTGCATTATGAAGGTTGGAACCATTTTAAAGAATTAGAGATAGAAAGGCTGAACAATTATTTTAGGGCTTTGCATGTAATACTAAGACTTCCTAGGCAATGCATATGGGTCTGCATATTGGCTTGCCTTAGTTAATAGGTAATTAGACAAGGGTATGTGATATGAGGTTTTGTTGAATTTTAGAAGAGCTAGACGAAGGGCAGAGTAAATATTTGGCTATTGAGGAACCAAAGTTTATTTAAATACCATCTAAGTAAAAGAGGAAATTAAAAATCAAAAGAACCTTAACAATAATTGGCACAGAGAAATTGTTGCTAACTTGCTTGCAACTTCATCTATTATCATTGACTAAGTTCTTCCCAATCAACTCTTTGAGCCTTAAAGGTTAGTAATCTAGAGATGTGTATTTACAGATGAATGAACTAGCAAATAGGCTTTTGCTTTTATGAGAAAGAAGGGCATCTATAAAGATTTAACAACCACCAAGGAGCATAAAGGTCTGACCATTAGCTATTAGAATTGTCAGATCTACAAGATTTGAAGAGGAACAACAAAAAGTCAAAACAAGATTAACATTGTGTAGAATTTTCTGTTCAAGATAAATTTAATTTGACTAACTCAAATGTGTGGATGAGTCAAACTCAAGTTGCACTATATTTGTTTGGATGAAGACTTGTGGATTACAATGATTATGTTACATGAAGCAGAAAGACATTTTTAAGCTCTAAGAAATATTTCTTGAGGTGAAATAGTTAGATGAAAGATATGTTATAATCCATTTTCTATTCAATGTAAAATTTTGAAACCTTTTTCCTATTCATGTAACTCTTATGGAAGCTCACTATATATGGGAGAGCAACTTTATTGGTTTTAAGCAAGCAAGAGTAAGAAGAATCAACGTAGTTTTATTCTCTCCTTTGTGCCTCTTTTAAATTTCTAGCAATTTGGTATTAGAACCAATCTATGATAGCCACTAACATGCCATTCACTATCCCACATCTCACTGACAACTATAAGAATTGAAGCATTCAAATGAAAGTCTTGCTTGGATCTCACGATGTCTAGAGGTGGTTGAGAAGGAGTATGAAGAACCCCCAGATGAAGCTACACTCTTGAAGAACCAAAATGATGCCTGAAGGACATAAGAAAGAAAGACAAAAAGGCCCTCTCTTCTTTATTTACCAAGGGCTAAATGAAAGAGCTTTTGAGAAGGACATCATCGCCAACAACTCTAAACAAGCATGAGAGATCCTTCAAGATTCCTATAAAGGAATAGAGAAGGTAAAGAAGAAACTTCTACAAACTCTATGAGGAGAGTTTGAGGCCTTAAAGATGAAGGAAGCGGAACTGATTTCCAACTACTTCACAAGGGTCTTGGTTAGTATCAACCAAGTTGAGACTACTAGACAACCATGTGGTTAGAAGCCATGATCATTGATGACTTTAGGGGTTCTTTACAAACCTATGAACAAAGATTTTAAAAGAAGCAATATTTAGGAGAGCAAAATCACTCTCTAAATCAAAGATGAAAATGCTAAAGAAGAAAGGATCCAAAGAGGGCATGGTTGCGATCACAATTATAATTGTGGTGTGGCATGGTCGTGGTGGCTTGGGAATCTAGGACGAGGGCAAATACACAACTTTGATGATGAAGACACTTCTTGAAGAGAACATGTAAAAAGGGTTTCTAAAGAGGAAGGTATGGTAAATATAGAGTTTGTTGTTATACTTGCAACAAAGTTGGTCATTATTCTTCAGATTGTTGGTATAATGATTCAAAATAAGTTGACAAAAGGGCTCAATATATCAAATAAAAGAGAGGATGACTCTAGTTGCTGGCACAAAAGGACGGGCACAACCAAAAAGATTGCTATTGGGATAATGGAGCAAACAACCACATGTGGGTATAAACATAAGTTCGAGGAGCCTAATGAAGCTATTTTCGACAAGTCTCCTTTCATGATATCTCCAAGATGAAAGTTTAAGGATAAGGTAAAATGTTCATCTAATCTAAAGATGAAAATCATCATTTCATTTCCAATGTTTGTTATGGTCACAATATGGAGACCAAGATCTTAAAGCTTGGACAACTTTTAGAGAGATATGAAGGGCATATGCGCTAGAGAGATGCAAACATGAGACTAATTGCATGTGTCAGATGAACTGGAACAAGTTATTCATCTTGAATATAAAGCATGTTGATGCTAAATACTCGAAGACAAATCTACAAGATGTAGTTTGGATATCTTAAATTTACCACCCTTAAAATATTGACAAATAGAAGAAGAATGGTGAATGATCTACCAAATATCAATTCATCAAATTCTTTTTGTGAAGAGTGCATTATTGGCAATCAACCAAAAGAAATAGGTTTCTAAGGAATTAATATATCATGCAAGGAGGCCTCTTGAACTTATCCACATCCACAAGGATATCTGTTAGCTAATTTCTCCAACTTCTTATAGTGAGCTCATTATTTTATAACATTAATTATAATTTCAACAAGAAAACTTGGATATGCTTCCTAAATGAAAAAAATCATAGACTTTTGATAAGCTCTTAACGCCTTTAAAGGATTCATTGTGTTATTAAGAACCAACCAAAGCGGTTTTCCATTGAAGCATTGTGATCTAATCATAGAGATGAATTGACTTCTAAGACAAACTTTAATGGAGAGCATAGTGTAAGGCTCAAAATCTCTTTCTAACTTTGACTAGACCAATACTATTTTGACACCGTGACAATGTTTCAACGTATGGTGCTAGTTTAGAATTGGAGGGAGAAAGGAGATACAAGAAAAGGGAAGAAGTAAAGAACAAAACATAATTTTATTGGTTATGATGAAAGATCTAAAACCTACAAAGCTTTTTTATCCAAAAAGAATAAAGTACATGTGAGTATAGATGTTAATTTTCATCAAGATGGAGCATAGAATTGGCAAAAGAAGATAAGATGAGTCAATAAAGAAAGACATGTGGAGTTTGGATTTCGTCAATAGTTTCCACTATGACATCTTCCTCTTCACCACCAACATCCTCTACATCAATTGCTTTGTTCATTATAGAAGATACTCCAAGACCACAAAAGAGAAGGAGATTGCAAGGTCTATTTAAGGGGACTAATCAATTCAATCTCATTTGTTTTTATGCTAATGAAGAGGATATATTATTTAAAGAGGCTAAGGTGCTTCCCATGCTTACTTTGTTGTCTATTTCACCATCTCTTGCTACAAAGCAATTGATATCAGACACTTGCCCTCTCCAAACGTACAATATATAGACAACCATTGTTTGAATTCAGTTGTAACTTCACCCTGACCTTCCTATGATTCTAATGGAAGGTATTATGCAACATCTTACATCCACTTTCCCGTTGCATTTTTCATTCTTGTGTGAATAATAATTAGTCATTGTTTAGACTTTAGATTTTGTTAAAGTTTCTAATACTATCTAGTGAAATTCATCTAATCCAAAGGTCATGACAAGCTATGGGAGATGAGATAGATGGCAATGCTATATTCTAATGGTACCTAGAAATTGTCCTTTTCCTCTTAGAAAGCATACCGTTGGTCGCAAACTAGTATTTTAACATTAAAACATCCCTTAATGACTCAATTGATAGAATTAGTTTGATCAGCAATGCAATTATACGTACACACATACATATGACATTGTCTATATGGACACATTTTTCACTTGTGGTTAAGATTGCTTCATTTCATTTCTTTCTTCAATTGAGTATAGTGAAAGCTTTCTTCCATACTAACATGGACGAGGAGGTATAGATGGAGCAACATTTTTTGTTTGTTTTTCAGGGAGGGTTTAGTGTTGTGTGGAAATGACAAGGTCTTTATATGCATTGAAGTAAGCATAGTTTGATAAAGTCAGCTCCATTATTTTGAAGTAAATCAAATTACAAGTATTTCAACTCACCTTTTACTCTGAGAAGTATATTCTTTTCATCGTTTATATAGATGATGATAGATGTCATCATTGTTAGTGATGACACTTGGAATCACTAAGGTGTTCCTTTATTAGAACTTTGAAACCAAGAACTTGAAAGATTTTTAGTATTTGTTTTCAAGGGGAGATATTTGTAATCATAATGGAAATATATGCTTGAGGAAGTTGCTAAGCTAGCAAAGAGATTATCTAATTCAAATATATAGATTGGTTAGAAAATTAAACTACTTTACTGCCATGAGACATGGTTATCTTATTTGCGAGTATGATCTTTTACTGTTTAGTAATATTTTTGAGGCTTCATGTCTAATCACTAGGAGGCGACTCTAGGGATTCAGTATCTTAAAAGTGCTTTAGTAAAGGGACTCTTATATTAGGGCCATGGTCATCTTATATTGTAGGATATACACATGTAGATTGGGTAGATACTCCATTAACAAGCAATCCATAGCAGAGACTATTATGTTCTGCAAACGAAAGAGCAATAAGCAAATTCTTTGGTTAGGTTAAGATGTGGAAGCATAATACAGATCATGACTCTAACTACATGTGAATTTATCTATCTTAAACAATCGGTGACTAAGTTGGATAACACTTATACTTAGTTGGATAACATTTGCTAAAGGAAAGTGTGCAACCCAATGAGAACATTACTCCTTTTCATATTGGATTACAAATTGTTCATTTTGGGAAAGAAACTTGATTGACCGTGTTTCTGAGAGCTCGTAAAAATTTATTCATTTGTCACAGGCTTACAATAGATACTGACCCTACTGGAAGATATGTTTTTGTCCCCATTCCCCAGTTTGACTGCAGAACTGTCACCTTGAATTCGTCATGGCCTATGTATCTAATGCTAAATAGTGATTGCATGTACATATTAATCAACCCGAAACTAAAAATAATTCCTTTTTCTTTGTTCTTTGTTAGACTTTACAGATGTTCCATTGCGAGAAGATCAAAGGGTATACCTTTGCAAATTGGCAGATGGGTAAAACTCATTCCATAGAACTTTCCATCTCTTTCGTTTCTGTATTTTTCCTTTTGCAGCAACATTTGAATGTTACCGTGAAAGATGATGTCAACATCAGGGTGAACTCGGCGACTGGGAATGCAACAAGAGAGACATTACTCTGCAACTAAGACTTCTAATACACACTCGCATTACATATCCCAGAAAACTAAGACTTCTCTGCTGTCATTTACATTTTATGTTACCTGCAGTTCATGCGTGGCTAGGTAACCCTTTATGTTCTATTTATATACAAGAGGAAGTTATAGACCACATCTAACGTGTCTTTTTTTTTTTTCTTCTGTTTATCGAACAATGGTTCTCAAATTGCAAGTGTTGTTTAACAATTGTTACTGATGGCAGCTGCAGCCGTAGACAAGCATACTCCCAGAACACTTATCAAGTTCCCCACGTATGATATGTATATCTAACAAGGAATTAGTCTCCAGAATTAAGTTGTGGAACCCCTCTATTCAAGGCATATTTTAGACCCTGCTTGATGCTGATGAGTTCTGCCTTCAAGACAAAGTTAGATTGCTAGAGTGCATGAAGCTCCTATTATGCCTTGCAATTCTTGCAAACCCCACGAACACAAGCATTCCCGAATGATGGACATAATGAAGCATCTGTATCGATCCTTTAAACACTCATCCCAGGAACCTGGTTAGGCAGTTTATGCATTTCATAACAACATTTAGAGTAGCAGTGGGAGTCATTTTTTTCCCCATCATGTAGTCTTTCCATTCTGCATTACCACAAACACCATTCTTTCGATTCCAGAATCTATTGGGAGCTCCCTATTGCTGTGAGAAAAGTCATAGTGATGGTTGGTGACGACTTCTCTTCCCTTTGGTAACTGCATCTCTGCCATTGACCTCAAGTCCCAATCCCTCTAAGAAAAAGAAGAGAGAAGCATTTTCTATTTTGACAATGATACCATCTGTATCATCAATCCCTATGACAAGTGGTCAACATAATCAATTTTAATAAAAAATGGAATTCGCCACTTCAGTCGTCCCATACGGTTGGTTCCATGATAATATGTAAGAAGGTAAATCGAAAAACTGTAATTGACAACTACAGAGGAGGATATTGTCTCAGTTTTATCGATCCTTAAGTCTTATGGTAAGTGGTCAACATAAATCAACTATGTGGTCAAGGGTGATGCAAAATCTGTCTCACTGTTGAGCACATTGGTCTTCATTGTCTTAGGTTACGGTTTTTGCATCTTTAAGGTGATAGACGGCCCCATTATCCTACCAAGAAGCATTCTCTATTGGTCCTCTGAATTTGACTCCGGAATGATATCTTCATATTGATGCAATTCATCATATTATGCTAAAATATGACATTCTTGCAAAAGCAATGTACTATTACAATAACTCAGATTTATGAATTGCTAATTTTAGGAATATGTTTTTAATTGTCTAATTAAATTTTTTATATTCCTTCTATCACTAAAAATTTACTTTTGATAATAATATATATATATATATATATATTTAAAAATTACTCTAATCATTGTCTTGCAAATGATAGCACAATAAGCACTACTTTACATCATGAAGAGATCAAAAATTATCTTTACTATTTTGGATGTTCTTCTACTAATGCTGAGGAAGGTTTATTAACGAAAGAGGAAAAGAGGGGAAAAAAAGAGAAAGGGAGGGAAAATCTTGAAGTGCAAGAAAATCTTCCTTTTGATGCCCTCAATCAAAATGTTGTGGAGGGAAAAGATCACCATATGCTAAAAGCTCTTTAGCACTTCTTCATCATTCATTGTCCCTCGTAAATTCTAGGATAGAGCTATCAACATTACATTACCTCACAACTCACTTCCTACCCCATTTCTCCATCAAAAATTTTCTTCAAGAAGTTTCTAATTATACTTTTCTTTGAATTTTTAGCTGTGTTTGTTAATATTCTTGATTATGCTCATACTCTAAACATAAACTAGATATTGGTGCAATCATGCCTCAAGCACCTAGGGAGATTATTTGGTGCAATTATGCTCTAGGTTTGTGTTTTCATGTTTAGACAATATGTTGGTGAAATCATGTTGTGGGCTATATAATTATGTTTAAGTTAAGTCAATATATCAAGCAAGTTAAGATTGAACGGATACTTAACATTAGATAAAGTTCAAATGGTTCGAGGTTGACCAAACCTTGGCAAAGAGGAAAATCCAATAAGTGTTGGCATTAGTGAAAATTCGATGGTGAACAATCCAATAGGGAGTTGGCAATAGAAAGTCACGGGTAACTGGTAGATGAAAAATCAATCAAAAAGTTGGCAAGTAGAAAGTTTAACAAGGAGTTGATAAGTGAAAACTTTAATAGGGAGTTAGTAAGAAAAAAAATATTGATATTGAAAGTCTAGGTAGGTCAAAGTTTAATAGATGCTTGTAAGGGGGGAAGCCTAGGCAACGCAAGGCAAGTCAAGCATGACTAGATGATTAGCAAGTGACAAAAGTCCAAGTAAATCAAGTTTAACTAAATGTTTGATAAGTTGTGACAATCTAAGTATGTCAGTATTGATCGAATGTTTGACAAGTGATAATAGTCTATGTAGGTCATGGGTTAATTGGATGTTTGACCACTATGAATTTCAGGCAAGTCAAAGATGACTAAATGATTAACAAGTGATAAAAGTCTAGACAAGTTAAGGTAATTTGGATGTTTTTTTCAGGTGATGGAAATCTAGATAGGTCAAGGAGAATTAGATGTTTGGCAAACAATGAAGTCTTAATAAGTTAAGGTTGATTGAATGTCAAACAAATGAAGGAATGACCTATAGAAAAAAAAGTATTGATAGTGAAAGTCTAGGTAGGTCAAAGTTTTATAGATGCTTGTGAGGGAAGCCTAGGCAAGGCAAGGCAAGTCAAGAATGACTAGATGATTAGCAAGTGACAAAAGTCCAAGTAATCTATCCCCTTTTTTTTGCTTTCTGATAGATTGCAAATACTTAAGCTGCCACACCCGCGGCCCAAGTGACTGATAATATGAAAACTTGCCTCTTCTGTTAAACAATTTACTTATTCCTTTCTTATCTTCATTAGCACAATCAAGTCTCATTTTCTTTTTTTGATTTTAAAAGTAGCTATAAAAACATTTTTGTAAAAATAAAAAAAGGTTTTTAGTGTAGGTTTTGCTTCTTTGCTACTTTTATGTGGAAAATTAGCTTCTTCTGCAGGTGTTGCCCCAGAGGTTACCACTTAATTGTCACAGAAAAAAATATGAACAAAGAGTTATAATACTTCAGGATCCATCTCAAAGGTCATGGCCCATCATGTATCAAGCAAACAAGAAGTTTACAGGATTTTTGAGTGGGTGGAAGAATTTTGCAATATCCAACAAACTTCAGCAGGGGAATCAGTGTGAGTTCTTTGTGGTTCCTAATGAGATTGAGACTGCATTTCAAGTGAAGATAATCCGACCATAAAACTCAAATTTCATGAAAGTCCAGTGAGATGTTTGTGGTATGGACCCATTTTGAATTCTGTTTGCTCTTGCAATGTTTAACTATGCATAAGCACATCTGCCCAGGATCCTGTAAAAATGCAACATTTCATTTTTGCAATGCTTAATCTTCCCTTCTTTTGTTGAACTCCTTGTTGGAAATTATTGATGTCGATCCAACAGTCTATTTCTGATCAGCTCAATGGAAAATTGATGATTCAAATTGGTGTAGTTCTGTATGATAATGCAATTGATTTAATCTTGTCGATCATCATATTATCTTTTCAGATATTGAGATCTTTAGATGGATGAGAGTTTTAAGATTGAGGTGAAGATTAGATAGTTTTTAGTGCTCCACTTAGGCGTTTACGGTTGATTGACAATCGCCGTATACTGACTCGTACTTTAAATTTTGAGTTCTGGTAAAGGTTTAAAGCTAACTTTTCAAAGAGAGGAAGAGAAAAGAATTGTGTTGGGAAAACAAAATTAATTTATAGGTTTGTTAAAATGATAAATGTTAATCAGTCGGTTCCACGGAAGTTTTTCACCGATCATCAGGGTAAATCGGGAAGCAACGCCAGCGGCCAATTCAGATGTTCAGCATCCCAACCTAGATGTGTCTGGGTGACAACTTAGATGTCCTACCGCGTCACCATGGCCCCAGGACTATAGGTTTGTTAAAAGTTTGCATGGTAAGTTATAATTAAATCAATTAAACTTCTCTTAATTTAGCAGCTGCCATCTAATTTTGCAACCTAAGTATAGATCTGATCATGATTCAGCATTGTCAATTTGATTATTCCTAGTAGGTTAATCTTTAATTTTAACCATCCAAGACATTTCACGATTTAGAATTATCAGTTCATAAATTTAGTTTGTAGCGATTCAAAATTATTATTATTAAAAAAATTAAATATGATAAATTTATAAAAATATATGTGTAAAGAAGAGTTTGTGTTTATTTAAGTTATTTACATATCCTCTTAAAATACAAAGGACAAAGTTCACATAGTTTGTTTATTTTTTTTACCCTTTTAGCATATAAAGTGATGCTACTCACTTCTATCTCCTGTTTTCATAGTGTTCGTTCCTTCGATATCAAAGTTAGGGATGTCAAAAATGAACCCAATCCGTCAATTCAATCCGAGTCAACTCGAAAAATATCGAGTTAGGGTTGAGAGTTTTTGGGTGCAGATTGGGCTTGGATTTGGGGTTTTCGGATTTGATTAGATTCAAATCATGTTCGAGTTAAAGCAGGTTGACTTGAATTTAGGTTTAGAAATTTTTTAAATTAAATCTTATTTTAAAAATTAAGATGTTTTAGTTAAATATTAGTATAACAATGATGAAGTATTAAGATAAAAATAAGAATTATTAAAAATAATAATAAAAAAAAAATTCAAGTTAGGGTTATACAAGTTCAGGGTTAGAGTTTTCGGATTGAATTCAAGTTCGAGTTGGATTTTTTTATAATATCCTTACTTTGACCTGACCCCAATCCACTCGACCTACACGAATTGACACCTCTAATCAAAGTCTTCTACTTCATTATCTGAAAGTTGTATTCTTTGATTTTTTTTTTTCGGTTCTCATTCAATTATCAAGTAATGTTTAAGCTTTCAAAAAGTCGAGAGACAAAGTTGATCATCAATCATCCTCCAGAACTAAATGTATGTTCTATAACAATGATTGATATTAGACAAGCTAAATTTCTTTAACAATGATGGAGGGGATGGGAAATTTTTGAACCTTTTATGGCCACCATCATAGAATATCGAAATCTAACTCACTATTTGCTTTACTAAAATTAAAAAAAATTATAAAATAATTATCAAGTTCCTGTCTAAAACTTAAAAATCTTCATAAATATTTCATCAGTTTTTTTAATAAAAATTATGTTTTTGAAAGTTTTGAACTACTACTATTAGAACTAATATTTTATGTTTAAGATATATTAATTTCTAATCCATATTTTATACTATAATATTTATAAATAATGTATATATTATTTATGATATCATGTATAATCATAGCAAAATCAGGAAAAGAAAATTTTTTAAATAAAATTAAAATAT
Source organism: Curcuma longa (assembly GCF_044706935.1). NCBI lineage: Eukaryota > Viridiplantae > Streptophyta > Magnoliopsida > Zingiberales > Zingiberaceae > Curcuma > Curcuma longa. The sequence continues at coordinate 2,799,106 of NC_133866.1, forward strand.
TATAATATAAAATTAATATTTTTTATAAAACTTCTAATTTAAATTTGGATTTAAAACAAATACAACTAAATAAAATTTTAAAATATAAAAAATATTTTTCTTATTTTATTTTCATTATTAATACATGATAAAAATTCATTTGTACTATGTTCATTTAAAACTAACACTATATTAAAAAATTCATCATAATTAAATGAGAAATAGGATAATAAACATCAAAAAAGTTATTCAATTATATTATTAAATACTTTTAAAATTTTACAAATACTGCTACATATATATTCTATTGATGTGAAAATAAATATATATTAGTATTATTATTTGATAAAAAAATAAACATAATAATTTTTTATATGATAATTAATCTTATAATAATTGATATGTTGAATTTCAACGTGTTGGTACATCACATGAAAATTTTTTAAATTTCATTTCATTACCTTTATAAAATTTATCCCATTGTTTTATTATACTAGATATGACCATAAATAATAAATAGAAACTCTAATTGATTTAATATGATTTTATAAAAAATAGTTAATTCACATTGAATATATAAATTTAAAATAGGACACAATGAATATGAAAAATTAATCTACCAATAACAAATTGAAGTATAAATTTAAATTGTTCAATAGTAGCAGTATTAAAATTAGTATTATTAAATGATATTGATAACATTTTAGAAGTTAATTTATATTCTTTTAAACTTAAATATAATTAATTGAGAGATGCTGTGAGTACTATGTGATTTATCAAAAACTCTATAGGCTAATAAATATTTTTGAATTTTCTAGGAGATATCGATCCAATGGCAAGTCACACTCATATACAGTGGCATAGTCAAGATTTCCAATCAGAGGGGGTGAATTCAAATGAAATTTTCTAAAAGAAAGTCTTAAACTTTATATTTTACTTCACAACTACAGATAATAACTTTCAAAAATTATATTTTACAATTATAATACATAAACACTTCCAAAATCAAATTATGCAACTCTAAAAGCTCAAAAATACTTAAAAAATATTAGTTAAATTTTTTAAAAGTTTTAAACATTAGTGTAGATCAATTTTCACAATCCAAAAGCTTAAATTTTGAATTTAAGGAGCTGAAAACAAACTTAAATTCAAAAATTTTAACCTTAGCCCTTAGTTCTAGTTGAAACAATGATTTATTGATCCTTAGAGCTATTTTCTTAACACCTAGTCAAGAACACAACACAAGTCAATTAATCAACTAAAGTTCAAAATTTTCAACTCTACATTTTAAAAAATCAAACCAACAATCAAAAAGTAAACTACAGTTTCACTTTCACTCACCGTATCACAGCCTCCGAAATCGCACTCTAGATACTGAAACTAAGACTTAGCTTTCTCAAATCATAATTTTCGATGACAATAACCAATGGCGACGGTAAAAAATGAGTTGCGCAACTCTAGCGAGAGAAGAGGGCTGATAGACTTGTTCCAAGTTATGATATTTTCTCGCAAAAGTATTACCAATACATAAATCAGGTTAAGGGATTTCCAAATATGTGATCAATTTTAATTTTTCAACAACTAACGGTGGTGAATTAGACAGTTAAAATGACAATGGGGAGAGAAATGAATATGAATTGGACATATTTTGATTTTAAAGAATCCACATGAAGCTCTAATCTAGAAGAATTCTGTTTAATCCGGTGAAAATTCAACAGTGACAACTATGATATTGTGAAGTAAATGTAGTGTAAATTTTAATTTATGATGTGATAATAATTTTTATACTTATGTATTTATGTATTTGTGAAGCCCCTTTTATATTATATTTGATGTAATTTATATGAATGTTTTTTTCTATGCTTGGATCATTCACCTTAATTCTCCGTGCATGTTGCATATATAGGTAGGCGCGAAGATAAGAATTTCGTTGGTTTAGTTATGGTCAAACCAAGTTTATTACTTAAATCAGTTCGATCAATTTAAAATGAATTAGGAGGATTTTTATAATAATAATAAATAAACAAACTAAATCGTCAAACATAAAACAAGAGTACTGAATTAAAATTGGATGAGATTCAAACTAAATCAAACGGGTAGATGCAGAGATAAATATTTTGTTAATTGGTTCAAAATCAAAATTGATTTAATCAAGTTATGGCTTAATTAAATTTATTAATTCTCGTCCCCATGTGGCTATGTCACTTCTCATATATGAATGCATTTGTCAATGTTCACTTCAAATATTAGAATATAAAAAAAATTTGTTATTTAATTTACTAAATTCTTCAATTAATTTTTTTCTTTGTCTTACTAATTTTTTAATTATAAGAGTAAGTATTGTTTGAGGAACACATTTAGGAGATGGATTAATTGATTTTTTGACAAAAATCTTCAAAAGTGCATTTAAACTTAAAATTAAAAGAAAGATATTCTACGAAAACAAATCTAGTTAACAATTCTCTTAATTTATTATTAGAATACATAAATAAACTGAAATCGATATCTCTATTAGTCGAGAAAAATCAGAATAATTACATTTGAGAATGTTTGATTCCACATTCTGTTGAGTGCTTTGTTTTGATGTATCGTTTCATTGATCTATAGTTGTTGTTCGATTGAATTTGTAGGTGGTTTTGCAATGCTTACATTTTACATGCAATTCTCTAAACGGAAGGTGACATTCTCAAAATATTTAATAAAAATAGACGATTTTAAAAGGAATATCCTGAACCTTAGAAGTATCGTCGTCGGTATTTCTTTATGTCTTAGATGTTGGAACTTGCTTAGATACATCATCGATAAATTGAATATCATGATCCGTATTCAGATTGACTTTTCCTTTCTCCTTCGAGATTGAGATGATGAACCTCCTCCTTCCATTATACTTATATCAATGAACTATTAAAGTTGAAAGCGATCGAGATGTGGCTACTGGGATTATCATTTTTTTTTTATATATATCAACGAACTATTAAAGTTGAAAGCGATCGAGATTTTGGAATTGAGAATGAGAGTAGAGAAGATGATATAGAAATGATTATTATAAATGCA
>NC_133866.1:2802238-2819597 GCF_044706935.1 Curcuma longa
AGTAGTTTCTTTGTTCTCGTCACTGTAAAGAGGGGCTGGCGGACTGTAATAGGAGATGATTTAATATATCTATATATTCTCACTCAATCACTAATCAACTTAGGTGGTTCCTCTTTGTCTGGTTTGATATATGAACGCATGCAAGTTATGCTAATGAATTCCATCCATCTAATTTATTTGTCTAACTTTATTACAACTAGGGGAGTAATACAATAAAATTAAATTAGAATTCAATTTAATGGCCGGCTTAATTAAGTATTTCATTTGTCTGTATCAAAATGGTCATATTGTTGAAACATATGCTATCAAATATTTAAATAATCACAAGTTGTTCTTTTAAATATCTCAATCATACATCAGCATTAATTACTAACTCTTCCTCATAATTAATTTCTGAGCCCACAAATGCTTCGCAACTTGCATGAGATTCAGATACCGAGGGAGATTCCGTTGAGGAAGACAGCACGGTTGATGATTCTAAATGTATCTCGTTCCAATCTTCTCCGCCTATTTTATGCTCTATAGATTTATAGCTATGTTTTTTTTAATATTAGATCTTGTTGCACCATGCATGATCGATCTGCAAAAGGTTTCTTCGAAGTAATACAATCTCTTCTTTGGATGTGTGTCTTTAAATTGTTTGTTTGTTTGCAGTACCAAAAATGTATTGCCAAAATTCTACTTCCTCATCTAAGGACAGGGCTAAATCGGATCGGACTCGAGCTCAACCGCGGTCAAATCAAGTCAAATCAAGTCAAATTTGTCAAATTGATCAAGCCAACATGGAGGACACGACTCGGATCGAGTCTGATCAAAATCCCTGATTTTTTTGGAAACCCTAAGAAGCCCTAAAGCCCTAGATCAGTTCTGACCGTCGGATTCAAAATCAAAGGCTCAGATTATCAGATTAATCACGGTATTTAATCAAAACTTTAGGGAATGAACAGTTCGGCTGGCCGCCACTGTTCATCTTCATTCTCGCCCGCGACGCCTCTGCCACGCGACGTAACCCCACGGCCAGTCCCGTCCAAATCTTCCATCTCCGGCGTGTTTCTGGATTCTTGAGGAGGCCGGAACCAGTTCGTTGGGCGGCATTCGGCAACTGGAAGCACCACCGGTGAGGGTTTCATTCGTGGGCGCTTCTCCTCTGTTTCGTGGCATTCCGGTGAGTTGCAGCACGATCAGCAACGACGATCAGAAGAGGGGTTCTCTGAAGATCTCGGAGCAAGTTCAAGGTGTTGGCGATCTCATCCGCGCGAGGAGAGGAGCGACATTCCAGTTTGCAGCTCAAATTTCACTCGATCACCGGCTGCTGTTGAATCGAAGAGGGTTTCTTCGGGTTTTCAGAACCGTGGACGCGAGCAATCAGTCCAGCTATTGGCTCGAGCTTCCGAAGGGATTTTCAAGGAGGAGGGTTTCCGAATTGGCTCTCGTTTGACACCGAGATGAGAAAACACGAAGAGAAGGGAAGAAATGGATGTTACTGCATTCGAACTGCATTTCTGATTTCACGTTTCTGAAATTCCGTTTTTTTTCAGCTTTTGCAGATTTAAGAACTTTGAAACTTTGTGAATTCAGTAATTAGGCTAATACTTAGTCTTTGTTTGGATTTTGATTTGTTTTAGCTTGGTTTTAACTCCCTCAAATGCATTGAAATGAATTTCTGATAACCTCACTGATTTGTGCCGTCCACTGTGCCGTGCCAAAAACCTTCCCATGCCATTTACCAATTTGTTAATTTAGGATAGCTTAGTTTATACCCTTTATTTGCAATTTAGGTGTTGTTTTAGAACTTGCTTGAATTGGTTTAAATCTTCCCTGTTGAACCGAAAACTCTGATTTTCCCTATAGCTACTGTTTGGTGCCATTTTAGACTTTAAGTATCAGTTTGCTAGGGAGGGTTAAATTGAGTAGGGATCTCATTGCTATCTAGTTGGAAGTGGATAGTTAAATTGCATCATGGCTTTGATTCTTGCAAACTAGATTAGTTTCATCAAGTCATTACTTTATTTCATTCCATTTTCATTCGTGTTGCTCTTGCATTTCATTCACATTAAAAACCCCAAAACCCCATTTACATTAGAAAACCCAAAAAGAACGACATTGAAAGCTCAATTCACGCAATTGTCTACTAGTCCTTGGAAAAATACGACTCGAGGCCCCTATACTTCGTTTATTTTGTATTCGTTGTGGGTTTTCGATAAAATTTATAAATTCTAATTTGAAGCCCTATCGTGACACTCCATTTAGGGCTTGTCAGATTTCCAACAGACCACTCCAATGCTCAAGTCTGATAGAAGAAGAAGAAGTATGTGAAGTTGCTAGATTTGCCGAAAGAGGCTTTTCATACATATGAGAGGATTTATATACTTACGAGAAGGAATATCCATATCAGTCTGGGGGTAGGCTTCTGTCGGAGCCAAAGAGACTGGTTCTGACGATTGTTGACAAGGGACCCCGATATAAGGCATCTTGGGGATCAATTCTGCCAACCTCAGATCCGCTCTGTGACTCGGTCGTTGTTGATTATTCTTTCTTTTTGGCTGTATGTGCAAACATGAGGAGATCCAAGGAACCAAATTTGATGCACCCTGTTGGTCCAAGCATCCCTATCCATTCCATGCACCCGGATATTAGCACTTCGAGCCAATAAGGCGAATGAGATGGCAAGTCCCGATTGACTGGGATACCTCAGCTTTCAGGCACTCAAAAGGAATCGCCGCTCAGAGAAGGATAAGACACGGTAGAGTCAAGATTGATCCGACAATCATCACATCAACATTTCGGTGTCCGGAAGGGATCCAAGAGCCCGGAGATGCTAAGTCATCTATGATAACATATCGAATAGCCGACGTGGAGGCACTTGGAAGGGGATTAGGCGCCCGGATTGCTCAATATAAGTAGCAAAGCCTTCAAAACATCAATTACTACCATTCTACAACCTTTGTTCGTGCACTCTATGCTCTTGAGATGCTACTATGACGCGAATGCTACACTGACATCACATTCAAGATCTCACCTATAGTCGGTAACAAGTAGCTAATTTTAATTCTGTCTTTTATACTTATCGTTGTAAGAAAGAGTCTTTTAGTGTATTGTCCATCAGAAACAGTCAAGAACTGTGGATTTTAGAGTAGCAGTCAAAGACTATGAACCAAGTAAAAATAAACTTGTCTTTACTTTGTGCTTTGTTTTGTATGTTTCACTGCGTATTCTAAATCATTTAAAATAAGTTTTTAAAAATAAAGTGAAAACATGAAACGCGCTATTCATCCCCCACCCCGTTTTAGTGCTCTTTTCAATCCTACACTCAGGTCTGTATAAGAGCACTCTTCTTAGTTTATGCATAGAAGTAAGCAAGAGTAAGAGTGCAAGTGCATAGTATGCAAGAGTGCAAGTGTACAAGTGTAATCTTAATAGTCTGTAAGTGTGTATTTTAATTTCCTAATTTAATTTCCTTGCATAATATGTACTGTCAATCTTCTAGTTTGTATTGTAATCCTAGATATATAATATAAGAGTGCTTGGTATAACTTATTATAATGATAGTGTAAAACTCTTTTTAAGTCAAGGGAAAAGTTCTATTTTCTTTTTTTGTTTCCTTCTTCCGTCCTTATTTAAGTAATCTTCAAGATGAACAATAACTATTAAGAACAGAATCCTGAATACTAATAAAATATGTGCAGGCTTAGTAAGATAATAAGTAAAATGCCATTGTAAAACCTAAAAAAAGCTAGGGCTCAGTAATAACTTTATGGTTCTATACAGATGGGGTTCATTGAGAAAAAACAAAGTAAAAAACTCATCCTAACCATTGACCTAGAACTATAAAATATAAACAAAGCCCCCAACAAAATGGAAAATAATGAAATAAATAAAAATTTACATGTGTATATGTGTGTGTGAGAAATTAATATGTAAAGAAATTTGATTGGATGAGGGTACTAACTTGAACACAAGTATGATTTACAAACACTTGCCCACAGGGCATAACACGATTGGTTCTCAAGTGGTAGATTTGTTGTAATGGAGACAAGCTACTTCACAAAGATTTCATCACCCCAAATGCCCTCTCATCTGGGGGTCTACTGCATACTGATTTACTTGTATGTATCTTGCTATAGGTCCGACGATACAGATATAGCCGTCAACTTGTGTTAGGCTCGCCAGGTTGGCCCGCCCCGTCAAGAAATTTAGGCTGGTTGGGTTGAAATTTTATCAACCTATTTTAAGATGGATTGAGGTGGGTTGGCCTGCCTAGGCCCGCGACCCGCGTGGGTTGGCCCGCGACGGGCTTGAGTTGGCCCGCGGGCTGAGAAAGTTTATTTATTTATTTTAAATTTTAAAATTAAAGTATAAAACTTAATGAATTAGTGGGTTTCATCTATTTAAAATATAATTTTTAAGTTTAAAATTATAATTCAAACTTAAAATTTTCAACTTAATCAATTTAAATTATACTTCAAACTTAAAATTTTTAATATTTTTTTATTTTTTAACCGGCCCGCGGGTTGGCCCGCCTAACCCGCGGCCCGCTTTGAGTTGGGTTGGGTTGGAGATTTCCCAACCCGCCAAATTGGTGGGTTAGCCCGCTTCGCCCCGCCATATGATTGACCCACCATGGGTTATCCCGCCCCGCCATGGATTGACCTGTTTGACAGCTCTAGATACTGATCGTTTAGGGCTAACGAAATCACCTTTTATTGCAATGATCCACAGACACAAATACGAAGCCCTAACTTGAATATACGTAAACATGAACACATGTGAAACTAATCGTGGGAAATTATCCGCGAGACTGATTAGGGCTGAACTAGCTCAGATTGGTCAGCTACGCCACTCACAAAGAAACAACTATGAAGCCCAAATCGACTTAATGGGCTAACAACCACAATGTTTGGGCAGCAACCAAATAGACCCACAAGCAGGCTTCTCACCCAAAAGTCATCTTCAAAAGACACCCCTCTATTTTGAAATTTAAACAAAGGATTGTAACCCTTTCATTGTGCCTCTTCAACTAATCTTATTCCTATAAATAGATCTTCTTTTCTCTATTCGTACTCATCCTATTTTAGAGTTGTTATCCCCATTTATATCTTTTGTTTCTCCTTATGTATAAAAGAGTTTTTGAAAGTGTCTTGAAAATATTATCTTAAATAAAAGGAGTTGAATGGTTATCTTGACCATATAATTTGATCGTTCATTAAAACTATCTTAATAAAATTCCTCTTTAATGTTATTTTATGATCGTTTTAATTTTGCGTGTGTTTTAAAATAACAAGTGGATTTTAAGATTTAAAGAAATAAAATTGTTTAAAATTAAGAGTAAATCTGTTTTAAAATGGAAAAGGCCTCGAGTGATCTGAACCCAATTAACCAAACGCTTTTCTTATGCGCTACTTTCCATGCCATCCGCCATGCCGTTGCCCGCGCCGGTATATGCAATGAGTTTTAATCGTCAGCTTAGGTCCACACTGATTTTCGTGTTCTATCCAAGTAACGCAAGGGTGTATATTGGGTAAGCGTACACAGAGTATATTTATCAGCGTGAAGTTGCAACTTCCCGGATGGCCCCACGCTACACATGCAGCCATCCTTCTCAAGACAACCAAATGACCTACTTGCCCCTCCCTTCCCCTAAGAAACCGATAAAATAAAATGACAAAAGAATCCCTGATTGAAATCGTTAACTCCGACCCGAACGCTCATCATCAGACGGCTAACGTTCGCCTCCACGGCTGATCAGAGAGTTTATGGCACTACCGTGATTTTCGTAAACACAAAGGGGAGTTTATTCGCTGTGGACTCTATATAAGGAGGCTCGACCTCGCTTTCAAAGGCTTCGCTAATCTCCCCCAATTCTTCTCCTTCCGCTTCTCTCTCGTTCGACGACGGCTTCGCCGGAGAAATCAAGGTCCTGTCGATCTTTCCTCTGCCGACGCTGCCCCTAATTTTTTTCTTTTTGTTTTCCGGCTAGTGGTGCACTGTATTTTGATTTCACTGGGTTCGTTTCACCAATCTCGAGCGCCCTGGCTGACGTGGCGGGAGGGAGGGCCAGGATGCTGAGCGAACCAGAGAAGAAGCTTGTCTCATCGGGGAAGCGGAAGGGCCACGATCAGGAGGAGGCCCAATCCGTGGCGGAATCCAAGCGAGCTCGGGCCGGGATCGAGGCGGAATCCAAGCGAGCTCGGGCCGGGATCGAGGCCACGGCCCAGGGCAAGGACAATAGGCTACTGGCCGGCTTCCTCGCGCACGAGTTCCTCTCCAGGGGCACGCTCCTCGGGCGGCGGTGGGATCCGTCAAACGGCGCCTTCGAGCAGGGTTTACTTCCACCCGCCTCCGGCGCGTACAGCCAGGCGTCGTACTTGTTGCTGAAGGCGGAGGGAACCCACATCCCCGGCGTGGTGAACCCAACCCAGCTCGCCAGATGGCTTCAAATGTGAGCGATTGGAACTTGAATCAAACTAAAAAAAAAAAGGTAAGCGTTTGTCGCATCCTTATTTTATCTTGATCGATCCATTTTTTCGTGGATTGTCTTCGAGTAGTATAGCTGATTAGTTCCTGTAGCTCCTTTAACTCTAGCAAATGATTGAATCCTGTTATTGAAGATCATGCCTTCGATGTTGAAGTATTACTTCTATTCTGCTTTTCTTGCTAGTCTGGTGCGGATTCTCCCTGTTCTTGATTGAATCGGGGTGCTAGTAGATATCTTTCATTCAATCGGGTTGCAGAACATTTGATTCAATATTAGCACAGTCCATCCTGAGCATGATAACTATGATATATCTTGATCAATATTCTCAAAATTAAAAAATTCTATCGCCTGATAATTTTTCTTCCCTTGTTTTAGGTCTCCATATACCTTAGAAATAATTTTGCATTAATAGTAAACATCATAGAATATGGATGGTATATATGGGCATTCAGATGTTTTCGATTTGTCGATAATTATTTTTATGTAAATATTCTTGATTGAACATCTTTGCTCCCATGTGATCACATAAGAACCTTTTATTTCTCAATCATGGGCATGGCTTTAAAATTATGCCATTTAATTTTGGAAAATTAATGGGAAAAAGACAATATCCAATAAAGATTTATATTTTGATGTGGGGTTACATTAGCACACACTTTTATCATGAGATGTCCTTGTATGACATTGAATATGAGACTATTTTCATTTGGAATGCATGTTACAAAATTAAATATGTAACAATAATATTGTTTCAAAAAAAATATGATTAAAAGGAAATCAACAAATGCTTTAATACTAAATGATAAGAATGAAATATACCTCGTTTTATGACTAACTTAAATAGTACATTAGTCAACTTTAAAACATAATTAATATAGAATATGGTGAACTCAAGTAGTACATTAGCCAACTTTAAGTCTTAATGGTGGAGCCAAAGGATCGAATATTTTGAGATGTTGCAATGTATTGGTGTTATGTCTTTCCGGCAAAGAATGAGTCTTCGCATATACATGTTTACAGAATGTGTTCTTGTCCATTAAAGTTGCAACCCTTGGGATAGAACATCAACTACCAATAATTTCTACATGATCAGATGCACATGCCCATCAATAATCAGTCGATAACTAAATATTTGCCTCCGGAATATAACTGAGTTGGTTACGACAGAGCAGACTTATAGAAGAGGACAAGAGTTCGAATCTCGGCAAAGTCGAGCAATACCCTCCTCCGTCATGATCAATTGCAGTTTCTCGATTTACCTCCTCATATATAGTTATGTGGCCAACCGTGTGGGATCGCTGAGTGACAGATTCCACCTTTTACAGAAGATAACTAAACATTTTGTTAAAGGCACCATTTTGGAAGGTTAGATACGAGTTATCTAATGGTTGATCCTCTTATGCTTGGCCAGGGACTCTTTTGACACTATTTTAGAATTGAATAACAAATTAAGATTAAAATTTATCAGGTAAAAAATAAAATAGAACTTGGATGTAAATAACAATATCATGTATATGCAAAGGTTGAAAAGGTTTTATTTAATATCATTTAAAATTTCAAATTCTATAAAATAACTTATAATATTTTAAAATTAGGGGATCTAATTATTAGCAATGCTAATTCACCTAGTAGAAAAAGAGCATCACAATGGGTCCCCTTGATCTTCCGTTGTGCTGTCTTGTCAAAGGAAAGGACTCCCTCCTATAGTGGGAGGAGCTCCTTTTAATGATATCAATATTTATTTTTTAAAAATAAAAAGAAGTTCAAAAATTAAAAATTAATCGTTGCCATAAAAAAGAAGCATTAGCGACGGAATATTCCGTGGCTAATCAGTCATTAATCTGGATCAACGGCCGATTAGCAACGGATTTTATCCGTCGTTCTTTTTTTGATCGCTGACGTCACCTAGCGACGGAATTAAAATTCCGTCGCTATTTAGCGACATAATTTAAAGTTCCGTCGTTATTTTTTACAACAAACAATAAATTCTATCACTAACATTTAGCGATGGTAATTTATAATTCCGTCACCATTTAACGACGGAAAAATAAATATCCGTCGCTAAAATCCATCCATGTTACATTGCTCCTTCAGACGTTTAACGACGAAAATTTATAATTCTGTCGCAACTTATCGATGGAAATGTAATTCTGTCGCAAAGTAGTGACGAAATTATAAATTTCCATCCCTAGATTTTAAAAAATTGCCAAAATAACGATGGATATATATAATTTCGTCGAATTCCATTGCAAAGTAGCGACGAAATTATAAATTTCCATCGCTATATTTAAAAAAAATTAAAAAATTACCAAATTAGCGACGGATATATATAGTCTCGTCGCTACTTAGCGATGAGACTATATATATCCGTCGCTAATAATTTTTTTTAAAAATAATTTTTTTATTTTTTGAATTCCTTGTTTACATTTGAATCAATAATATACAATCCAATCCAAATCTGAATATAAAAACACAAGCCAAAATATATTAACACCACACTACTACAATATCTGAATAAAAAATACAATCCAAAATATCTGAATACACTCCAATCCAGTCTGAGTACAATAACACAAATATAAATATCTGAATACACTGATACTGTATCAAATGTTTAAATACAATAAAAGATAGGGAAAATATCTAAACTAACCGAGCCAAAATATCTAATCCTTCAAAAAAGACAATAAGATAGGTTAGTAATAAATCAATGATAACAAGGTATTTTGAAAATGCAAGTTTACAAGTCATAATTCAAAAAAAAAAGAAAAAAATTTAAATGTTAACATACGTCGCAGGCAATTATTGATCAGGGTTATTAGGGTCCTGAGTCTTCGCATCTTGAGTCCAACCGTGTGGGCGTTGTGATGTCGGACCCATGGCATATATGAATGCCTGCGTTTGCTGCACAAGCTGTTCGTATTCCATTTGCTGCGCCTCTAATGCGGAGAGTCGATTCTTTAATTCTTTATTTTCTTATTGTAGGACTTCTATCGCAGAAGATGATCCACTGGGACGACCCCCTGACTCTGGGGTTATAATGAATCACCACATACGACTCTCGCCTGGGACCCTAGACTGTAGAGGGTGGAGCTCTTCTTCCCCCCACCGACCACATCATAATATATCTCATTGAACTGGTCGGTTGAGAGAGTCTATCTCTCACCTCCCTCAACAGCAGACGCAGACGCCTGTGCAACTCTTGCAAACATTTCAGCTTGTTTAAAAATAAATTAATATAAAATTTAAAATTAAAAAAATACTTACTATACTAAAATGTTAAATAAATTTAAAATTTAAAATCTTACGTCTAATACCTGCGAGCGATGATCGATAAATGTGTCGCGATGATCGATAAATGTGTCATCTTTGGACTTATGTGTCTTTGTAAAAATTTTCCAACAAATAGGAGACCGCTGTAATTCATGTTCTTGAAAATTAAAAAACACAATTAAATCAATATTAAATCATTACTAATTAAATAATTCTAATATAAATATATTAATTCTAATAGAAAAATAGTTCGTCGCTATTTAATGGTTTTTGGGTGTGGTGTGCTCAATGGCTAATTTTTTAGTCATTGTTCAATGATTAACTATTTTTAAAAAAATACCTATTAATACATCTTCTTTAAATTTTAATTATATTTTGTCAATTATATATATATATATATATATATAGTGGAGAGATGAGTGAGATTTATAGAAAAATTATTGGGAGATTTTTTGATAGTAGAGAAATGAGTGAGATTATTTTTTTTGACATGACATTGATGTGGCATAGTAGGGATCACAAATAATAATAAGCTCTCCGAGAACTCCCACTCTTGGAGATGCCCTAATGAGATAGCTAGTATATCATGTTTACACTATATCAGTTTACATAGGTCGAGTAAAAAGATTAATAATGACTTATTTTATATTGTACTAATTGCATCGTAAATAAATAAATAAAATAATATAAATGTAAGATCTTACTTATAATTTGATATTTGAAATATCCTACTCTCAAAGTTAATTAAAACAATTTTAACTAAAATTACATCTTCTTGAAGCAATTTTAACCAAAGCTGAGTTAAAACTACTCTAATATTGAATAATTTTGATTAAAGATGGAACAGATTTAACGTCAACTACTTAAAGGTAGTGTAATTTTAATCAAAGTTGCTTTTAAAAAATGAGAACTTGGGATATTAAATTATTGAGGAGGTATTATTTTGATAAATTTTTAAAAAAAATCATCTTTTATAATATAAATACGAATTGACTTTTATTTTTTTGCTAATTTATTATGTAAAACATCTTAAAGATAAATTTGACAATATCTTTTCTTAAGAAGTTATAAAGAAAATACGACAAAAATGAATAGGGTGTCTATTTTTTTAGAATAATTAAAGAGGCTTCCCTTTTGTTTTCTAATCAAAAGAATATTTCTTCTCATCAGTAATACATTTATAATTACTAACTGTCCTACAATATACACGACTCCCATATTATTATCTTATGTCACAATCCTATTAGCTAATTGTATGAAGTCCATATTGTAGCAACTATGATTTGTAGTTGTTATAGGAGTTATTACAGTTACAATTCGTAACTATACAACGTGAATATTGTTAAATAAAATAAGTTTGTATTGTAGCAACTATAAAATGGTAACTGCTACAATATTAAAACAGTTATAGTTTTGTAGCTACTACAATATAAATATTATTGAATAAGATAAGTCTATATTGTAGTAACTACTAAATTGTAACTGTTAAAATGTAAATATTATTGAACATGTCAAATTTATTTAATATTATATTTAATGTATGTGACAGAAGATAATAATATCGAACATTGTATTTGAGGGCAATCTTATCATTTAAAAGAAGAGCTGGTGGGCCGTTTTGATTTAAATAAAAAAGGAGTGCCGTATTGATAATTTTGAAAAATATGGCTACCTTTTAATTTTTGTCCAAGAAAATATAAATGCACACTAATACTTATTGAAAATTTGATCCTCGTCATAAAAATTATAATTTTAGCATCTGGCGTAGCCAATAGGACATGCTCCCGTTTGTGTTTATTTATGCTCTAATTCAAGAGATGATTTCAAAATGCAAAGAGAAGTAGGACCAATAAAATCAAACTGATTTAATTGAAACCTAACAAATCAAAAAAAAATTGAACTAATTAAACTTTTTAACAAAAATTAAACAAACAGAACTAATAAGATATCGATTAATTTAATTAAAAATTAAATTAATTAAACTTTTTAATAATAATATATTTCTATTCGATTTTAACTTTTAAGTTGATGACTTTTAAGGCCCTCCAGAATCCATTCTAATATTCTTAATTCGGCTGGGTTGATTGATGATGTCTTTATTCTTTTGCCATTATATGCAAATATTTGTTTGAAGTGATTGAGACTCCGTACAAGATCAGACAATAGATAATGTGAACCAAGCAACATTTCACTTTGATTTAACACATTCCTTCTACAAATTTCATATCCGGAACAATATCTCAACACCCACCCTTCTATAGAGAAAGTTATAGGATGCCTCTGGCACATAGCTAAATTGGTTACGATGGAGCAGACTTGCAGAGAAAGACAATGTTTTGAATTTCGGTGAAGTCGAATAACATCTTTCTCCGTCGTAACCAACTGCAGTTTCTTGATTTACCTCCTCACAAATGGTCGTGGAGCTGACCGTATGGAACCGTTGAAGTGATGAATTTTATCTTTTACAGAAGAGTTATAGATGGGTAAATAATGAATTATAAGTTTTACAAGTGATAGTAATAATTTTAAATAAATAAACAAACAAAAATTTTTTTATGCAGTGAAATAAATAAAAATCTTATCCCAACAAAAACAATATTAATTAAAAAGATATATAACTTTAATTAACTAGCATATTGAATTTAATACTTAATTTTTAATATCCAAAAATAAACTTCATGCATATTTCTAAAACGACTTAACCCATCAAACATGCAAAAACTAATAAAATATTGACCATGTAATGAATAATGATATGTCAAGCAAAAAATTAGCATGTAAGAATTAAAAGGAGCATTAATATATTTTCAAAATTTTAATATTTGATAATATTCTTAATCTTATTATTTTTGATCAAAGTTAATCTAAGCATGCCTTAATATTTATATATAAGTGAAGTCTAGTCAAGTCAAAAGGGACTAGAAGATTAGTAAGAAGTCCTAGTCCATTGGACTAAGCAAGAGAAGTTCTAGTTGGAGATTAGGCAGAGAGACGTCTTAGTCGAAAGGCTAGGCAAGAGAGGTTCAAGTTCCTAGGCTAGTTCTAATTGGAGGTTATGCAGGAGAAGTCCTAATCGGAGGTTAGGCAGGAAGTCTTAATGAATGAAAAGTCTCCAAGAAGGCAAGTCTCTACCTGAGGTTAGAGATGAAAAATTCAACAGGTCAAGAGTAACCGAATGTTTCGGTAGGTGGAAAAGTCTATTGAGTGACTAGATCTAACTGGTGGTTAGGCGAGGGAAAGTCCAACCAGATCAAGGATGATTGGATGTTTGGCAGATGGGAAGTCCACCGAGTGAGTGGTTCTAACTAAACGATAGACACAAGTAAACCTAATAGGTTAGACATAAAGGGTAAGACTTAGTAGATTAGACAGACTACAGGTAGGCTTAAGTTGCTTGATTTGTTGTATGTTAAGCTTGCAGGAACCAAGAGCTGGAAGCAAGATTGGGGAAGCATAAGAGGAGCAAACAGAAACGGTCGAATTAAGCCCGGAGTCAACTCAGATCAAACCTGAGTTCACTGGATCTGGGCTCCCGGATCATGCTTTGGGCCCTCAGAGTGTCTAGGTGCCTAGGATTGGTTCAAGTGCTTGGATAAGATGGAATTGACCCTGATAAAGGTCGATGGAACCGAATCAGATCGAATTGATTGCGGCGTTTGGAAGAGTCTTTATAAGACCATCAATGTGCACCATCAAGGAAGACAACTACACTACTAATTCTTCATCCTATAGTGCTATTGAACTTGAACGAAGCCAAACTCGTATGACCGGGGAAGCTTTCTTTTATATATTATTTGAACGGTAAGATATGTTTCTCTCTGCCTCTGAAAAAGTTTCAGAAAGGACACCAATAGTGGACGGGTACTTTTCCGTACATAGGTCTTTGGACAAACTAACCCTAGGGGGTTAGGAACCAAGTAATATATGTGAGTCCCTTTGTGTTGTGTTTAATTCTGTTGCTTGTCTATTTGACAAAACGAACGAAAACAATGAGTGCTAATCACCCCTCTAGCTCACATATACTGGTCCTATAATTGGTATTAGAGCAGACTTGCTCTTGATTAGACTAACCGTCATGGGAGCACGAAGGCAAAAATAGAGGGGAGAAAGGTAATATTATTAAAGTTTGTTTTAAATTTTACATTATTTATTTTAAGTGTAGAGAGAGAGGATAGTATAAAAATCATCGCCCTACTCGTAAGACTCGGATAACACTATTAGCGACAAAAGAATAACCGATGACAGGAGTTTGGTAATACAAAGAGCACATCATATGCTTCAAGTGCTAGAAATGCGGACACTACAAAAATCTATGCATGGAGAAAAAGATAAAAAACGAGATGAAATCGAAATTAGAGGTTGTGATTCCGATGAATGCATTAATTAATAAAAATACCTCTATGATTTTATATGCTAAATTTACTTTTATTGATAATTTAGATAATATTAATTTAATTACTAACAATATTAATTTGATTAATTTAAAAAATTTAAAATTAATAATTTTGATTAATTTAAATTTAAAAAACAAATTTAATTAATTTAATCAATTTAAATAATTTAAGGGATTGATCTTACCCATCTTTCTCAATCAAGATAAAAGTAAACAAGGGCATAGCTGAGTTGGTTACGACGCAACAGAGTTACAGAAGAGGATAATGGTTCGAATCCTGGCGAAGTTAGGAAATACCCTCCTGCGTCGTGATCAATTGCAGTTTCTCGATTTACCTCTTCACAGATGGTCGTGGGGCTGACCGTGTGGGGTCGCTAAGGTGGCGGATTTCACCTTTGCAGAAAAAGGTAAAGGTAAACAAGCATAGTAGACTGTGAATTTCTTTCCCTTACCACAATCCTAAGGAGGCATTTAGTTGGGGGTTATCATTGATAACCTTAGTTATATGTCCAAAGTTATCTGCAAATGAGTTATAACCTTGGTTATCTGTCCCAAGTAATACAATATTACCGTCACATTAGCACATGGGTTATAACCCGGAAATGTGATTACTTTAGCAGCCTAAGGTTTCTACAATTCCTGAGTTTGAAGAAATTTTTTTCCATTATTACCTTTTTGATTTTAAATCTTAGTTAATTAAAATTTATTATGAAATCTAATTGAAATCAAGTTAATTAATTTAATAAATTTTAATTTAAATTATATAAATTTAAAAGAGATAATTTATTTTAAAATTTAAAAAATAAAATTAAGAAATTATTTTATTAGAATAATTATTTTAATGAATTATTATTTTATTAAAATATATATAAATTTATGTTAAATTTAAAAAAATAAAATTAATAAATGATGTTTATTACTTTAATAAATTAATTTATTAAAATAATTATATTCAATGAATTATTTATTAAAATAAATTTAACAAATTATATTATTAAAATAACTATTTAATGAATTAATTTTTAAATATATATACATTTATTTTAAATTTTAAAAAATATAATTATGAATTATATTTATTAATTTAATGAATTATTTTATTAAAATAATTTTTTTAATGAATTATTTTTTAAATATATATAAATTTATTTTAAATTTTAAAAAATAAAATTAATGAATTATATTTATAAATTTACTTAAAATAATTATTTTATTAAAAAAATATAAATTTGTGTTAAATTAAAAAAATGAAATTAATAAATTATGTTTATTAATTTAATAAATTATTTTATTAAAAATTATTTTAATGAATTATTTTATTAAACTAAAATTAATAAATTATATTTATTAATTTAATAAATTATTTATTAAAATAATTATTTTAATGAATTATTTATATATATATTTTAAATTTTTAAAAATAATATTAATGAATTATATTTATTAATTTAATGAATTATTTTAATAAATTATTTTATTAAAAGTATATAAATTTATTTTAAATTTTAAAAAATTATAAATAAATTATATTTATTTTTTAAATTTATTATCAATTTATTATCATTATTAATATTAATATTATTAATTTAATTTAATTTATTTGAATTAAGAGTAATATTGTAAATATTAAACTGGTTATGTTTTATTCCCTCCAAATAAATAAGTTGAACCAAACAATATTAAGTTATATTTTATACTTTATAATCTTGATTATTTAATCATCTGATAATCATATAACCAACATTATATATAGTAACTTGAGCTAAACACACTCTAAGTTTGTTTCATCCGTCCATCATCCACTTCTCTGGGTAAACATAGCATTAGTGTTGTTGCTAAGCATTTTACTTGTGATAGACAAAGTGAAAATTTCACATGTGTCAATCAATACGATTTGATACTTTTGCTAATAATATGGTTTAAATTAGATTTATTTATATTTCTTATAAGTGCATCTAAATGTCTAAGAATTTGAAATAATACTCATAAAATTTATGATGTTTATTGACTTGATGAGTCGAGTTGATTTTGAGTTATTTAAAATGAGCAGAAAAGGTCTCGAGAAGTTGAGTGAGTAAACATGAAGGATTAAATAACATAGAATAAGTTTATTGAGCTGTTGTATTTAATTTAATCGTTTGTTGACTAGAATGAAGCGGACTATGAAAGTTAGTAGCATAACATGACGTGAGCTAGGGGAGTTTCAGGTGCTCTATGGATTGTCAATTTGAATCGAGGAGGTTGAAGACTTGAAAGCATGAGAGCGAGCTATAGAGATTATATTTTTTTAATAAAAGGTGAAATTTATTATCCCAACAGTCTCATACGATCGGTCCCATGACCATTTATAGAGGAGATAAATCGAATCCTACACGGTCGATCTCATGACCATATGTGAGGAGGTAAATCGAGAAGTTCCAGTTGGTCATGACGGGAAAAGACATTGTCTCAATTTCACTAAGATTCAACCCTTATCCACTTCAATAAGTCTGTCCCATTATAATTAACTCAGTTATAGAGATTATACGAACTAATACCCATGCAATTTTGAAACTTTTATTATTAAATAATATTATTATAAATAATATGTAATAGGTAGATAGGAATATGGTACTCATGGCTTATTTTAAGCCTTTGATTATTTGCCCCAAATTTCATTTTATCCACTAGTTGGGAAGCCTTTGAGCACATTGATTTTTTTTTAAAATAATTCAAGTATTTATATATTACTAGAATAATTTTAGAAGTAGATGATATTTTTCTCTAATTTACATAGTAAATAAACTCAACATACAATTTATATATATTATATCGCAAATATTCATTCATATTCAAATTTTAAATTTTTAATTTTTTTCCCCTTAAGGATTTTAGTACTGTATTATACTTATATGGTGCATAGATTTATATATTTTTATATAAAATATTTAAAATTTTAGATCGATTAATTTTAAGATGGGCGGTTTAATTTTATATTTTTCATTATTAAATAAATTTAAAAAAATGATTCTTGATATGATATTTCAATTTCATTAGTCATTCAATGTCGCATAAATTTTGAATATAAACCAATATCATATCTTTTACTGTCATAGCATCACTCCACACACGATATACATATATTTATAATCATCAAGGCATAATTGAGTGGATTATCAATGAGACAGATTTATTGAAGTGAGAGATATTGAATTTTAGTGAAGTCGAAACAATGCTCT
>NC_133866.1:2819676-2830738 GCF_044706935.1 Curcuma longa
TAAACCCATCATTTATTATCGATATTGAGTTGATAATCAATAGCGGATATTAGACTATATATAGGGTGTGATCCTGGGAGGATTAGGTATCAATTCATTATTCATTACTTTCCCATTCAGTCATGATATATGACGGTAACCACTTGGAAGATCATACTTTGATTTTCAACTTCAAATTTTGGAGATAGCACAAAGATGATGTCTCTAAATTTAGGTATGATTTATTTACATTATAAAATTTTTAGCATCTCATTGTAAAGATTATAATAGAAAAAAATCGGTAATTATCTATAAATTTTTTATATAAATTTGATGCACTTAATAGAAAATGTCTTTTCGAGTAATCATTTATAAATTTTTTATATATAAATTTGATGCACTTAATTACAGTTTTGATTTTATAAAACATTTTTATTGAATCGTATAGAATTCTAGTGAGTTAGTGGAATAATTGGATGAATATAAGATAACAAACTTAGATTAAAAGTTTTAAAGCATATTTTTTAATTATACATTGATTAACGTTAAATACTAATATATATTATATTTGTTTCGGGATGAAAATAAATTAGAGTATCTTATTTAAACCGTATCACTTATGATAGTTAAATTATAATATTTATAAAATCTGTATATTATGAAATAAAACATTTTAAAATCTAATGAATGAAGCAGACTTCATATATGTGTTTATCCCATATTTAAAATCAATCTAATAAAATAAATTTGTTCATACAAAAGTAAGAATAATAACACAATGAAAGCCAATTTAACATGATTGTTATTGAAAACTAAATAACCAACAATTTCACACAAGCTAATTAAATTAAAGAAGACAGAATAGTGAACATCTCCAAGCCCCAAAGGCCCAAGCTTTTTTCTAAACTTGTTCATCAAGTTTGTACTCATTCCTTCCTGTAGAGATAGATACAAACAGCAAGATTATAAAATACTAAATCATTTTCAAATGTTCATTTATTTCATTTCGACAGAGTAGATAATAAATAATTTGGTATGAAAATATATATATCAAAAATGAATATTACCTAAAATAAGGGGTGAGGGAATCCTTATTGCTCTGGTCATCCCAATCCAAGTTGTTCCACCAAGTTTGCTCACCTTTAATCTCTTTTAATATTCTGCTCTTCAATATTTCAGCCCCAAATGGTAATTTTTTGAGCCTTGGGCAAAAGAGCACAATTATATATTCCAAGGAGGGAAAATGGAGTGGTTGGTCTGCAATGCGATGCAGTTTATCCATGTCAATCAAAATCAACATCTTGATGCCAAAGCTAGAATGGGAGTTCCCAACATTACTTATTAGTTCCTCCATTTCCGAACAACTTTTTATGTGTAGAAGATTAAGACATGGCAGTTCCAGAACCCAAGAAACATCCTTCAACTTGTAGCATTGAAAAATAAATAGGTCGCGAAGGTTGTTGAACCCAGCTCCATTCAACCTAATTTTTTCCACTTGTTCTATTCTTTCAAATGTGAGAGTCTTCAAACATCTGAAATGTGATTCACAGCCCACGCCTGCATTCATCATTAATTTGTCTCCCTGGACATGTGAAATTTCTAGTTTCTCAAGGTTGTCAGTTACTCTGCGGCTCCATTGTAAAGTGCCCAAATCATCCTCACCACTTGATCCGAACAAAGTGAGGTCCCATACAGAGACATTTGGTAACATGCCCAGTCTGTTGAGATTAGCTAGATCAATGACAATTCTCAAACTTAATTGGTGGCGTCCTTTGAAACATTTCAGCTCATTCAACCACAAATCATCTACAGAAGAAGTCTTCCTATATCCAACCACTTGAGCATTGATAAATTAGATATTGCTCCATTGGGTACGGTATTAATAGAAGTGCTCCATAGAAGCAAGTACTCTAATTTACAGAGGCACCCAAACTCAAGCGGTAAACTACTAATAAAAGTGTGGGACAAGTTTAAATATTGAAGCTCAGTTAAGCTACAAATCTCCATTGGAAGCTCAGTTATTTGACAACCAGAGAGATCCAAGTATGTTAAATGAGGCATTCTTGCTAACAAACTCGGAGGCATCTCACATGTTGATAATTTTTACATAGGAGAATCAACATAGAAAGTTTTGGAAAAGTAGAAGTTCCATACTCTGGTAAAGAAACCAAACTGGTTCCACATGAATAATGCTCGCTCTGCCTCCTGCCATTCCTCCTGTGTAGGAAAATTATGCAAACCAATTTCAGCTTTTACAATCCATTTTCTTCCATTCCCCTTTAACTTAGAGATCATCAATAATGCCATGTCTCGGATGACGTCATGCATTTTCACATGTTTAGCCTCATAATAAAACTCATGTCTAGAGGAGTGCTCTAGTAAGGATGCATCCATGAGAACTTCCAAATAGTAGCATCCTTTGGCGAAAGCTTCATTGATCACATTAAATTCACGGATTATGCCACAACCTATCCAATAAGGTATCAATTGTTCAAATTTGTGGATCTCATAATCTTCAGGCCACAAAGCGCAACACAAAAGACATTCTCTTATCGAGTCATTTTTTAAACTGTCGTAGCTTAGCTTGAAGGCTTTATACATTATAACTGAATCTTCTTCTGAAAGATCAATGGCTGTCCACTCATGTTCATCCCTTATTTGACGGAGAACGTCATTCCAAACTTCCAAAGATTTTTTCCCTAACATGGCCCGGGCAACGGTGATAAGAGCGAGTGGAAGACCTGCACATTCTTTAGCAAGTTCTTGAGCACAAGAGTTGATTCCTCTATCTGAGTTGAGAACATCCCCATCGCTATTCTCCTTAAAGAGTTGCCATGCTTTTTCTGGATCCAGGCAGTTGACTTTGATCTTCTTTTCTGCTTTCATTCGTGCACACACTGTCTCGTTGCGGGTTGTAAACACCACAACTTTGCGCGGCTGCTGTTGGCTTTGCTCAGTAGCCGAGTGTGCCATGCCCAATAGTTGAAGATCCAGATGTTCCCAAATGTCATCAAGAAGTAGCAAGCAATTCCTATTCTTCAAATAGCTAAACAACTTTTCACCACAATTTGGTTCATTGTCACTCTCCTGTAGTGTTTTCAGTCCTAGACTATTAGCAATATCCATTTGGAGCCTTTTCAATTGGCATTCTTTGGAGGCCACAACCCAAATGACATGATCAAATATTCTATGATTATAATAGTGTTGCTGGATGCTCTTCAACATGGTGGTCTTACCGACACCACCCATTCCGTAGATGCCTATGATGTTGATTTTTCCACCATTGATGTAGCCCACAATGTCCTCCACATAGGAATCGATCCCAATAGGCGGCCGGTGTGAGATGGGAAGCATCACGGTGGGTTCCGGAGGCCCAACTGTCGCAATCGGATCCAGTGCACCAGCTTGGCTCATCAATTCATTAGCCTCGCCAAGCTTCTTCACCACTCTTCTGATGATGGAGCAGCAGTTTGATGACTCTCTGATAGGGACCTGATCTCTTGCTTGCTGTGTTTGACTCGACGTGCTGCCAGTTTGGTTGAAGCAATTGCAACTGAAGCAATCTAACGAAACAAAGCAGTAGACGGAAAAACTTGTTTTCTTCTCTCTTATTGATAAAAGCAACCTAATGAAGCAATATAATTGTCGTGAAAAGGCAAAAAGGTATATATGGGAGAATACTCACTGATACTTTGGAAATCCTGGTTGATATCAGTCACTTGGCCTTCCAATTCCTCCACCTCCCGTAGCCACTGGTTCACTTTGCTGGTCGGAATCTTCCCCTCGCGCTCCTCATCGTTGATCTGCTTCTTGATGTCATCCCTTCTGCCTCTCAATCTTGCCATTTCCTTTTCCAATTTCTTGATGCCAGTCTTTGGCCTGCCCAGTTTCAGCGATGCCCACAGCCCGCTCAGGCAACCGTTGACATCTACGTTGAGATTTAGTTTGATGAACGCCATGGATGAGGAGAAGCTCTAACTTGCCAATCAATTAGCAATATGGATAAGAGTTAAGCAGAGAGGAGTTGACCAGAGAGGGAGATCATGTATGTATACAATATAACAATAACAAGAGATTTATTTCTTTTAAGGAGCAAGTAAGGGAAGCAAGACTAATTAATATGGGGGGAGAAGACTGTCCATTATGTTTGCTTGTGGGCTCAAAGATGAAAGAGAACTCTCAACTGCTACTTCGATTGATTAATGCTAAATAATTGCCAGCAATAGTTGGCTACATTTATATATTTATCCAATGGTTTGTTTGCTTGTAAAGAGAATTTAAAAAATAATTTATATGAAACTTTTTTTTTTTGGCAAAGAAAAGTAGTTTCTTTGTTTGATTCATAAAGAGAAAAACTCCTTTGTCTGATGCAGCCTCATCACTGTAAAGAGGGACTGGTGGACTGTAATAGGAGATGATTTAATATATCTATATATTCTCACTCAATCACTAATCAACTTAATTAGGTGGTTCCTCTTTGTCTGGTTTGATCTATGAAGGCATGCAAGTTATGCTAATGAATTCCATCCATCTAATTTATTTGTCTAACTTTATGACAACTAGGGGAGTAATACAATAAAATTAAATTAGAATTCAATTTAATGGCCGGATTAATTAAGTATTTCATTTGTCTGTATCATCATCAAAATGGTCATATTGGAAGGCGAGATGCAATATATCTTAATTAAACACAAGCAATTTAATTAATTTCTTTAAGTTAATAATATTTTTTTAGAGTTTAATTGAGTTTGAAAATTTGATTGATTGATTATTTGTCTTAGAGGAAAAATAATAAAATGAGTATTTAATTTTCCAAATAACCTATTTGTTTCCTTTAAATACTCTCCACATATTGCCGATTTTTTTAAAGATCTGAATTAATGATTTTTTTTTGAAAAAATTGTCTATTAAATTTTATTGATTTAGCTTGCTTGTGTAAGCAAAGATGAAAGAGAACTCTTAATTGCTACTTTGACAATGTTACGCGCGTTGGCAGCAATAGTTGATTGATTGAAATAATAAGATGTTTGTGAAAATTTTTATATTAAATAAAAAAATATATAAAAATAATTTTAAGTACAATTATCTGAATTAATTGGTCTACATTTAAACGTCAATATATGTATGTATCAAACGTAATTAAGTGCTTCATCATACTTCAGAAGAATTCAGATGCTATCAATTATTCAAATACCAAGTTGCACCACTGACTCATCCTCATAATTAATTTTTTGGGCCCATAATTCTCCACAAGTTGTATATATAAGTAAGATGCCGAGTATAAGATTCTGTTTAGCACGCTCAAGGACTCAATTAGATTCACATAATGTACCATGCACCTTCCAGTGTTCATTTTATGCTCCACAAATTCGATCGCCGCCACTTTCTTAACTGTTAAATCTCATTGGATGATGATCTCCAATAGATGCAACTCGTCTTCTATATTTAGTGCCTATGTGGATAGCGTGTAGAGGGGTTCATAAGTATAATTATTGATTAAACTTTTTTTCGGGAATTCAAAAACATGACCCTCTGCTCAGGTCTAGACATGCTTCTTACAACATGTGCCAACCTCCTACTTAGGTCTCGACATGCTTCCTATAATATGTGCCGACTTCCTGCTCCGGTCTTGGCATGTTTCCTACAGCATGTGCTGACCTCCTACTCCGGTCTTGGCATGCTTTCTACAGCATGTGCCGACCTCCTGCTCAAGTCTTGACATGTTTCTTACAGCATGTGCCGACCTCCTGCTCAGGTCTCGGCATGCTTCCTACAGCATGTGCCAACCTCCTGCTCCTATCTCGGCATGTTTCCTACAGTATGTGCCGATCTCCTGCTCCGGTCTCGACATGCCTCCTATAGCAGGTGCCAACCTCTTGCTCCGGTCTCGGTATGCTTCCCGCAGCATATGCCGACCTCCTGTTCCGATCTCGGCAAGCTCCTTACAGCATGTGTCGACCTCCTGTTTCAATTTTGGCCTATTTTCGCACATTAGTAGTGGGCCGAGGCTGTGGTGTTCGATGGACAATAGTAGCACAAGATTCTTGTCCAGGACTTGGTCATCTCGCCCCATCCGAAAAACCCAGAAGTGTTTCTACCGAAGAAGTAGACACATATTCTCAAAATATATGTATAAACTGATGGAATCTTTCTAAAGAAGAATGATATATCAAAATATTTCTCAAATGGATATTAATATTTCAGAGATTAACTGCCATAAAAAGGTAACACATGCCCATGGGTACAGGTACGTACACATCAACCTTAATTTTTCCAAGTCATTAAACTCCTTCCTCACGCTGAACCCTAACTTGAGCATCGGAGTGGCTTGCCGGGACCCACCCCCGGTGTCATTCTAACCTTCTTTTTGAATGCTTTGCAGGTCTCTTCTTCG
This sequence comes from Curcuma longa, assembly GCF_044706935.1. Classification (NCBI taxonomy): domain Eukaryota; kingdom Viridiplantae; phylum Streptophyta; class Magnoliopsida; order Zingiberales; family Zingiberaceae; genus Curcuma; species Curcuma longa. Next base: position 2,826,050 of record NC_133866.1, read on the forward strand.
CTCTCCGCAACCTTATCTCAGGAGCATGCACGTCGACACTCCTTGAACCGATGTTGGAACCATCCACGATGTATTGGTCGAAACATCAGTAAAGTTTCCGCACTTGATGTTGATGCAAAGGTTTTGATGTTAATTTGTTTGATAATATAGATTTGGTCAATTTTGACCAAGTCAATAAGAAGTCATGATTGATCAAGGTTGACCTACTTAAGTGAGAAAGTCTAGTCAGATCAAGATTAATCAGATAATTAACAAGTGAAAAGTCTAGTCAGGCTAAAGTTGATATGATGACTGACAAAAAAAAGTCCTGACAAGTCAAGCAAGGGAAAAGTCTAAGCAAGTCAAAAGTGATCGGATGTTTGACAAAAAGAAAATCCTAAAGAGATAAACTTTAAGTAGTGAGAAGTCTTAGATGAGTGAACTCCAAACAAGAGAAAAAACTCTAAGGGAGTAAACCTTAGATAGCAAAAGTCTTAGAAGAGTAAACTTCAAGCAAAAGAAAAATCTTATGGAAGTAAACCTTAGATAGTGAACAGTTTTGGAGGAGTAAATTCCAAGTAAGAGAAAAAAATCCTAAAAGAATGAACCTTAGGTAGTTAGAAGTTTTGGAGGAATTAACTCCAAGCAAACGTAACCAAAACAAAGTTTCCGATTTATCGTGCGCATGCAGTCGATTGAACTAGTGGATTTTGGTCAACTAAAATATAGTGTTGCTAATACTATTTTACATTACTGTTATTGTTGTTGTGCTAATTTAGTATTGTAAAAAAGTCTTAGTAGATCAGATCGATTGGACACTAAGAAGAAGGAGAAGTCTAAACCTGTTAGTTGAACCAGATGTTTAGTAAGTAAGCTCCAAGATTGGAGTGGAAAAGATGAGTCCTCTTTTTGGGGGGCAAACTTAAACGACGACCGACTAAAGGTTCGACTTGGATTCCCAAGTCGAGATCAGATTGTTGGATTTCTGTTAAAATGATATTATATTGTTCATGAGCTAATTCGATTTTGTAGGAATACAGGCACCCGGAAGAGAACCCAGCCGACCGGAGGTCTAGGCGATTGTATAGGTCCCAAGCGCCAGGAGTAATTTTGGCAAGTGGGATCCGAGGCAACTGGAATGAATACAGATGCCCGGAGTAGATAAGTACCGAATACACATCAAAACGGATAAGGCCACGCTGAGAGCGCCTGTAAGGAAATCGAGTTGATCGAATGTCTGAGCGGGCAGCGAATACAAGCAACTTGAAGTGCCGAATTTTTAACTTAGCAAGCAGAATTTTCAAATCGACAAGCAAGGTGACAGAGTCACCCCGAAGGTGATCTAGGCAATCTAAGTGAGCTCATAAAAGTAGGCTCAAATTTTAAAGTTGATCATCATCTCAAGCTTTCAACTCCTTGATCTCTATGCTAATTTCGCCATCCAAGCAAATCGTGCAAGTCTCTAAGAACCTAAATCAACTCTCATCTCGTGTTGTCGGTATAATTTCATCTATTATATTTTTCTTATTACAAGAATTGTATAAGTGTTACAATCTTCTACATATTGTAATCATACCCTCCATTTTGAAAGTTCTTCGGAAAGTGGATTTTAATGATTTGCCCATTGAGTTAATCCAATATCACATTATGGGCATACATCGGAGTAGCAATCTGACAAGGATTGTGAACTACGTAAACAACTATATGCTATCTTTACATTCCACTACAATCTTTGATTTCGAAAAGAACTTAAAATAAAAGTTTTAAAGTCAAGATTCACCCCTCCTCTCGTCTTTCTCGATCCAACATATATATCCTTCGCATGCAACAACTCTTCCAGTAGTGAAGTAAACCTCTCAAAAATTATCTAGCAAACTATGTAAGTTTTTGCAATGACTCAATTACTTGAGACCAGCTATATGTGCTATTAGTCATATTTGTGATGGCAAAATCATAGCTAAATTGTATAGTAATTTAAAAACGGAAATAGTTCAAAAAGGATTCATGCCTGCTTGTTTAGGGAGTGCATACAAATTGCATAGCCATGCTTATGTTTGTAGGCAACGAGCTTTATGTCCTCTGTTGACAACAAAGTGCCTTTGTTCAACCCTACCTTATCATAGCAAAGCATTTATTTTCTCAAGCCCGTCTGTCAACTCTTTTTAATTGTAAATTTTTTGGGGGTGCTTAGTAGATTGGTTTCTGAATGCCAACACACATGACGCATAAGTGTCTTTATATTATATTTTTAGTGACATTAAAGTTTTGATGAAATCATCAATAAATGTCCTCTATTTTGATATCATCTCAATCTTTCTCTTTTGGATGAAATGTAAAATAGGTATAAAGTGGCAAGTGTACAAAAGTGATTCCAAGATAGCTACTCGCATATGATGAAGTGAGTAGATGTCAAGGGATCGGTATACATACACTTGTATTTTCTTGAATATCATTTCTACATCAAAGTTCACTCCCTCAACCATGTTCTTGTTACTCGACTGCCATACAGGATGAATTCTGGATGACATGGCGAGGTGAATAAAGAAGGATTATCTCATACGACCGAGTCATAAAAGAATTATTCCCTATGACCGTATAAAATTATTAGAATATATCCTTTAAAATATTTGTTCCTTATTAATTGGTCTATTGACCGAGTCATGTAATGATACTATATATTACCCTATTATTTTAGGGTTTAATGAACAAGTTAATTATTCATTTATTTCTCCTCTTTAACTTTTACATGGTATCAGAGCAGCGCCGTCCCATCTCTTTTCTTCTTCGCTGAGCCACCGTCCACATCTCTTTTTTCTTCTTCGCTAAGGTTCACGAAAGCCGCCGCGCCGTCACATCTCTTTTTTCTTCTTCGCTGATCACTGAACAGCAGCTAAGACATTCAGCGCTGAGGTTCACAGCCTCACGCAACAGCAGCAAAAGAAAACTGGAGAAAACAGTGCTCTCACGGAGGATCGAACTGTGACCTTTGAATTGGTGATCTCCTCTTCTAACCATCATTCTCAAGCTGTGATCTTACAAAATTGCTGCAACCATTGCCTTTGTTTGGGAGAGGCGACGTCCTTTGACACCTCATTGTTGGTAGACTCCTTCCGCTGCCGACGCCCAAGCCACAACAAGAATCTCCAGATAAATCTTTCTCTTCAATTTTTTATTTTATACAATGTCAGAAGTTTCATCCCCATCTTCCACCACAGAAACAAGCCTAGCAACACATCTCTCTTCATTACCCATGAACGCCCTATCTTATCTACCAATCAAACTTAACAATGATAATTATTTGCTTTGGAAGATGCAGTTTCTCTCACTATTGCGTGTTCATGATCTACTCGGAATTATTGATGGCACCTCTCCTAAACCAAGAGAAGATGATCCAAATTTTCTTATCTGGAATAAAAAGGATCAACTAATTATGACATGGCTGATTTCGACGCTCAGTGAGTCGGTACTTCCTATAATTATAGGGCTAGATAACTCTTGTCAGATATGGAAAACTCTTGCTCAAACCTTTGCTTCACGATCTCAAGCACGTGTTCTTCAGCTTCGCATGCAATTACAATCAGTGCAACGAGGAGATAAATCTATTAATGAGTATATGCAATCAATCAAGACCATCACCAACAATCTAGCTGCGATTGGACATCCAATTTCAGATGAAGATTTAATAATCCATGTTCTTGCAGGTTTGGGACCTCAATATGATAGCTTTATTCCGAGTGTGACTACTCGCGTCGATCAAGTGTCCCTTGATACCCTTCATAGCATGTTATCCTCTCATGAAATACTCCTACAACTACAATCTCAGAGGATGCCGGATTCTCTTGCTCTTTCAGTTCAGACGACTCGCCATATTGATGGTGCTAACCATCATCAACAAAATCAACGAAATCGAGGTGGAAGAAATAGAGGACGGGGCCAAGGACGAGGACAAGGTCAAGGACGAGGTCGAGGGCGTTGTCAGATTTGTCTCAAAAATGGTCATTTTGCTTCTCAATGTTATAGGCGATTTGATTCAAATTTTCCAGGAGGCCTTTCATCCTCAAATCCAAATCAAGCATCATCGTCAACTTCATTGTCTCAAGCAGGAGCTTTTTCTATTACAAACAATCCTTATGCAAATTCTTCGATCTCCGGATGGCATCCAGATTCTGGAGCAACTCATCATGTCACACCAAATTTGGACAATCTAGCAGAAGCTTCCACCTATCATGGTCCTGACACGGTACAAGTAGGTAATGGCTCAGGTTTGCAAATTGCTAATCTTGGAAACACATTTTTTCATTCATCTGGTCGACTCTTTCACATGCGCAATACTCTTCATGTTCCCTCCATCACTAAAAATTTACTTTCTGTTCGTCAATTTACTCTTGACAATAATGTATTTTTTGAATTTCATCCTCATCATTGTCTTGTGAAGGATCCGACAACTGGAACCACCCTGCTCAAAGGAGAAATTAGAGATGGTCTCTACTACCTTCAACCTACATCCACCAAAGTCCTTGTTGGAGAATGCACAAATAAGTCCGCCTGGCATGCACGACTTGGTCATCCATCGTTACGTCTCGTTCAAAGTATCATCAGTCGGTTTAACTTACCAACTTCTTTATCATCTTCATCACATTCTTGTGAAGCATGTTTGAAAGCAAAGAGCCACAAATTACCATTTATCCCTTCTTCTCATGTGTCTAGTTT